>NC_080389.1:41739297-42339297 GCF_028751815.1 Salvia miltiorrhiza | reverse complement strand
AAGAGAGACCAGCTAGGGTTCATCAATTGTTTCTTGTAATAACCGAAGATCTGATTTTTGATCCCGGCATTGGCACTCACGACTTGGATTTGAGGACAAATCCCTTTCAAGAGGAGGGGAATGATGCATGCCATGGAGGCCCAAGTTACGTTGCATATGTGGGCTGATTTAATAGAGTCTTTTATTTTGTTTTATCTTATAATTTTCGTGGGTTATGTTAGGGTGGCTGAAATTAGGCCTTAGTTGAGTCAATTTTGAGTTTTATACCTTGTTTTGACTAAGGATATGTTTCCTTATTAGATTAGGAGTTATTTTCCATGTTTATTCTCCTAGTTTGGTTAGGTTTTCACATACCTTATTTGTAGTCTTTATGATGGACGAAAATTAGGGTGTCTTTTGCTTGTTAGTCAAGTTAGGTTTAGTCTTTACTTTGCCTATATATAAGGCTTTGTGTTGGACGAAATTTACAACATACTTTTATCAATAAACTTGTGAGTTTTATTTCTCTCTTGAGAATTCCGAATTCCTCTTGATTGTTCCAAGACGAATTCATTTATCGACGTAACGACGAGTCAACCAACCCTCGTCGGGTGTCATTCAGCGTCCCCGAGTTGCTGCGTCAACTGCACGTTGGGGTTTAGGGATTCGTTCACCTAAATCATTCTGTGGGTTAGATTCAGAGGTTTTGGGATTTCCATCCTTTCCATTCAAGTTCAGTCTTCCGCGTGCGTTGTGTTCGAACGATCGGCAAGGATCATATCAATATAAGTGGTTGAGCTTTTATATATATATAGATATATAGATTTTGAAGATCAATCCCCTTGTCGGGAAGACATTCTCGAGTACTAGGAATTCTAATTTCTTCGTACCTACAAACAAAAATGCTGAAATAATTGTTGGAAATGGGTGACGTGGCACCGCGATTCTATGCGGCCGAGGCGTGTGGCGGGCATGAACCATTGCGACGGTGCTGTTCGCACCTTTGGGCCATGGACCGATGCATCACTTCGGGTAAGTGGTTGAGCCTTCGCGCCTATTCATGAACAGGCACCTAGCTAGCGGCTATAAATAGGACCGCGTATTGAAGCAAAAAGACCATTGAATTAGTGCGGCTTATCGTATTCGTTTTTAATTATTGTATTTTAAAGATGAATGTTGTGAAACCGCTTGCACTATAGCAAAATATTTTTTTCGTACATTGTAGAGTCAAACAAAGAGACTTCCCATGAATGTTTGCACCCTGCGAACGTCCGCATAAGAGATTCATGAAGTTCAACCATAGTCTTGATTTTTGTTTGCACACCGCTTTTTCTACACACTGTTTGAACAATATGGGTTTGAAGTCTGAACAGTGATGGAGGGAGTGGGCCTAGTGGGGGCAGCAGACCCCTTGGAAATATTTTAGAAAAATAGTACTCGCGTGTTTAGTAGAATGTGAGTGGAGTTATTAGTGGAATAATAGTTTTACTTTAAATGTTAAAGGACTCGTGTGAACCCTATAAATGAAAATGACAAATTTTTCGTGGGCAAACAAAAAAAATTATGAAAAAAATTTCATGGACAAAGGGAGTATATATATATATATATATATATATATATATATACATATATAGGGTAGCGCTATTCAATGAACTGCCCTTAGTCTATAAAATAAGACTTAGTTTTAACCTTTGATCTTGGTGTATAAACGGCTTTGATTAAATCTGAGTCCCAACCTTTAGTTCGTGAAGTTTTTAATACAATGCAGACCAAATCACAATCGAATGATATAATTGGTAATTGCAGTTGACCTTCCATATCTCCAACCAAACAGTTCCGATTTACTTGCTTTTTTTATTATGGACTTTAAGATTTGATTTGGTTGGTAATTGAGTATTTGCACACCAATAATTGAATGAAAATAAATTTAAACCAAATCCAAAGAATGATATAGGCGTGAATTACGAATTGGAAATTAATGATTTCATTAAGAATACAAATACACATTTGTTACATGAATTATTTTTGATTTATGTATGAACTTTTACGCTTTGGGATAATGTGATTGCATGAATTATTTTTAGTTTATGTATGAATTGGGATAATGTGATTGCATGAATAATTTTTGATCTATGTATGAATTTTTACGCTTTGGAATAATTTGACCTTCTGAACCAAAATACGCATGAATCTATATTTGTTGCATGAATTATTTTTTATTTATGTATGAATTTTTACATTTTGGAATAATCTGATTGCATGAATTATTTTTAGTTTATGTATGAATTATGGAATGTGGGATAATGGTAGAAACATAATCCATTAATTAAGGAAATATTATTTATTAAAATATTGAAATTATTTTTATATCCTAATACAAAATCTAGCGTTATTTTTATCATCAAGATCAGACCGTTGAATTAAGAAAATCTAATGGTCTATATTTAGTCTTATTTTATAGACTAAAGTTGAGTTTTATTTTAGCGCAACCTTATATATATATATATATATATATATATATATATATATATAGGGAGGTTCAAATGAGAATCGAGATTGAGAATGGAGAACCATCCTCAATCCTTGGGTCATGAATATCAACGGTAGATGCATAATTTTGATGAATGGATGCACCATCTGGGTTTGAATCTTGGAGGAAGCGAAATTTTTATTTTTATTTTTCATTTTTCCTGAATGCAATTAATTGTACAGTAGATGCAGTAACTTTACACGTCAGTGCAGTGTTCTCAGTTCTCATTTTAAATTATGATTTTCACTATAACCAACCCCTATATATATAGGGGTGGACTAAAATAAAAACACTTCTTATAATATAAAGTAAAAACCATTTTCAGCCCTTAGATCATCAAGATCTACGGTCCATTCATCATCTTGTTAGATGAATTCATGGTCCTGGGTTCGAATTTCAAAGGCAATAAAATATATATTTTTCACAATTCATACATTTACACAACGAATTCATATGTTCTACATAAAATTCATACATTTTAGCTAGTTCATATTTAATATGTTAAGAAGAGTTTATACCGTAGTCCTCCTATATATATATATATATATATATATATATAGGGTGTGATTCTAGATAGAACTATATTATTTGTGAGAACGTGAGAACCATCAAATCTAATGCATCCACTGTAAAAATTAATGCATTCGCTGTTAAAATTAATGCACTCAAAAAAATAAAAAAAAATTGCTCCCTTCAGGATTCGAACCCAGGATCTGCATTCATCCAACAAGATGATGCATTCACCGTATATCTTGATGATCGAATGGCTGAAAATGGTTCTCCGTTCTTATTTTATTTAGTGGTTCTTTCTTGAACATCTCCCTATATATATAAGTAATTTTTAATATTTACCTTTTTGGTCGGAGCGTCCACGTCGGCAAATTTTGGGAGCCACGTCAACACCGATTAATGTGTTGGTCAATGCATGTGCAATTTAAGATAAAATCAAAAGTTGATGTATTCTGATGCTATTTTTGAAGGTCAAGTGCAATTTACAAATTCGGGCAAACTTCGTGTATTTTCTGGATATTAACCCTTTTTTTAATAAAAATTAGTTTCAGTTCATTTTCTCTTTCCTTCATTTCAAATCTAACTTTATTGACTTATTGTTATTTTGTACTCCCTCCGTCCCAAACGAAATATCTTGTTTTCCTTTTTGGGCTGTCCCAAACGAAATGTCATGTTTCCTTTTTTGGCAATACACTCTCTCTCTATACTTAATATTTAAATAATTTCAACCAATCCACTTTATACACATTTCTTAATCTCCGTGCCGAAAAGAACATTTCGTTTGGGACGGAGGGAGTACTTTCGTTTATTTATTTCTTTTATCTGATTGGCGAGTTTGAAATTAGAATTATATATAGTGGACTTATAAAAAAAACAATTAGATTTGAATTGTAAATATAAACTTGTTTACAATCGTACTTGTAATTTAATTTTTATGTTGAATTATTTTGAAAAAAAATTGTAATGAATGGTTTGTATTAAGTTTTGTCTTGATAATTATTTTAAACATAACTTGATTTTTTTGATAAATTAACAGTATTAAATAAAGAAATTTAAAGATCGCGCCACAAGGAGCATAATTTGATTTTTTTATTATGTGAAGACATGAGTAAATATTAAGGAGAGCTCTTTTGAAATAGTCATTTTGAAGAAGGAAACACAATATTTGGCCACTAATTGAAAAAATACATGTTGGGAACTTAATGAAATATCCTAGCCCTAGTTTTGATGATACCAAAATCCTTAGATTTTCTTTGTAATAGACTAGAACCTTTCGAACTCAAGTGTTGGAGTTCTCCTTCTAATTTGTTTAGTGTTCTGAAGACTAAAGACTGAAGACGGAAGAACTCAACTGATGTTTGCAATTAAAGGCAAAGTCAAATACGGATGTTTGACTGAACGAGTTTCTCAACTGAAGAATCAGTCATAACTGATTCATCAATGTTGGCTACATGGATTCAGCGGACTGATACTAAAGTCAAGTATCAGTTGACATTCTTCCTCGGACTGAATCTCTAGTGATATGATCCTTGTCGATCGTTCGAACACAACGCACGCGGAAGACTGAACTTGAATGGAAAGGATGGAAATCCCAAAACCTCTGAATCTAACCCACAGAATGATTTAGGTGAACGAATCCCTAAACCCCAACGTGCAGTTGACGCAGCAACTCGGGGACGCTGAATGACACCCGACGAGGGTTGGTTGACTCGTCGTTACGTCGATAAATGAATTCGTCTTGGAACAATCAAGAGGAATTCGGAATTCTCAAGAGAGAAATAAAACTCACAAGTTTATTGATAAAAGTATGTTGTAAATTTCGTCCAACACAAAGCCTTATATATAGGCAAAGTAAAGACTAAACCTAACTTGACTAACAAGCAAAAGACACCCTAATTTTCGTCCATCATAAAGACTACAAATAAGGTATGTGAAAACCTAACCAAACTAGGAGAATAAACATGGAAAATAACTCCTAATCTAATAAGGAAACATATCCTTAGTCAAAACAAGGTATAAAACTCAAAATTGACTCAACTAAGGCCTAATTTCAGCCACCCTAACATAACCCACGAAAATTATAAGATAAAACAAAATAAAAGACTCTATTAAATCAGCCCACATATGCAACGTAACTTGGTGGTGTTTACGGAACCAACACCTAAATCTATGAAAGGAAACGTAAAATTCTACCTAGTCGAAAAGGCTGGAAAGAGTAAAAAGAGTTGATCGGGAACCTTGCTCAAGAGAGAAAACAACTGCAGTATTCGAAAATATGAGATAGCGTCCCCAATAATACACGAGCTCGGACCCTATTTATAGATTTACAAGCGGAGGGGTAAAATAGTAAAAACATCTTCGGTGCATGCGTCCTGCGTGGTGGAAGGGTATGTTGGTAATTTCGATAATACGCGGGAGACCTTCCCGCGCGTTTATTGGCTCCTCTGATGGAAATGTCTTCTCTGGCGAAGGCGTCTTCTCTGGTGATATTGACATCTCTGGCATGAGGGACTCCTCTGGTAAACACGTCTTCTCTGGCAAGGGCGTCTCCTCTGGCGGTAGTGACTTCTCTGATGAAGTTAACTTTTCTGGTGACGATGACCTCCCTGACGATGGTGACTTTTCCGGCGCGGATGATTTCTCTGGAGGAGAGGGCTCCTCTGTCAAGCATGACTTCTCTGGTGCGGATGACTCCTCTGGCTAGAGTCATTCCTCTGATGGATGAAATCCTTCTGGTATAAATGGTTCTTCTGACCCATACGGCTCCTCTGATGAGAGTGGTTCCTCTGATTTGTACTCTCTCCCTACTCTGCATATATTGCTCCTCACCAACCACTCCCCCCTCTAGTCTGGTTGAACCGGGTATTCTTCGCGTTCAACCAGTGGTGTGTTATCAGCATCAAAGCTTTGTTATTTTCCTTGGCCCCTGTAAATCATAAAGACATAAGCATTTTGACATTTTGACATTATGAGAGTAAAAAGAGACCCTGTAAATTGTTCTCTGGCATTTTTGTTACTCCCGCTCCCTGGTCTGGCTAGTTCACTCTGGAGAGGTGCAACTAGTCAGAGGATTCGCCCGCGTGGATGACGTCATCCGCATTAAATGTCTGCCCAGTCTACAGTATTTTCCCCGTACCCGAGGTTACTTTTTAAACTTTTGCGTCCTTTCGCCTTTCCGTATAAATTCCCCTCCGTTGATTTCTTCCTTATGCCACGTGCCGTTCATCCCGCGTGCTGGTGGTTACCCGCGTACAATCTTACTTAGCCGATTCGAACTCCCCTTTTTTCACTATTCTTCTTCTCCAAGTTTTCCGAGCGAATTTTCTGCATTTTTCGGCGATTTCCTCACTGTTCCGGCATTCTCCCACGACCCTTTTGCTCCAGGTTTTACCGTCCATCTTTTTCCGGTCTAGGTAACTCGCGTATCCTCTTCACTGCAATTTCGTATTTAATCGTAGTGTAGTGGTATATCTGTTGGTGCTCTGATTGAGCGTGCTAGAAACCCTAGGGTTGGCATCTCCCATCATGGCCTGCACCTCCGCCCCTCAACTCTCTCGCTCGCCCTCTCCTTCTGCCCAAGACCCTTCATCTTCCTCCCCAACGCGGACAGATCCTGAAAATCTTCCTTCCCCCTCTACTTCTGACGAATCTCAAACTGCACCTCCTCCTTCTCCACCTAGGAGAAAAGGGAAAAAGCCCCGCCTACCCCCCAAACGTATTCCTCCATCCCGCCTTAGTGTCGCAGAGGTGGAAAAATTGAAAAGCAAATGTAGGCGTCCTGATGGTTTAAAATTCGAGGCCTTTTGTAAGGATTCAACGCCTCCTGAAAGCCTTCGTCATCCCAAGGTGATAGTTGTTTGGAAAGCTCAAATAGATGCTGGTTTGAGACTCCCTCCTCCTATTCTGCTGGTTGATGTTTGTAACTATTTTCACATCCCCTTTTTTCAAGTCGCTCCTTCTGCCATTCGGAGATTATATGCCTTTCACGTTTTGTGCCGCGCTCACGGTGTTGGGGACACCGCCAAATTGTTCTGTCAGACCCAGACTCTCCGCATGCAGGGCAATCCCCTGTATAGCTTTGCTGCTCACCCGAAATATCCTACCACCTTCCTTTCCTCTCTGAATTCTTTCGATAAGGGTTTCCTGAAATATTATTGTTATGTGCGCACCCCTTTCGGCAACTGGCGCGATTATGGTGCTTCGGAGCTGGAATGGCATACAAGTCGCACTACTTATAAACCAGCCTCTTCCGAAGTCCCTTCTACTCGTGACCAGAATATTATAGCTCACCTTAATGCTATGAATAAGGCCCACCCTCTAGACTGTAGGTACCTGGCCGAGAACAATTCCTCTCTGGCATATAATGGTCTGTTTCCCCTGTATCCAGAGAGATCAATAGGTAAAAAATATACATTAGAAAATACATCAGCTCTTGTTACCCTGCTTTTAATGGTGTGAAATTTTGGTTTGCAGATATGTCTTGGAGATCGAAATGTGGGGACAATTTGCCTGACACCCCTTCTCTTGTTGGCCGAGGAGCACATGGCTCGAGCGGTTCTGCTTCCGGAACAAGTCCCTCGGAGCAGCCTGCTGGTTCCCAACTGATCCCCATTCCCCCTGTAGTTGAAATCCCAGAGAGGAATGTGGAAGCCTCGCGCCCCTTTGATGCGGAGGAAGTTGATGCGGGTGCTCTTGTTCACAGGGGGAGGCACTCCAGTGCTGGTGATGCCGCTGGCACCCGTGAAGAAGATGTCCAAGTCGTGGATATCACCGATGAGATTCCTTCACCTGATTCGGCTCCCGATGCCACCCTTGCTGATCTTACGAAGAAGAGGAAGAGAGGTTCCCTGATCTCTGTGGGTGAGAAGGAGAGACAGGAGGGCCTAAAAAAGGCTGGTAAGTCCTCAGAGCCAGCGAGGAGGTCTGCTGGTGGTGTGAAGATTCTCACTCCTGCTGGGGACAAGGGCAAAGGGCCAGCGAAGAAGTCAGCTGGTAGTTCCAAGGCTCTCCCCTCTGCCGGTGGAAAGGGTAAGGGCAAAGCTGTGGTGCCCTCGGCTGACGAACCAGAGGATCTTGTTCCTGGGCCGATTTCGAGTCTGTCGGGGCAGAAATTAATTGATGCTTTGATAGCTCGTGTCCATTCTCAGGATCAGGAAAAGATGGAGGCGCTGACGCGCGGGGCTTTGGCTACTAAGTTGTGCCAGCTGGCTCTTCAGGTATCCTGCCTCTTGTATTTTTGTTATAGAAAATTTAAGTTACTAACCTTTTGATTGCTCTGTCATTACCCATTTTGTTTTCCTTGCAGATGGAATCCGGGATCTGGGGAGCTGTCAAGTGTATTCATGATTATGATGTGTCTAAAAAAGAGAGAGAGAAAGAGCAAGCGGACGTCGCTAAACGCGATGATGATGTTGCTGGAGTTGTGGAGCGCCTAAGCAAGGCTGAAGCGGAGGTTATTGAGTTGAAAGCTAAATTAGCTCAGATGGAGGTGGAGAAGGCGTCCTTGGCCTCCGAATTGTCGAGGGCCACAAAAGAGGGCCATGAATGCCTGGCCAGGTTTAAAGCTGGTTATGAAAGAGACTACGAAGAAGCCAGGCGGGGCTGGAAAAGGATACTTGTGGAAGCTCAGAACCGTGCGTACGTCCTGGGGGCTCGAGATCAACGCCTGGAGTACTTCTTGTCTCCGCGAGGCCAACACTTCCTGGGGGTGATGCTGGAAGGCACTCTGGAGTCTTTCAAAAAGACTCCCGAATACTTGGAAGATTTCGGACCTCTTTTTGCTTATGTGATAGAGCAAACAGCTTCCAAGGCATTGGAGATGGCGGGGGCCACCCCAGAACAACTTGCCACTTTGAATTTCAGAGCCCTGATGGATAACCTCCAAGACGAGGAGATAAACAAACGGATGGGCATTTCTGAACACTCTCCAGAGAAGCCAGAGTGGTGGTATCCAGTGCTAGAGAAAGCCATTCCCTACTTTTCTCTTGGGATTGGATCTGACTCGCTGCCCTCTGCTCCCATATATGCGCCTGCGTTCTCTGCTTCCCTGATGAACTTTGTGAACCGGCTATGGGATCCCTCTGGCGAGAGCACCCGAACATTCTCTCAGTTCGGCCTAGAGCCCCCTCTGCCCTCTGACTTAGCGGCTTCTGCCTTCACCGACTCTGTCTCTTCCTCTGCTGCGGTGGAACAGCTGTTCGACCTGTATCAAGATGAGGATCTATATGTGCAGGAAGCTGCCAAGTTGTTGGATTTGGGAGTGCGTCTTCCCCAACCGGTGGAGACTGGTCCGTTGCCCGTGTTCACAGAGAAGACCGTTTCTGGCCATGCCTCTGCAAGTGGTGCTCCTTCCCCAATTCCATCTGCTTCTGCCCCTGTCTCCTCTGCTGTTGCCCCAGCTGTCTCTGTTCCTCCCTCTTGATGCTCCTTATCCCTTTCCTGTCTTTACCGAAAGAAATTTTTGTAACTCTTTGATTTGTATAAGCTGAATATTTACCTTCAAATTTTGGTGTATAGCTATGCCCTCCGGGCATGTTTTAGTGAAATTTCCTTCCCTTCCTTGCTCCTTTTATCTTTATTGCCTATATTTGTTTTCGTTGCCTGTTGATGACTCTTCTGGCTAAGGTTTTGATAACTCCTCTGGCGAGGATTTTGTTGACTCCTCTGACGGGGATTTTGATGACTCCTCTGACGAGGATTTTGATGACTCCTCTGACGAGGATTTTGGTGACTCCTCTGGCGAGGATTCTGATGACTCCTCTGTCGAGGATTCTGATGACTCCTCTGTCGAGGATTTTGATGACTCCTCTGACGAGGATTCTGATGACTCCTCTGGCGAGGATTGCGATGACTCCTCTGACGAGGATTTTGATGACTCCTCTGACGAGGATTTTGGTGACTCCTCTGGCGAGGATTCTGATGACTCCTCTGGCGAGGATTGCGATGACTCCTCTGACGAGGATTTTGTTAACTCTTCTAGGAAGGATTTCACCACCTCCTCTGACGAGGATTTGGTTGATTTCTTTGCTGGCGATTTCGTGCTTCCCGTCCACGCTGCTTCCCATCCATGCTTGAGCACTCTGCGCGGAGCATGGAAGACCCGGAGGGTGCAACCAACTTTCGCGGCTTACGATTACATAGTAACCCTCTGCGTGGAGTATGGAAGGCCCGGGTGGCGCGACCAACTTTCACGGCTTACGATTAAATAGTAACCCTCTGCGTGAAGCATGGAAGGCCCGGGTGGCACGACCAACTTTCACGGCTTACGATTAAATGGTAATCCTCTGCGTGGAGCATGGAAGGCCCGGGTGGCACGACCAACTTTCACGGCTTACGATTAAATAGTAACCCTCTGCGTGGAGCATGGAAGGCCCGGGTGGCACGACCAACTTTCACGGCTTACGATTAAATAGTAACCCTCTGCGTGGAGCATGGAAGGCCCGGGTGGCACGACCAACTTTCACGGCTTACGATTAAATGAACACCCTGCACGAGGCTTGGTAGACCCGGGGGGTGCACACCACCTCTCGTGACTTACGGTTAAGGACAACCTCTGCGCGGAGCATGGAGGACCCGGGGGGTGTAACCAACTTTCGCGGCTTATGATTATGTGCCACCTCTGCGCGGAGCATGGAAGGCCCGGATGGCGCGACCAACTTTCGCGGCTTACGATTGAATAGTAACCCCCTGCACGGAGCATGGAAGACCCGGGGGATGCGACCAACTTTCGTGGCTTACGGTTAAAGGTCCACCCTGCACGGAGCCTGGAATACCCGGGGGGTGCAACCAGCTTTCATGGCTTACGGTTAAGTGGACACCCTGCACGAGGCTTGGCAGACCCGGGGGGTGCACACCACCTCTCGTGACTTACGGTTAAGGACAACCTCTGCGCGGAGCATGGAGGACCCGGGGGGTGTAACCAACTTTCGCGGCTTACGATTATGTGCCACCTCTGCGCGGAGCATGGAAGGCCCGGTTGGCACGACCAACTTTCGCGGCTTACGATTGAAAGAACACCCTGCACGGAGCATGGAGGACCCGGGGGGTGCCACCAACTTTCGTGGCTTACGGTTAAAGCAACCTCTGCGCGGAGCATGGAAAACCCGGGGGGTGCAACCAACTTTCGCGGCTTACGATTAAGTGCTATCTCTGCGCGGAGCATGGAAGGCCCGACTGGCACAACCAACTTTCGCGGCTTACGATTGTCAGCAACCTCTCTGTTCTGGTTGAGCGTGACCCTTCTGCTCTGGTGGAGCGTAATTCCTCTGATTTGCCCTAGTCTTGCTGAGAAGCGCTTTTTGAATTTAAAAATTGGGACCTACGGGTATACACCCTACTCCCCCCTCTGGTGACATGTGCAATACTCTGTTATGAACATGTTGGCCCAATTATTTCTTACACCCTTCTCCGGCCCATAAGCTCATGCGGGCCCATTATCCCTTAGCCCATTTCTTAAGCCCAGAATCACCTCTATATATATCCTCCTCCGATCCTTCCAACCCTGGATTCTGTTGATGTTTTGCCTCCCTAGATCGGTTGTAAGGCACTCAGGTAAGGGAATTTCCCCTCTAAACACTCACATCCCTGAGGTCTCCGCCTTTTCCCCTGTGCTTCTGGTGTAGATCTCTAACTTCGTGGTTGTAACGAGTGGAGTTCCCTTGCTTGAGTGTTTTATAACCAGGCTTCCCAGATCTAGACGTTGACTTCCCTGATTTGAGCGTTGATTCCTCAGATCTGAGCGTTGGTTCCTCAGATCTAACCCTTGGTTTGTTCCTCTTCTGTATTTCTTTTTTGTAGCATTTTGACTTGCTATTTTCCTTGATATTCTGCAGACACAAAGTGAAGTTGAAGTAGATCTGAGAGGTGAGCGTATCCCCGCCACGAAGAAGAACTCAGAGTGTTGGATCGTGGAAGAAAAGACGTCCATCCCTGATGCTTGCTTTCCCTTTGACCTGCTAAGAAGCAATTTTTGTATTTGTTTCTCCCTTGTCCTGCTAAGAAGCAGTTTGCATTTTGAATTTAAAAATTGAGGATTGTGGGTATACACCCTACTCCCCCCTCTGGTGACATGTGCAGTGTTCTGCACGAACATGTTAAGTAGCATATGTAATGTAAGAAAACAAAAATTGAAATAAACAAACACAACACCAGGGAATTCCCTAGAACCACATATCTGTTTTATTGATATTATGGCCCCGGACCTCGTTAAAACCCCTGTGGGGAAAAAGAGTATCCGGTCTACAAGTGATTACTCCTGCTAAGAAGCAGTTATACATAGAACTTTTTGAGTGTGTTTATATTCCATGGTCTGGGTAGAGCTCTGCCGTCTGAATCCGACAATATGTACGCACCGCCTCCCAAAACCTCTGTGACGATGTATGGCCCTTCCCAATTGGCTTCGAACTTACCCACCGCCTTTAATGCATCAGCTCGCTTGAGAACCAAATCTCCCTTCGACAATTTCCTCACTCTGACCCGTTTATCATATCCCGCTTTGATAATGCCTTTGTACTTGGCCGCTCTAACACGGGCTTCCTCCCTCTGTGCCTCTATCAAGTCCAGCTCTGCTCGGCGGAGCTCCTCATTGTGCTCAGTGTCGTACGTGGTAATCCGGTATGATTCTAGTCGTGCCTCTGCTGGTATCACCGCATTGGATCCATACACCAGTGTGAATGGTGCCTCCCCTGTCGCCGTTTTTGGACTAGTTCGGTAAGCCCAAAGAACGGTATCCAGCTCCTCCACCCACTTCCCTCTGCTCTGATTTAGCCTCTTCTTGATGCCCTCACATATGGTCCTATTAGCCAATTCCACTTGTCCATTTGCCTGTGGATGAGCCACCGAGACAAAACGCTGTGTGATATCCATTCGATCGCAGAAGTCCGCAACCCGTTGCCCTGTAAATTGAGTCCCATTATCAGACACGATGATGCGTGGCACTCCGAATCTGCAGCAGATATTCCTCCAGATAAAACGTTCCACTGTAACTTCATCGATCTTGCTCACGGCCTCAGCTTCGACCCATTTGGAAAAATAGTCCACTGCCACGATGAGAAAGCATTTCCCTCCAGGTGCTGTAGGCAGCTTCCCAACTATATCAATGCCCCATTTATCAAACGGACAAGCAGCGTACATTACACCCATGGGCTCCCCTGGTATGTTGATTTTTCCAGCATGCCGCTGGCAAGCTTCACACTTGCGGACAAATTCTCTGGCTTCCTGGTTGATGTGAGGCCAATAAAAACCTGCCCGAATTATCTTGCGTACAAGGTCTCGAAATCCGGTATGACCGCCGCAGCAACCTGCATGAATCTCTTTCAGAGCAAAGTTAGCTTCCTCTGGCGATAAACATTTTAGCAGAGGTTGAGTAAAAGATCTTTTGAAGAGTTGATCATTGATTAGGCAGTAATTTTCATAGCGAGCCCTCTGGTTGGACTCTCTGCTTAGTCGTTCCCCTGTCTTCAGAAAGTGTATAATCGGAGCCCGCCAATCATCTCTGATCTCTACCGAGAATACCTGCGAAGTTTCCATCTCTCTGGTGTCACAAAGTAGAATGATCTCGTCGCTCCAAGTTTGCTCAACTGCGCTAGCCATGCGCGCCAGTAGGTCGGCCTTCGTGTTTTCTTCCCGAGAAATCTGTTCGAGCTTGAACTCCATGAATTTTTCTTTCATTTCGCTAATTTTGGTATGGTACGCCTTCATCCTCTGATCCTTGACACTGTAACCTCCCGAAAACTGTTGTGCAACCAGCTGGGAGTCTGTCTTTATAATAACGCACTCAGCTTTAAGCTCTGATAGGATATGAGCCCCTCTGACCACGGCCTCATACTCCGCCTCATTGTTAGATAACCGACAGGTGAATTTGATGGCGAACTGGTATGTCCCATAACCTGGCGAAGTAATATAAACCCCAATTCCGCACCCCTCTTTTGTCACTGACCCATCCACATAAGCCACCCAGAACTCTGGTATGGGACGACGAGTTGTTTCTTGTATGAAGTCTGCCAATGCCTGCGCCTTGATCGCCGTTCGTGGCTCGTACTCTACATCATATTCCCCTAGTTCCACAGCCCATTTGACCATTCTTCCCGACAAATCCGCGCGCCCCAAAACTTGTTTAAAAGGTAAAGACGTGCGTACCACCACTCGATGTGAAAGGAAATAAGGCCTCAGCTTTCTTGCCGTGATCATGACCGCCAGAGCCGCCTTCTCGATCTCTGTGTAGTTGAGCTCAGGGCCCTGAATAATTCTGCTGACAAAATAGATAGGTCTCTGATGACTTCCTTCCTCTCTGATTAGCACAGAGCTGATTGACTCCTCCCCCATAGCTATGTATAAATACAACGTTTCTCCCGGGACCGGCTTGGTCAGGGTTGGGAGTTTCGCTAGGTATACTTTAAGATCCTCAAATGCTGCGCGGCATTCCTCTGTCCACAAAAACTTGGCTCCCTTCCTCAACACTTTGAAAAACGGCATGCTCCGTTCTGCCGATCTCGATATAAACCTGCTTAGGGCAGTGATACGCCCGTTCAGAGTCTGCACCTCCTTGATTCCTCTAGGCGGTGTCATTTCCAAAATAGCTTTGACCTTGTCGGCGTTGACCTCAATCCCTGCTGGCGTGACTTTATACCCCAAGAATTTCCCTGTTGTGACCCCAAAAGTGCACTTGGCTGGGTTCAACATGAGTCTGTGATCTCTGACTACCGTGAAGATTTCTTCCAGATCTGCCACATGGTCCTCTGCCCTGTTACTCCGTACGAGCATATCGTCTACGTATACTGAGATATTCTTAGCAAGCTGTTCTTTGAAAATTTTCTCCATCATCCGCTGATATGTGGCTCCTGCATTCTTCAGACCGAACGGCATACTCTTCCACCCATATACTCCGCAACAGACGGCAAAGGCCGTTTTGGCTATGTCTCCCCTGTTCATCTTTACCTGATGATACCCTTGGTACGCATCCATCATGGATAATAAGGCACATCCTGAAGTGGAGTCCACTAATTGGTCAATCCTCGGCAGAGGATAGTGGTCCTTCGGACAAGCAGCGTTTAAATCTCGGAAGTCCACACACATCCTCCAGGTGTTTGTTTTCTTGGGTACCATCACTGCGTTTGAAATCCACTCTGGGTATTGCACTTCTACAATATGCCCAGCTTTCAATAATTCATAGACCTGCTCTCTGATGGCAGCGTCCTTTTCAGCCCCAAAATTCCTTGTCCGTTGCTTTACCGGCTTGACCTTAGGGTCCACGTTGAGGCAATGCTCCGCCAACCCTCTATCGATTCCCTTCAAATCTGAGGTACTAAAAGCGAACACATCCGCATTTCGTCGAAGACAACCAATGAGCTCTTCTCTGACTTGATCACTCATGGCCGATCCAATCTTAGTCTGGAAACCCTCTTTCCCTGGAAATAACTCTATCATATTGCAAACATCGCTAGTGGACACCAGCGCGGTTTTCTCTGTGGAGTCTCTGTCTTTCAATAAATCCGCCAACTCTTGGCGTTCCTCTGCTGGGGCATGCACCTCGCCCACTTTCCCCCTCTTCCGGGCGTTCGATCCCTCTGTCCATCTTTCCCTTTTCTGCCCCGCTGACTGCGTGAGCATTTGCACGTGGCATGCTTTTGATGTCGTCTAATCGCCACAAACTTCTCCCACTCTTCCACCCTCGATTGGAAACTTCATTTTTAGGTGAAAAAAAGAGATAACTGCCTTGAATGCCGTCAAGGCAGGCCGGCCGAGTATGACATTGTATGAGGGTTTGGGCATATCCACCACTAAGAAACGTACCATCCTTGTTTTATTGCCCGCCACTGTACTGCCAAGGATCAACGGCAGCTCTACATACCCTAGGGGCATGACCATCTCTCCTCCAAACCCAAACAGAGGAGCATTTGTCGGCTCAACATGAGCGTTAATTCCCATATTTTGGAGACATTCCTTGTACAAGATGTTTACAGCGCTGCCCGAATCCACGAAAATTCGGTGAATAATGCAGCCGGCGATGTCCGCCGTGATGACCAGCGCATCATCATGTGGATACATTAATGTGCGTATATCCTCTACTCCAAAAGTGATTGCCGGCTCCTCTGCCGCGCTGGTGATTTCCATGACCCTTTTAGGATAATACCCTGCTTTGACTGCTCTGACGACTTGCTTTTTAGCCCTATTTGATGTGGGCATCCCGTTTTCCCCACAAATCATGTGAACTTCCCTTCTATATGGGGGGGGAGGAAGATTTTGTCTATCTGCCCCTTCTCTGCGATTATCCTGGTTATCATCGAGCCTGCGATCTCTGTTGTTATTCCCCTGCTCTCGTCGCTGATCCCGGTTATTTCTTTGATCCCTCTGATCTCGCTGATCTCTCTGATCCCGCTGATCCCTCTGATCAGTCCTCCTCTGACCTTCATTTCCCCTGTCAATGAAGTGGTCGAGACATCCCTGGCGCACCAATAATTCCAATTGGTGCTTAAGATGTCCACAATATTTCGTGTAATGCCCGAAGGAGTTGTGATATTCACACAACTTATTGTTAGGCCCTTCCTGCGGCGGCCCAGTCCGGTAAGTCCCCGGTGCCCTAAAGAACGGCTGATCCTTTATTAGATGAAAAATTTCTTCTTGTGGTTTAATCAGGGGCGTGTATTCGGTAAACCGTGTTACTTCATTCACGGTGCGCTGTTGATTAGATGGCATTCCTCCCTGGGGTGGGAGTACCCTAAGAGGCAACCCTCTGAATGGGGCCCTATCCTGCTGTCTTTGTCGTTCGGGTGCTTCCTCAGCTTTCTTGACTCTGTGTTTCTCATTTTCCACCTTCCTCGCCATTTTGGCGTCCTCCAACTGTAGATACCCCGGCAGCCTTGCCATGATGTCATCAAAATCCCTTGCTGGTCGAATTTGTAATTCGTCAAAAAAGATTCCTGGCCTGAGTCCTCTGACATAGGCGCAGTTTTTAATTTGCGATTCTGCCTCTGGCACCTCCAGAGCAGCAAGATTAAACCTTGCTGTGTACTCCCGAAGCGTTTCTCCCTGCTCCTGCTTAATATCCATCAGCGAAAGGGCTGATTTCCCTACCCTCCGTGAGCTTGCGAACTGACGCAAAAAACGAGTCTGTAATTCTTCGAAAGAGTGAATGGAATTTGGGGGCAGCGTCCCAAACCATAACTGGGCTGGTCCAGTAAGGGTGGTGGAGAAAATCCGGCACTTGATGCCCTCCGTGTACATGTGCAACGTAACCAACCCTTCAAACCGATTGAGGTGTACCTCCGGATCGGTAGTGCCATCGTAATCCAGTGAGATGGGCTTGTAGCTTCTAGGTAAGGCATCTGCCAAAATATCGTCCGAGAAAGGACTGCGGTTGTGGATCGGGTGGAACCTCGATGTCTTAGCTCTCTTGTCCCCCTTATGCCTCCCCTGTTCCCTTCTGTCCCTGGGTACTTCATGAGCGTGGCGCTTGTGGACTCTATATTCATGTCTACCAGAGGAATACTCCGGCTCTCTTTCCTCTGATCTCTCTGTGTAGCGCGATTTTTCCGATCGATGGGACTTCTCCATCCGGTGCGATTTTCCTGACCTTTGTTCCCTGTCCTCCCTTCGGGATTTCTCCCTCAGTGATTCCTCCAGATCCTGGAGTTGATGTTTTAGCTGAGACACTTGGTTTTTTAGCCGAGCTTTCTCCCTCGGTCTCTCTTCCTCGAACACCAAAGAGACGGATTGACTATCAGACTCGTCAACCCTCTCCTTTCTCACCACACTGTTAAGTCTGACCCGGCTCCCCTCTGGTCTTCTTTCCACTTCCCTGTCAGCAGGGTCCCCTTGCACTTCCAGAGGCATCGCAGCTTGTTTGTTGATTGCTAAAGTGTTTACCTCCTGAGCAGCGGGAGGTGGGGCCTCAACGCCCTGCAGAGTAGCCGTTCCCCCCAGTGGAGCTACAGTGGGAACAGCGGACAACATGGGAGTTCCTAGTGCCTGACGCACAGCGGAGTAGTGAAGCAGCGCCATCATCTGTTCCATTGATCCAAACGTGATTTGTCCCGCTCCAGACGCGGGAGTTAAGCATGGCATGTCAGATCCTGGAGTCACCAGAGCAGATCTCTGGAGGCTTGCATTCAACCCAGTCAAAGGAGTGGCGGGGATAGCCTGAAACCCTGGTGGGGCAGTGAAGGTAGCATTGCCCTGGAGGCCCGGGAACAATGAAGGTGGCATCTCAGTGGTGAGAGCAGCGGAGTCGAACTCCCTTTCTAGGTTGCGGTGTGCATCTGATGATCCCATGGTACCTACACATAAACAAAGTGAGAAACCATTCTAACGACGAAAGAATAAACCCCTATTTACCGATTGGAGTCCCAATGTAAGAAATCCAATAAGAAATCCCGGCTTCCGGTGCAGAGACCGTTAAAAAATTCCCTTCCAAGTAATTCTACACTCGGGGAAATAAACCCAGAGTATAGATTAAGAAAACGGGGCCCTCAATAAAACTTCCACAGACGCAAAATACCCAGGGATAAATACAAGCAGAGCTACCACCAGAAGATATGTTAGCACGATTGCATTAAACATAATAAGAAAAGGAATTATGTAAGAGACGAAGCTAATAATTTCGAAGATTGGTCAAGGAAAACATGGAGAAGCATGAATAATCGTTTCCCATAAGTGAAGATCATTCACAAAACAACAATATGGATCTCACCATAACTTAAGACAAAGTGTTTAATCATCATATTATTGAGGTAAAACTCTTGTATCAACGACAATAAATACTCTCGACATCGACGATTAACCACAAAAACCCATAAATCCGCAACAAAGAACTCCAATACATCAGGATCAAAGCATAACTTCCCAATTCAATCACCGAAATTGAAGATTAACCACGAAAATCATGGAAAACGCCCATAAACCCCCTCCCTTAAACGAAAAGCGTCTATAAACCCCCAACGCAGAGCCGACAGAACAAAAACAGGGCAGCAACTCCGATCCAACGGTATAGAACGAAGATTTGTCATTCAGGCAAATGAAGTAACGGTAATTATCAACCTTAAACGGAGAAGACCCACAGATTTAACCACACGAGCCCAAGCACAACGAAGACTAACCATAGAAACCATGGAAACACTGATAAACATCCTTCTTAAATGAAAAATACCAGTAAATTAACAGTATCAGCCTCATCATAACGGAAACAAAACACCATTCCCCGATCCACCGATAAAACACGAGTATTAACCATAAAAACATGGAAAATACTGATAAGCACCATCCGCGAACGACAAACACTCACAGATCAACCACGCAAGCCCAATCATAACCAAAATGGAGTGCTAACTAACATTCTATCGCTGCAAACCCACAAATCCCCAACACAGAGCCAATCATTAAGCAAAAACAGAGCTAAAATTCCATAATTCACCGATAAAACCGTTAGATCTACGAATAATCTCTCCATTCTCCAAAGGAAACTCACATTTGCCCATAATTACCCCGATCCACAGTGAAGAAACGTAAATTTTCCCTAATTCATAATTTATAACCGTCGCCACCTTTTCCCCATGCACAAAAACACAATTGAACGTAGATCTCCCGAACTTGTAAGTAAATTTGCACGAAAACATAAAAACTGATCTACAATAACTTGAAACCTCCGAATGATGGCGTAATTGGGACCTACGCATGCAAATCCGGCGACGATTCCGGATCTGCATACGCAGGGGGTGGAATTCTCACGCCTTAGCCCATTTTTTCCCACAGACGGCGCCAGTTGGTGTTTACGGAACCAACACCTAAATCTATGAAAGGAAACGTAAAATTCTACCTAGTCGAAAAGGCTGGAAAGAGTAAAAAGAGTTGATCGGGAACCTTGCTCAAGAGAGAAAACAACTGCAGTATTCGAAAATATGAGATAGCGTCCCCAATAATACACGAGCTCGGACCCTATTTATAGATTTACAAGCGGAGGGGTAAAATAGTAAAAACATCTTCGGTGCATGCGTCCTGCGTGGTGGAAGGGTATGTTGGTAATTTCGATAATACGCGGGAGACCTTCCCGCGCGTTTATTGGCTCCTCTGATGGAAATGTCTTCTCTGGCGAAGGCGTCTTCTCTGGTGATATTGACATCTCTGGCATGAGGGACTCCTCTGGTAAACACGTCTTCTCTGGCAAGGGCGTCTCCTCTGGCGGTAGTGACTTCTCTGATGAAGTTAACTTTTCTGGTGACGATGACCTCCCTGACGATGGTGACTTTTCCGGCGCGGATGATTTCTCTGGAGGAGAGGGCTCCTCTGTCAAGCATGACTTCTCTGGTGCGGATGACTCCTCTGGCTAGAGTCATTCCTCTGATGGATGAAATCCTTCTGGTATAAATGGTTCTTCTGACCCATACGGCTCCTCTGATGAGAGTGGTTCCTCTGATTTGTACTCTCTCCCTACTCTGCATATATTGCTCCTCACCACTTGGGCCTCCATGGCATGCATCATCTAGAAGTTTAAATGAAGCCACACACTCCAAGTACAGCCGCATTAAATGCAGAGATACAGAGGATCGTCCTTTCTCTGCAGAGCATTCTTTTTTGGTGATTACTTTTCAGAGGCGCCTTACTTCATATACCTGAGACGCCGTTTCTCACCAAACAAGGAACCTCGAAGATTGAAACCTCAACTCAAATTCAAATTACTCTCACAATGGATGAATTCTTGAAGACCACCTCCGCCAACGGATCTATTCAAGACCTCTCCTATAAATAGAGCTCGAGGATCACTTCAATCTTCACCGATCAAAAGCACAAGCTGAAGCGCTGCCGAAATTGCAACTTAGCCATTCAAAGCCAACAAATTTTGAATCGAAGAAGAGAATACACAAAGCCAAAATCAGACTACTGATTACCTACATTCTCTTAGATCCTTAGGCAAATACACTGTATATCCAAAGCCTAAGTTTCGACTACAGAAAGCCTGTTCTCTGTGATCTAATTGGTATTTCGAACCTCCTTTCAACTAAGCGAAAAGAGTGTTTGAGTAGAGCGGAGTTCAGACCAGTGTTCTGACTCCAAGAGATCTTAGCCAGCGCTAGCAAAGGCATTGTGGTGTCTTAGCGTGCTAAGAGTGAGTGAGAAATCCAACTCAGTGTGTTGGTACTGAAAATTTGATTTTCAGTTGTAAGGTTTGCTGTGCACCCGTAAGCATAAGCCTAGAGTGTTTGTCAGTGTGATCAACTGACCGTGGACGTAGAAAATTGTTCTGAACCACGTAAAAATTCCTTTGTCTTTTATCGCTTTTAGTTCTTACTTTCTTATCTGTGCTCAAACCTGTTATTAACTGAAACTGATTAATCGCAAAGTGAAACCTTAATTTGACAACGTGTTTATCAAAGGCTTTATCAAAGTAATAGTTTTCTACTGCCAGTGTTATTAGTCTAACTGACCAATCTTCGGATAATCAGTAAGATTCATAACACTCATCTGTTTCTAAATCAAGACTGAAGCTCTACGTGAATATCAGTTAAAGTCTCGTGCCTAACTGATATCTCTTTACTGACGTCATCTTCAGTATCAGTCTTCAACCGTTGTTTAACTGAAGTCTTCTCTTTCAGTTAACTTCAAAAGGTTGTTCTGTTTTGTGTTTTGAAAATAGCCTATAGGTGTATTCCCTCCCATACACCTATCTTGACTTTTCGGGACCTAACAACTAGTATCAGAGCAGGTTGTTTGCAAGAACAATTTGCTTTGACTCAGTTATACTAAACTTGATCCTATTTAGAAGGGTTGTCAAATGTTTTTCAAGTTTTTCAAACTCTTCTCTCTTCTCTGTGCTAAGTGCTTACTCTCTGCTCCTCTTTCTTTCTTATTATGTCCCTTCCACTTCCTCCTCTCAATCATTCTCCGGAATAAATGAGGACAAGCAAATCGAGAAAGAAAAGGTAATTGTCGAAGAAGGATCTGAAGACTCAAGTTCATCATTAGAATCCACCACTTCAGAACAAGATCTTCTTGAAGTTAAAGAGATCGAACAAGCTTTAACTGCCTACGGTGATCAAAGGATAATTCTTGAGAATATCCTTGTAAAGAAACAGAGACTGGAAATGGTCATCGCTAAGACCGCCTCCAGAATGAATGAAATCTCCCTGATCCCCGCTGATGAAGAAGATGAAGAAGAACTGGCTATTGAGTACGCTAGATTGGAAGACTTGATGCAGACGTGTCAGATTAAGAGAAACCAACTCATACATCTTCTCAGAGACGTAGATGCAAATCTCATCCAGACGAGAAGAGATCATGACGAGGTTCTGATTAAAATGTCAAATGTAGAAGTCAAGAAAGATCAATGGGTTGAGTTCGGCATGAAGGATGTCAAAGTAAAGCTCTTTCCATCCATTTCTCGAGAAGAATATCTCGGAAAGAAACACATTGAAGACGACAAGGGAAAGAGAGTTCAGACTGCAAATTCCTCAATGACAATCGAGCATCAAGAAAACATGATTCATACTGATGATCCTTCATCACAAGAAAGAAGATTAGTCATCTACCCTGAAGCAGACTTATCCTCTCGAATGATGGACCTGATTCTCAAATCAGTCATCGACTCGTTGATAACAAAGGATAGCACAGAAGGAAGGTCTTCTGAAGGAGACAAGAGAAAAGGAGTTCCTGAGGATGATTCAACTGATAAACTCAACCTCGACTCCACAGAAGAAACCTCAGTTGAAGGATCTACTGATGAAGGTACAATTGAAGTATCTACAAAAGGAATCAGTCATAGGGGAACTTCATCAACTGAAGATTCATGATTGACGCCATCAGTCAACGACAATAGAAAAGCTAAACTTTAGTTCAACCAACTTCTGGAATCAACTAATTTAAATAATTTGTTGACTAGTAAGCCTCTTTGTCTTTTTAGAAATGTTAACTGAAACATCTTGCCCTTTTGATGGGAATGTCATTGATTATCTGCTTTATGCTTATACTGTATTTACTTGTCTCAGTCAAAGTTATCAAGCATTTTATTTTAAGCAGTTAACTCCACGATCTCAATGATCCCGCCCCTTTTTACTAACAAGGTGGAATTCATGACACGTGTTGATATTATATTTGTCCGGATTTCAAAAATCATTGAAACCGCCTTGGACACGATTTTCCATATCCCTTCAAAAACGATTGACACTATATAATGATTCTCTAATTATATGGCTCAAAAAGGAAACGAGCCAAGTAACATGAGATAGCTCAAAAAGAAATACGAGCCATGAATAATGGGACGGAGGGAGTATATATTTATTATGTATTTGACTAAAAGATATATTATCTAGTTAAAAAAATATGGTTTATAATTTTCTCAACAATAAACAAAGAGCTCAAACTAAAAAATTCACACAGGTCTACACGTTCTCTTAGCCACGCCTTTGATTACAAATATTAATTTTATTTTTAAATTTTTATATATTAAATTTTATAATCATTCTAAATTGAACTTTTTGAAGTAAATTTTTATATATTAAATTTTATAATCATTTAACTTTAACATAGTGTCAACCCTAAATAAAGCCAATCCTACAGAATGAAGATTGTTCGGGTGCTTTAGCTTAACACAATCCACTACAAAAAAATCGGTCATTACAGACGGCTAAATGCCGTCGGTAAAAAAAGACGGCCGCCGGTAAATAGAGTTACCGGCGGCAAACTACCGCCGCTAATCGGCTCGTCGGCAACGACAATACCGGCGGCGACCGGCCGCCGTCGGCAAGTAACGGCGGCTTTGCCGCCGGAATTGTCGCCGTTAAACGGCGGAGCCTTGCCGGAGAATTAGCGGTGGCAACCACCGTCGCTAATTACCGAGGGCGTTATTGCCGTCGGTAGTGCGCCACCGGAGTCCGGCGTACCCCTGCCGGAAAACTAGCGACGGCGATTACCGCCGCTAATTGGCGGCGGCACAACGCCGTCGGTAATATGCCACCGCCGTCCGGTGGCCCTTGCCGGAGGGGGCCGGGTTTTCAGCGAGGGCAAAACGCCGTCGGTAATTTTGGCAAAATTACCGACGGCGTTTTGCCCTCGGTAATTTTTTTAGTTTTATTTTTTTTATTTTATTTATTTATTTATTTATTTTTTTGTATATCCACAATTTATTTCCGTATTTATACGGTATTGCATAGTTTACAATTAAACTAATTGATTAAAATTAATATAATTTAAAATTAATCATGCTTCATAATTTAAAATTAAACTAACAACATATATTAAATGGATTAATATAATTTAAAATTAATCATGCTTCATATAATTTAGTTATAAACAAAATCAATTATAAATTAATTAACTATATATAACAAATAAATCTATTTAATTAATATATAATTAAATACATAAATAAATTCATAATTAAATAATTAAATAAATAAATAAGAGAGCGTACGGTGGTGGTTTCCGGCTGGTGTCGTGAAGAAGGCGGTGAAACGAGGTCGTCGAACTACAATAAAGAATATAAGTGAAAATTAAATAATTATATATATAATTAAAATTAATGAGATATATATATATATATATATATATATATATATATAGATCTAGAGAGAGAGAGAGAGAGAGAGAGAGTTACCTGCTGGGCGGCGGCGGTCAGCGGCGGTCGGACCGGAAGCAGCAGCGCGCAGCAGGGGAAGGGGGGGGGATTTTCTGTTGTGTGCGGCGCAGAAACTGAAAAAAGAAGGAAAACCCGCTGCCCTATATTTTAACCATTACCAACGGCAATTGTCGCAGCTAATTAGCGGCGGCAATATTGCCGCCGTTAATTATATAAAATTAATTAATTATTGCGTATTTTAAAATTAACGGCGGCGTCGCCGCCGCTACCTACCGGCGGCGATTTTGCCGTCGGTAATTGGCCGGTGATTGCGAAAGTTCGAGTCGCCTGAAATGCCGCCGCCGTTACCTACCGACGGCAAAATCGCCGCCGGTAATTTTCGCCGGTAAATACGCGTTTTTTTGTAGTGATCCTAGCGCTTTAGCCTCTGCTCAATCACCAACATTTGATGTCAATTTTAAGACACAAACTGTTGTAATAGGGCTCGGGTTCAATTATCTTAATTAATGGGTATTATTAGATTTAATTTGTAACCTCTAGATAGGACCTTTCATGGGTAAGATAATTAAGTTACTATTATTTTCTTGATTCTTTAAATTATTTTTTCTATTTTCTCTAAATTTTCTATTGAGATTAAAATCGGACTCAAAGCATTGGAAAGCCATAAATCACGAATATATATTAATTGATTATGGTTAATTCTTAAGATAATTCTTATTTATGGTAATGAGACTAAAAATAATAAATTTTTATATAATAAAAATAATATAAATGGTGATTTTTGTTTGGAGTTAAATATGATTAACTCTCTTTCTTATGTGGCATTATCACGTCAGTTGTGGGCACGTTAACGTGTGTCTATAATAGGTAGGTGAATGGAACTAGTATTACAATTTAGCCCTTAAATAAAGAAAATCTTTTTCTCTAATTCTACCTAGTTTTCTTGGTTTTATATTGTGCAAATTTTCGCTGCTTCTTTTTAAGAGAATAAGAATATTATTACTCCCTCCGTCCCATTGAAAATATCTCAATTTCTTTTTTAGAATATTTCATTTATAATATTTCAATTTTAAAAAGGAAATAAATCCCTCCCACTTGTGCAATTTAAGAGATGTGAGTCCTTCCACCCGATTGTTAAAGCATTTTGCCATTTTTCTCTCCTAATTTACCTTTTTTAATTGAGTTTAAAAATATTACTTACTTTTAGGGAGGTCAATCGGGTCAACCCACTCAATATCGGGCCAACCCATTCGGTTTCAGGTTATTTTCGGTTCGGGCTAATCGATTTTTTTATTTTTCGGGCTAATTTTTTTTTACCTTATCCCTAACCCACTCGGTTTTGGGCTAGCCCATTTGGGCCCGCAAATTTATGATTTTTTTACATGTTTAATTTTTTTATTATAAATAATCATATTCATGTAATAAAAAATGTGTCGTTTTTTTTAAATCAAGACATTTCGTTTTATTTTAGAAACAAAAATTAGTGTTATTTTAAAGTAAGTTTACATAATATCTAATGTTAACTTCGTTTCCGATAAGAATTCGATATACATTTAACATAACTGACTATCATTATTTGACTTTTATGTAATAAATGTTTGTTATTAACCGTTGGAAAAAACCAAAGCACATTCTACAAGTATAAAAATATTATTATCGAATTAAAAAATAAGTATTAAAGTTTAAAAATGAATTATTAAGAAAATGTTCTATTAATTAGATCAACCCACTCGATTTTCGGGCCAACCCTATCAGGATCAGGCTATTTTTCGATTCGGGCCATTCGGGCTAAATTTTTTTTTGTGTTAAAAATTTTACAGTCCTAACCTTCTTTATTTATCGGTCTATTTGGGTCAACCCTTCAGTTTCGAGCTTTGTTATAAGGCAAATTATTGGGTGTGACCGGTCACATAGTATGCGACCGATTTGAAAGTTTACATTTCTTCACAGTAATGTTTACTTTTATTCATAAGAACTTTTACTTTTAGTTATTTTCACTCAATAATACTTATATTCTTTAACTATTTAGTCAAATAATCATTGTCGTACAAAAAGTAATTATTGTTACAATGAAATGTAATATTTCTAAAGTATTACATTTATTCACGATAAGTTATACTTTTATTCATGAGAACTTGTATTATTTACTACATAAATATACATTTGTGCGAACAAATGTATATCTTATGCTTATTAAAAGTAACCGGTCGCATAGTATGCGGCCGGTCGCATGCAAGACCAACTGTTGTTATAATATTTTTATTCTCTTAAAAATTCGTGTACGTGTGTTGGTCAAGCGTTAAAGTGTTAATGCCCAAGGTCAAAGGTCTTGAATTCGAGTCTCTTGTGGCGTGATTTTTAAATTTTTTTTATTTAATATTATTAATTTATTTTTTAAAAAAAGTATTGAACAGTATCTACTCAATAGAACATTACTATATCATAAGAATTAATACTCCTACGAATCGAAGATAAATATATAACTTTTTAAAAATGGGTGATTCACTTGTAGATACTTATTAAATCTAGAGATCTATTATCATCATCACTAAAAATATAATTTTGGGAATCGTTGATGTCCGTGGATAGATTTGGGTCATGTCTGCAAAATATTTGTATCTATGCAACCCCACCTCTGCTAATCTTTTCCCTGACAGATAACGCTTTTATGGTTATCTTCTTACCTTTATATTTCCTGGTTCTGGTTTGGCCACAAATATGGAAAGTCGTCAACTCAATATCTTACCAATAAATTTTTGTCACCATACATACCCCTTTTTAAACATTTACACACTACTCGCAAAAACTACTCCATAATTCAGAAATAAATTTCAGATGAGGCAAGTTAACAATAATTTTAAAATTGTTACATACAATTTTAAATTCAAAATTAGAACTTATTGACATTAATTATTTCTTAAAGAGAAAAAAAAGTGCTCGTCTAACAAAAGAAGTCACAAAATTACAAAGTAACACATAAATATTCACCAAATAGAAACTATCACGTATTGGTATCACTAAAATTTAATTGATTATGTATTTAGCATAAGTATGCCAAAAAATAGCCAAAAAACCAACTATCCTACAATTTACTGAAACATTACATTAGTGGTCGGCGACTAGTGACTAGCTCATGATTAGTGGCGCAATGAGATAACAATACGACGGCTAGTTGATATTTTGGGCGATTTATTATGCTTATACTAAATATATAATCAACTAAATTTTAACATCTCAATAAACTATGAATAGAATAATTAATTTGATAAATTCTCAAAACACGAATAAAATATGAATCATTCAACAATTAAATAGCATATCAACTAAAATATGTGGAATTCGGCACTATTTACTCCACTGGCTGACATTGATGAACATCGTCGGCTAGTGGCTTAAACAAAGCCTATTTTCACTGCTAGTTATATATTCTGACTCATCTCTATATTTTCTAGATAAATTTACACACCCTTAATTTTTATATTACACCCTCCGTCCCGCTAAAGTTGGTAATATTCGTTTCAGCACGGAGATTAAGAAATTAAGTGTTATATGTTTTAATAGGGTGTGGCCTACAATTGTTGACCAAATTAGTGAGTAATTGTTGACTTAATTAAAATAATTTTGGCATTTTTAGAAAGTGGCCTACAATTGTTGACCAAATTAGTAAGTAATTGTTGACTTAATTAAAGTAAACTTTTACCATTTTTAGAAAGTGACCAACTTTAGTGGGACACCCAAAATAAAAATGTTGCCAACTTTAATGAGACGGAGGGAGTACAATACACTATCCAACACAATGAATTTGTGCTAAAATCCAATGAACTAGAAATTCATAACATCATGCCAATAATGATAAATTCAAGATGTGGAAAGTTTAGATTCTTACTTAATTTAAAGAAGTAGTCATAGCCGTCGTTGTGTAATAGTCGTCGTCGACCTCTCTACCTCTAAATTGTCTTCAGTTGTGGTCCACTTTTCACTCAAAATGGTGTGTTGTAGTAGTGATCCACCCTTCTCTCAAAATGGTGTGTTGTAGTCGTCGAATTCTCCCTAAACTCTCTCTCACACAATTTGTGTGTTGTAGCCATCGATAATGTGGTGTTTGTTAAAATGGTAGTAGTCGACTAGTCGTCCCCCTCTCTCCCTCAATTTAACCTAATTAATATAGTGGTCCCTACTAGGGATGTCAATGGGCAGATTTTACCCAGGCCGAAACCGTTAAAATTGTTACGGTTCCGGATCCGAAACCGACCCATTGCTTATTGGGTTAGGACCGGACCAGAACCATTTGTAGCAAAGTAATGCGGTCCGGATCTGGATAATTACCTATGGGCCTCATAATACCCATGGGTCCATTACCCAAATCTGAAAAAGGCCCAAATCCTTGACTAATTTGGCAGCGGAAAATTTTTGATCTTGCTCCAATGGAGGTTGTTTCGAAACAAACTGAGAAAAAAAGAGACTTTTTTAATCTCTTCTTTTTTTCACTTTCTGCTCGTAATTGAAGGATAAAAAAGAGAGACTTTTTTCTTGGTGGGATTTATAAACATGAATATTTAATTGAAGGAAAAAAGCTGCAAAATGATAAGTAATAAGAATCTTAGCTATTTAATTCGTGCTTAGGGCTGTAAACAAATTAAGCCGCTCGCGAACTATTCGGAGCTCGGCTCGAAAAAAGCTCGTTCAAGTTCGTTTAGAGAAGCTCGTAAAATAAACAAACCAAACTTGAGCTTAGTAGTATTCGGCTCGTTAGCTCGTGAACATGTTCGTCAAGTGATTCAGCTTGAAAAATATAAATTATTAGTAGACATAACTTATATTTATCCACTAAAATTAATAATAATTGTATTAAATCTCTAATTAATTTTGTTTGTTATAAGAAAATAATTAATATATTTATTATTTTAAATAAAATAATTTATTTTTAAAATAAAATAATCAATATTTTGGATATAAATATAAATTTAGAAAGTTTGTATAGGCTCGATTAGGCTCGTGAGCCTCAAAGTATTCGGTAAGTAAAGTTCGGGATTCGATTCGATACTTAACAAACCAAACTTGAGCACACCACTATTCGGTTCGGCTCGGTTCGATTACACCCGCTGCTGAAATAGAAATTTTATTAAAAGAAAAAGAGAGCACCGATGCTAACAAAGGAACGGAACACAAAAAACCGACTCAAAGCAAAACAAAAACCGCGTAAAAAACCCCCCACAAAGTACCGCGGGAAGTTGAAAACAAAGGAAACGAAAGCTAAGAAGAAAAATTTAAAAAAACATCCTCGTCCCCAACATCTTCATCATCCAGTATATCACCCCATTTCTTCTTTTTGGCCACCGCCGACATAGCTCGGGCAGCATCGGAAGAGGAGTGAATCACAAAGTTTTGCAGAATCGCTCCTCCAGATTGAGCATGTTGTGCTTTATTCAAGAACTCCACCGGCACCGGAGAGTTAAGAACGGCCTCCTGCAAAACACCAGTAGCCCGGCTAGCTTTTAATGCATGGCCATGCTCTATAATACGTCGGAGGCGGTGCTTTTAATGAACGGCTAGCTCGGTTCGATTACACCCCTATTCGTGCTATTTAATTGAAGGCTACAAAATAAAATGGTGGGGGCATTTCTTGTGTTGCAGAGTCTGCATTAGTCAGCGAATTTTTTTTTTAATTTGTTTTTGGGTTAATTAGAATTAACACATTTGATTATGTAAATTTAATGAAACAGTGTTGCAGATCTACCATTTCTTGTATTTTTGAATTCATCTTTGGAACTTGAGATGCTAAGTGATTTTCGTGATTTTCTTTTTTAATCTGTTTTGAATTCGTTTCTCATATTTTTCGAATGTCTTAATGAGTTCTTTTAATCCATTCGTTGTATTGATCAAGTGAATTCACATTCAAAGTATATTGACCTAATTTAGGTACGTGAACAATGAACATGCCTGGTTATATGCTTCAAGTTTAAATCACTTTCTTTAATAAAAATCATATATTTTTACAATGAGAATTTAAAAGACCTCCAAACCGATACAAACTTTTGATTTATATAGATTTCTTGCAAGATGTAATAGACAAGAAAACAAGATAGGAGGGGGGCTACAAGTTTGAAACTCTCTGGCCTTTAAAAAAAATGTTTAAAGTCGGATCGGAATCGGACTTGAAATTTAAAAAAGAATCGGACTCGAAATTTAAAAAAAAATCGGACTCGAAATTTTTAAAAAAAAAGTTTGTGGGTCAGGTCGGGTCGGACTGAACCCTAAACAAACAGGTTGAATTGGGTTTTGACCAATTAGGTTTTGGGTCTAAGTGGGTCGGGTCTAGAACCAGAACCAGAACTGTTGCTTTATAGCCCAACAGGTAATGAACGGTTCTGGTTCTGGTTCTGGTCCGGGTACAACCCGCCCATTGACATCCCTAGTCCCTACCCACACTACCCACCCACTAGTCGTTAGTTACGGTTTTGTTTATGCTGAACCATGTTCACATGAACATTACCGCTAGGATAATGACATGTGGGCATTGGTAATTTGTTACTTTATCCCAATTCTAAATAACTTAGTTTTGGCCCCTTGAAATTTTTTTAATTGCATAAGACCCCACTTACTTTGCAAAAAGGCTCAGAAAACTCCTTTACAACTCTTGAAATTTCTCTATAATTTTTAAATTTCATGCATACCCGCGCTTCGCCAAAAATGGTATCAGAGCGAGTTTTGATGGAGGAATTATATTATATTTAATTTATTTTGTAATTAACCAAAAATTGGGAGGAGACTCCATTAAAAATTTATGGATCCGGACAAGTGTCCAAGATGTATTGTATACATGAATTCTCTTCAAAATATGGAGAGAGAAACTACTTATCTACTAGACGAACTCAATTGGAACAATCGAGTCCTCGTAACGAATATTCATCGAGGAGAAAACGGAGAAATTATTCGTGATATTATCACGAGTATTAGATCCTATCATGGCCGCCTACTGGAAATCGCCGAGACTAGAGCGGCGATTGAACGAGCCAGAACCGAGATCCATCTGTCCCATAACTGATGGAGCAGAAGGACAAGGCTGGAACAGCTTACCAAAAAATCGAGCCAAACTCTTCCGACGACATCAACTTGTAGGTGATTCAAAGAACGGTGAAAATATGCCGTATTCGATTACATATCAAGTATCGTATGCCCTATCAAACTCCCATCATATGGATTTATTTATGGGAAAAATTTTATTGAGATCTCAGAAATACTCAAAGAGGTGGACAAGGAAATCATCAGCCCGGATCGAGTTGAAATCCCAGCAATTAGGGAAATCGACACCCAGGTCAAAGACAAACAGGTGCGGAAGCATAATCAAAGTCTTAGATTGGGAGCACCAAGGTTGTCATTCCAAGGACAAAGCCTTATATCAAGGCCTTTGGAAAAAAGATTCTCTTATTCCTACGAGAGAAAAACAATCCAGGAAGTACTAGCCCAAGGCATAAGGGTAAAACTCAAGTGCCCCGAAGGTTGGAGAAGTGTTTCCATAAGATTTGATACAACTGAAAGGAAAAATCAGTTTCCTTGCAACACGTTGTATTATTTAAGAAATCCAAAGAGCAACCGATATATCAGATTTCTAGAGATTGGAGGCTTTGAGATCGAGATCGAAGGCAAAGCCGTACAAGAAGTTGACGTCCTGATCTTAGGACGAAATTTCCTTGACAAGTATCTACCATGGTCAAGGAAAGGAAGAGGAATGGAGATCACAATCAGCGAGAAAAGGTTATTGATTGAATGACAAGTTCGTTCTCGATTTACATCTCTATAGGGATGTTATACGAAAAATTCAAGGCAGAATATTTTGCTGCCTAAGTGCAAAGGTCTTCTCAAAGTTCGATTGCAAATCAGGATTATACCAGATTCACATGGAAGAAATGAGTAAGAAGTTCACGACCTTCTCAACTCCACAGGGACACTACGTCTGGAATGTCATGCCGATAGGGCTAGCTAATGCACCCCATATATTCCAAAGGAAGATGGATAATCTTTTTAAAAATTATTCTTCATTCATGTTTGTTTATATTGATGATATCCTTATTGCATCAAAAAACATTCATGAACATGTTAGGCATCTGGGGATCTTTGCGGATATTTGTCAACAAGAAGGATTGGTGCGATCTGAAAAGAAGGCAGTCATGGCAACCCAGAAGATGGAGTTTTTGGGAATCGAGATCGATGAGACTGGGATAATTCTGCAAGATCATATTGTGGAAAAGGTCCAGAAGTTCCCAGAGGATCTCAAGGAGAAGAAGCAGCTCCAAAGCTTTCTAGGAGTTGTTAACTTTGCAGGGATGTTCATAAAAAACCTTGCAAAGCACAGGAAAATCTTCAATCATCTACTGAAGAAAGATGTTCCATTCATATGGAATGAGGAGCATTGTGAGGGTATGAAGAAGCTAAAAGAGATCTTCAAAAATCTCCCAAAGCTTTCAATACCACAGGATGAGGATGACCTAGTCCTATACACCGACGCGAGCGATTTTTAGTGGGCAGCTGTTCTCACTAAAATCACCCCTTATGGAGAAGAATCTTGCAGATACTGTAGTGGTCTCTTTTCTGACAGTGAAGCGATGGCACATCAACGAGAAGGAGTTCTATGCAGTTAGAAAGACGTTCAAAAAATGGCCGCTGTTTCTACTAGCAAAGAAATTTATTTTGAAAGTCGATAACACTAATGTTAAGGCTTTCTTAACCAAGAAAATAGAATCTAAACCTGAAAAGACTAGATTACTTAGATGACAAGCTGAATGTCAATATTATGATTTTGATATTGTCATTTTGAAATCTAATTATAATGTTCTTGCAGATTTCTTAACAAGAGATGGAGCCAACTGAGGTTGACACTATCACAACATGCCAAAGGCAGCTCCAAGATAACATGGAGAAGCTACAACAGGAATGGCAAGAGTGTGCGCTCCATGCCAAGCAAGCGGGTAGATTACAAACGGCTGATGAGGCCATGGTATCTGATCGCATACGAGAATGCCTCAAGAAGATGATAAATCTTCATGATGCACTTACAAGACCGCTCCTGCACGGAATCAGGGAACCCTTGATTAAAGCAGGCATTCCGTACCGGGCAGATTACCGGTAGTAGGGGATTTAAGTACCCCTAGCACATGCCCTGAGGCTAAGGTTTCAACGCCGGATCCTCAAGGAAAAGATGTTGCTAAGGATTTACCTCCTGAACCAACATGTCAACCCTCCACCTCTGGGGTAAAAGAGGGAGAGATCAATCTTAGGCCAATAACAGGCAAATCTAAGGCTGATACTAATATTATTGAAGTATCTCATGTTTGGCAGTTGTATCAGTCAAGATGGGAGAAACTCAACACCAGGAAGGGCATTAATCCGGACTACAGTCGAGTTGATGTTGGAGGTAAATACCCTCGCATATGGATGACCACCAGAGCCAATCCACAGGTGGTCAAGGAGTGATATGAATTTGGGGCACTAGCCTCAGTTTATACTATTTCCCCAGCATTTAGCGAGATCAAGGGTCTACCAAGGTGGATCCAAGGAACCGTCTATGAAGCTTGGGAAAACAACAAGTCCCTCAACCGGGGAGATGTTTTGGAGTTGTATTTTTTCAGCGCAGCACCAGAACCAATAGGGAAGGGTAACCATGAGGCTTTCCATTTCATAAATCTTCGGAGACCCGACACTGAGGCCTTGAACCGAATCAGGGCCCCGGATCATCAAGTCTCAATCGTAGCCACATTCACGGAGGACCAGATCTCCACAAGGCGAGCATGAGGACTATGGGTCTGTCTCACGGAGATGGACAAAGTCAAGTTTATATTTAAGTTCTCTTAGAATGCGAATCTAGGATCGTTCCTGGTAAATACGATGACAGGAACCACTACCCAATTTGCCGAGAAAATCTTTGAAGAAAAAAGGCTATGGCAGAACAAGATTGCGGGAAGCGAAGAAACTTACCACAAGTTTTGTAATATGGCTCACTTGGGCCATTGGAATGAGCACGTCTGCGCGGAGTGTCCCACGCAGAAGGGGTCGGAGTTCGAAAAAGATTTCCTCCCAAAACCTAACAAAAGAAGTTTCGGTCAGACGAATACGAGGAGCACAAGACTCCACGTGGACGAGCACCTCGGGCACCAAAAAAGTAAGATGCCCGATAAAGAAAAGAGAGTCATGTGACTCGGGATTAAAGGACCACCCACTAAATAAAAAATGACAAAAGTGGGTGGAAAAGTATGCGGACTGATTACCTACTAGCAGAAAAGACGAAAGTGGGTAATTCTACAGGGAATCCACTCACCAAAAGACAGGAGACAATGTTGAGTGGAAGGAAAAGTAGCTGGTCCCTACCAACAATTATCACAAAAAGATAAAAGGAAGGTTCAGCTTCATGTGAAAGCACTAGATGGTGTCGGCAATCATGGCCGACAAAGAAAAGTGGCAGTCATAATCCATAAGCTGACCTCGATGGAAAGAAATCCGAGGCCAAGCACCAAGCAATTAAAGAGGACATCAGACCTCTATAAAACCTCAAGCTCAGGAGAGAAGATGATATCGGAGAATTCACACAACTTCACACAACACACACTCTCTCTAGAATTTATCTTTGTAATTTTAATTACTATTTTCAAAAGTTTTTCAATTCTAGTTTAGTTTCTTTTTATTTTATGTATACAAGTATTAGCTACTAATGAGTAGCTAAAACAAGTTTGTCCCCTCCCTTAGGGTGATTTTATGAAGTAAATTAAGTATTTTATAATTCCTCTATAAACGCTTTGTTCTACCCAACATTCCGATTTTGAAAAGATTTTCATTCATTTTCCAACTAAATATTAAACGTCGAGCCTTAGAATTTCCAGAAGAAATCATCGCTTAACCACCTCTTGCGAGTGTGTGGTTGGATTTATTCGTAAAATGAGGGTGATAGATTCTGGGTAATTCGAAAGGTACTGCCAAAGGAGGATGGTCGCAACCATCTCTTGCGAGTGCGTGGTTGGACGGAGCCTTGGTGTGGCAGAAGGGCCGCAAAACACGACAGGACTGACTCTAGGAACAATTTGCAATTTAGGTATAAAGTTGGTTTATGTTTTGAATTATTTTATGTTGGTATACGGAAGCATGTTGGGCCATATTATGTGGATTGCATGATTTTATAATTATAGAGAATGGAAAAAGGGTCTTTCTGACTAAATAGAAACTTATGTGAGAACTTTTTATATATCAAACTTGTAAGGGGTTGATGTGTTATTACTAAAAAAATTGGTTTTGGGAATGACCACGTGTCATAATCCTAGGAGTAGTGTTCACATTCAGCATATACTGAACCGTTAGTTACTCCCCTTCTCCCTCACAGTCAATTCAATTAGTGGTATGCTTGATGTGATAGAATTTTGTCTTCTTCAACAATTAAATTAGAAAAATAAGAAAATCTTCATAATTTGTGCCATAAAAAGGATCAAAATACACTTTTTTGACTCAAATGCATAAAAAAATATAAGAAATATGTTAAAACAATACAAATATAATTAAGACATTAGGGATAGTTTAGTCCATTTAGGCAGATTCTACATTATTATTTCTATAAAGTGGATGTTTCAAATTCTCACCCATTATATTTTGTACCTTAAGATATATAATCGATTATTATTCTATAATTAGAAAATTACATATCTTTTTAGTGATGGGTCGTGGGCTCGATTCTCTTCAATGATATTCTTTATTCCTTTGGATACTTACTATTAGATATTTAATCTTAATACAATAATATTTTTAACTCTCTTCTTCTTTCTTAACATCATATTTCAAAAACTATCAATAATTTTTTATATTTTAAAAACTTGCATAGGCTCATATTTTATTTGCCGAGCTCGTGATCACATGCACGAGCATTTTGATAATACTATCAATTTGTTTATGAGTTATCAGGTCATGGCGTCAATTTAATTGAAAGACAATTATTGTATTGTAATTGAATCTAAAATGATTTTGCTTTTTACTTGAATTAGTTCTTTTCGACATAATTATTTATGAAAATAACATTATAATATAAATATGTGTAGATCTATAGTTATTTTAAAAATTGATTACTAAAATGAAAAGCCAAGTCAAGCGAAACAATTCAAAAAAAAATATGGGCCAAGTGTGAAGAGAACACAAGATCAAAAAAAAAAAAAAAAAAAAAAAAAACTCAACTTTAATATTTATCTGAGGGTGTGCGCAATTCGAGATTTAATTCTACGGCCTACGTTGTAAATCGAACAAGTGGAAACAATAGACGTCACAAATATCACAAAGCTGTAAATTAAAGAGCCAACGCATACAATACCAGTCGATTTTAAAACATTTCAGGAAAAAAGAAAAGAGACTGTGGTTCTTGTTTATATAAATTAACTTTTCAGACCTAAAAAATTCCTCGGACGAAAAAAAAAAAAAAACAATTGATATAGTTTTTGAATACCAAGTGGAGTTCAAATATGGGAATCGCTAAAAATAACGTATTGATATAATGATAATGTGGTTAATGTATGAAATCAAATGTCTTAAATTTGTGTTTATCATTATGTTTAAAATGATTTATCCTTGTACCAAAAAAGTATTAAATTGTAGCGAGCATTTAGTAACCATTTCGACAAATGCTATTCTTGTAACTTTAATGATTCAAATTACATTTATTTTTTAATGTGTTTAAATACATTATTAATTTCTGAATTAAATAAATTGACTAATTTAGTTTTCGAACATTACTAAGGTGAGTTGGTTTTTTAAAAAATGGGCATGTCGACGAGTATTAACATTCCAACATGAAGAGTGGATTGGAATTTATGTTGGAATCCAAAAACTTCCAACAAAACGTGTTTTTTTGGAATAGCGAACCTTCTTTTAGTTCACAAAATCTCCTATACATCCGGGTGTACGATACACTTGGGTCGTACCTGATTTGAATCTAATTTAATTGAACTATCCTACCCGAATGTCAAGTGTTAGTGTCATTTCGATATAGTGTTAGTGTTATTTCAATATAGTGTTAGTGTCATTTTACACGCAGTGTTAATGTCATTTCAATATAGTGTTAGTGTCATTTTCAAAATAGTGTCATTTGTAAAACAAAATAGTGTTAGTGTTATTTTCGAAATAGTGTCATTTGTAAAAAAAAAATAGTGTTAGTGTCATTCCAAGATCGTGTTAGTGTTAGTGTCATTTCGTGTTAGTGTTAATGTCATTTCAAGAAAAAATGGGTCAGGATGTCCAACTGGATCAGGATCCGGGTCGGGTATAACTCGGGTGTACGGTACACCCAAGTGTACAGGTTACCACCTCCATTTAGTTCTATACAGATCGAAACCCACAACCACTTATTTTTTAGATTTTCTTAATCCTTTTTTTCACTGCAAGTCTATGATACAACAACATGTCACTTTTTTTAAATTCGTTCTTAGTAAGATAATTCTTGATTCATCATCTCAATACCAAGAAATTATGTTATCATCACATATGTCAATCGGGCCAACCCACCAGATTTCGGGCTAGCCCTATCGGATTACGGGTTATACGGGTGCGGGTTAATCGGTATCAAAACATAAATTGGACAATATTTTTGGTAACTGTAAAAGTCACTTTATTAAACAATTGAGCTCATATATAGAGAGCTGAGATACAGACGGTTACATGCATACACCATAGGAGAAATGGGTTTGTAGCTATAGTCGCGACACTTTTATTGTCGCACCATAGGATAGGCTTTTGAGGGAGGGTTATACCAAACTCCGAGAGAAGAGAGGTGATCCAAATGACTTCAACAGAAGAGTCAGCTAAGGCTCTGTACTCGGATTCAGTGGAGCTACGAGACACTACATTCTGTTTTTTGGAACTCCAAGATAGGAGATTTGAACTAAGAAACACACAATAGCCTCCCGTGGATTTGTGGTCGTCCAACAAATCAGCCCAATCAGCATCGGAAAAGACTGTAAGATGGAGAAACTGTGAAGAAGAAGGAAAGATAAGACTGTAATCCATAGCTTCTTTAAGATACCGAAGAAGACGTTTGCATGCTTTCCAATGAAGCTCAGTGGGTTGATGAAGAAATTGACTGAGTTTGTTGACACTGAAGGAGATATCCGGTCGAGAAAGCGTCAAGTATTGAAGGGCACCAACTGTGCTTCGGAACAGAGTGGGATCAGAGAACATGGGGCTGTCTGCGGCATGAAGCTTGGTACCCAAATCATAGGGCGAAGGCTGCGGTTTGTTGTTTACAAGATTTGTTTTAGTGAGCAAGTCCTGGATATACTTGGACTGATTCAACTGATAGGAGTTACTCTCAGTCTTAATCACTTGAATACCAAGGAAATAGTTGACCGTGCCTAATGAATTCAGAGCAAATGTTGTAGAAAGAGAGCTGATAAGAGCTGCAATAGTAGATGAATCTTCTCCTGTAATTAATATATCATCCACATAAACAAGAACAAGTAATAATCTTCCATTCTTGCGCATGTGAAAGAAGGAGTGCTCTGAAGCAGAAAACTTAAAGCCATATGTCAGTAAATGAGATTTCAACTTATCATACCACGCTCGTGGAGTTTGCTTGAGCTCATAAAGTGATTTCTTTAGTTTGCAGTGTATCTATAAGTTAGGTATAACTACCTACCATCTAAGCCACGTAGGCATAACAGAAGCACAACAAACTTGTGACTATAGTAAGCAAGAGTTTCCTTTCTCATATCTAATAATCGGGTTGAAAAAAAATTTGAGTTAGAAACTTTCAACCCTAACCCTAAATGTTTGGGTTTCGGGCTAGCCCATCAGGTTACTCGAGCTCAAAATTTATTTTTTAAAAAATTAACTAATATATTTCTCTTGACAATATTATATTTATAATAAATAAATACACGCATAAATAAGTAAAATTTCAACATCGACTTACATAATAAAGATATAAAGATGCAACATTTTGGGCGGCGTCATGTATGAGTTACTAGTTGATTTGATTTATTTATTGGTTGGAGGTCTACCTAACCCCTCACTCTTGGGTGTTTTTTTTTAAATATATATATATATATATATATATATATAAGTATCATTTTTTTATATCTAAATATTTTATGTTAAGTATTCGGGTTTCGGGCTAGCCCATCGGGTTAGTCGGGCTGACCTTATTGGGTGCCCGGCTATTCGGTTACGGGCTAGTCGGGTTGTAATTTTTATCGGGTTGAAATTTTTTTCAACCCTAACCTTATCGGATTGACGGGTTAATCGGTCAGCCCACGGGTTTCGGGCTGGATTGACATCCCTAATTATCATGTTGTACAAAGATCTTAGATGATTGGCATATTCATTCATGTTTCTTGAGCATTGCATACGTAGTTGATGATCGACATCCACCTTTTTTCAAACTGATTTGTAAAATATGTTTCAGTTAGTGAAGATTGAAGATAGATATGCACTGTGCAGGGATGTCAATCCAGCATGAAATCTGTGGGCTGACTCGATTAACTCGTCCATCCGAGAGGGTTAGGGTTGAAAATTTTCAACCTGACTAGCCCGTAACCGAATAGCCTGACACTCGATAGGGTCGGTCCGACTAACCTGATGGGCTAGCCCAAAACCAGAATACTTAACATAAAATATTGAGATATAAAATTTAAAAAATAATACTTATATATATATATTAAAAAAAAAACACCCAAGAGTGAGGGGTTAGTTAGACCCCCAACCAGTAAATAAATCAAATCAACTAGTATCTCATACATGACGCCGCCCAAAATGTTGCATCTTTATATCTTTATTATGTAAGTCGATGTTGAAATTTTACTTATTTATGCATGTATTTATTTATTACAAATATAATATTGTCAAGAGAAATATATTAGTTAATTATTAACAAAATAAATTTTGAGCTCGAGTAATTCGATGGGCTAGCCCGAAACTCTAACATTTAGGGTTAGGGTTGAAAGCTACTAACCCGAATTTTTTTTCAACCCAATTAACCCGTACCCTAATAACCCTTAACCCGATAGGACTAGCACGAAATTCGGTGGATTGAGCCGATTGACATATGTAAAATTTTTTTTAAGTTACAAAACAAATTTTACATCATGAACAGTGCACATTTGCGCTGCCAAACTAAAGAATAGAGAGATGCAAGAATCTGACATGATCTCAATTTAAATTGTCTGCACAAATTAAAATACATTATTTCACATGATCTCATTCATTCACATAATCTGGAAAAGTTGAACAACTTGATAAATCACAAACTCCCATGTCAAAAAAGAATTGCAAATCCCACAAAAAAAGCATTATTGGTTGGAATAGGCAGCAGCATCAAATTTCATGCACCATAAATTAAACATTATCGAATGCATAAAGAGACAAGATTATTGGAGTTGTAAAGTAAAAAAGAATCAACTCTATTTCCCCTTAACCAGAGCCAGACAACCACATGCGAAATGGGCAGCATTTCACAAAATTTCTTTATTGAGAGGGCTTCTTTATTGATATTATTATTGAAATAATAGAACAGTATATGAGTTAGTAGTAGATGCGTATTCCATGACTTCACATTATCTGTCCAACAGAGAAGACGCCAAGGACTTCACCAACTGCAAATTATTCACCAAAGATAAAGATAATTAAACACTTCTGCCGTCTCTAGTTGCAGATGAAATGATCATCATATATTACTATACTAATTTAGGGCGTTTATTATAGTGATGCTAAATTTGATTTTCTTTTCACATTCATGGCGATGACTGAGGCTGTACACCAATTTCGAGCCAAATATACTACTTACTATTTGAGTTTATAGCAAAAGCTTTAACAAATTTTATAATCATGAGGATGACAAAACACAAGTATCCACAGCATGTTTACTCTATTGAACAAAAGAGTTCTTGATGTCACAAGTTTTGCAACACAAATCATAAACAGAAGAAGAATTGTTTTTACAATTTTTGGCGGCCGGAATTTTACATAGTAGCGTGTGGCGAAGCTGTAGCATACGCTACCAGTCAAACTCCACAGGGCGACAGCGGCCACACTTCCATATCTGGTGATGATGAATAGGAAATGGAAATCAGCTCAGACCTATACTTCTCTTCTCCATCGAAGTCTGGGGTGTCACAAGCGTTGTCACCATTTGTATCTTTAGGAGAGGTTGCAGCAGGTTGTTTGACGTTGTCAGGTACCCCGTACGAGATGGCAATTAGTGATTCACGAGTTGAATCCTCAATGAGCTCCTTGTTAGGTTCTGCCTTATCCATATAATGATGATACCTTGTGTCCTGCAAATGTTGAATACAGGAGAAAACAGAAACTTGTAAAGATAAAACGAAACAAAATTCTGATAAAATCTTTGGGTAATGAAACACCAAACAGAAGAAGGTAAACTTCTTATAGTGGAATGTCACAGAGCAGACCAGCATCACTTTGAGCCTAAGTATTGCTCATTTACTAGATGGAATAGTTCTATGATGTAACACAAAATAGTAGAGGTGGCGATTAATATGTTAAAATGTATGAGCTAATACTAACTGCGCCTAACATCATAAAACCACCGCCAACTATATCCTCTCATAATTGTATATCCAATGATCCCAATATGTAAAACACAATCATTATATAAAAATAATGTAACCAATGTATCACAGTAGCATTCAAGCAGTATCCTATAAGACTTAGTGCACATGGACTCTATTTCCTGCAAATTTCTTTTTCGTATCTTAATTGAAAAGGACAAGAACGGCTCAGTTACAGAACCATGGTTAAAAGAGAATCTGAAAAATATTCCCTGGCACCATGACAGTAACATTCACAGGCATAGGTTGTAGTTTCTTGTGTGCAAGCCAGCTACTCTTACCAAGATTCATCAGATCCACTCAAGACTGACAATTCTCACAACTCTAGTCTCTAAATATTGAACTTAACAACCAAAATAAATGGACCCGAATATGTCCCTCAGCATTCCAGGTATAAAAAAAGCAGTAAACAAAATTATTGATGTCTAAACCAAAACAAATAATAGATATACGATCAAATAAAATTCACTTAGGGGAGCGTGCACTTTGTGTGATAGAATAAGTAGATAAAACATATGATTGAGTATTTGAAAGATCGAATGTCAAACAAGTTCAAAATTAATAATCCATCAAAGTATGTGGTAGATTAGCCTATATTATTCTTATCTATCTGTCCTATCACTCAAAGTAAACACCCCCTTAAGAAAAAAGAACATTTTGGCAAATAGAAAAGCACCATCTATACACCTGGAAAAAGAGCTCCTATATTACAGATGAGGAACAACAGAAGTAACTCCAATGGGCCTTCACAGGCTTGCCTCTTTTTGTTTAACACCCCATTCTTACAATCTTCCAAGATAAAACAATAAGGCATCATTATTACTTCATAATATCACACCTATTACCAATCAAGAATACAGAACTCTCAACTCGCAAACGAACAAACATCATCTACCTAGCCAGCTAAATCTTAAGAACCAGGATACTCAAGAATTAGACCACTGCCAAAAAAGAAGTTACTTCAGTCCAGTTGTTTGAATAGATATAATAACATCTCTTATTCTTCCCCATAAGAATCTCAAGTAATTTACAACACAAAGATGAGAAGATAAAAGTTGAAGAAAGAAAGGAGAGAAAATGAGTTATAGGAAAGCTAAACAGTATCTTTAAATCCTTTGAAATTACAAGAACTACTACAGTATAAAAATTTCATTTATCCTTTCAACTAATAGATCTTTCCAAACAAATGAAGGAGCCTTTTCTCACGTGATTGTGAAAAAGAAGCTTAAATTTAACACGTCACCCAGTTTAATTTGGACTTTGGAGTTCCAAAAGGCTCGCATCTTATAGTCAGAACCGAGATAAATACGCAAGCAAGAGACATCCACATTTTTAGTTTCTCAAAAGTACGTATCTGAATTTTCGTTCACTCAGTTTTTCACAACAGAATACATGTCATCTACACAATTTAAGAAAACTAACCAAAAAGTGTTAATCTTCTAAACACTTAAATTGGATCAAAGGTTCCAGAACTCTTATATGTAACTATAAGTGGGGACTTGCAAGCAAGGCTTCTGTCCCTGTTTATGATTATAAATATCAACAAATCATTTCCTTATAGCTCGATAAAGTGTTGTGCAATGAACATTTGGGTAGAAAGCAAACTAATGAACTGTTAGAACTTAACATAACAATGTAGTATCACAGACGACTAGTCGCTCATCAAATAGAAACAATCAACACCTCGAGAGAAAATGAAAAATCACAAACATGCAGAAATTCAGCATTAAAAAAGCAAATCAATAGTATTTTTATACTCCTTTTTAAGATGATGATTGAATTCTATCTCACTCAGCCTGTCTCACCCAGGGGAAGTACATATAATTGAGCAAAACATCCACGTAATGCTAATACAACAGAAACTTCCCAACTAATAATCTTTAACCCCTATTTTAAGCTCGGCTTTGTACACTTCAAGCAAACAAACAAGACTAGATAAGAACCGACACCACTCGCAAAACTATAAAATTAACCTTAGCCATCCACGTTTGATACCAATTTCACCTTGAAAAAATCAGTATAAGTATATCCCAGAAGACAATAGGCGGTAAAGTAAATATATATATATATATATATATATATATATATATATACACAATCATATTTCAGCTGGGCAAAAAAAGAAATAGCCCATAATAAAGAATTACGAATAATACCAACATCAACAGCTTCTCAGAAAGCTCCCCCAAAGAATTACTAAATACAAATCAAGTGTAATAGCGTGTATCTAACGCTGAATAATATTACACCATGGTACAATTATTAAGGGAATCAATTAAAAAAAAAATCAAAATTTTCGGCTGAGAAGGAAAATTGAGAGCGATCAGAAATCTGCAAAATAGTTTCGCGAATCTCCATAATCATCATCATCGTTAATTCATATACCGATCAGCCAAGCCAGAAAAGGCAACAAAAACAAAATCGAACCAACAAGCAACAAAAGCCTAGGTACAAAAACAAGAATCTGCATCAATTAATCCAAAAACAATCGGACCATGGCTACTATCAAAATCAAAAACCAGAAATGCAACTAAAAAATAGAAATGAGATTAGAAATTACCTGTCTGTCCAAATATGATCTGCGATTTCCAGAAATCGCGAGAGGAGAAAATAGGGCGCTGATTCGGATCTGTTGTGTTTGTCGGAAAAAAAGAAAAAAGAAAAAAGAAAAAGATCCGTCTCATTTATTACGCCATTTTACAAAGGATTGTCACGTGTCGTGCACGTCAACTGGACTTTTCCGACGTGGAAATTAGTAATTCATTGGTAGCCCGTCAAAATTGACTTTTACTTGTTCACCTCAAAAATTATCCCACCAGGATCTAATCCGCTTTCACTTTTTTCTTACTATTAATTAATCATACTAGCCTCGTCGATTCAGAATTAATTTATACTAGTATAATTTATAATTAAAAATTATAAAAATAATTGTATGTCTATATAAGAGTCTACAAATTTGAAATCATTAATTGTGATAAATATAATTATAAAATTAAAATGATGAGCCTTTAATGACTCAACCATTAAGTCTGGATCGTGGACGAAGAAGCCGATTATTCCGAATCACGTTAAATCATTTGTGTGCAGTACTTTTTAGTTTATTAACTGTTATACTCCATCTGTCCCAATTTTTAGTATTCAACTTTTCTTTTTTGGCCTCCCACATTTTAGTATTTATTTCTATTTTTAGTAAAAGTAGGTGGAACATTTGCTCCACTTTAATTATTTTAACACTCACATAAAAAGTGGGATCCTTATTTCAATCACAAAACATTCAACCACTTTATTAAAACTCGTGCCACTCTCAAATAGATATTAAAAGTTGGGATGAAGGGTGTAATAACTATCATACATTCAACACACTCACACTGCATCATATTCATATCAAGTAAACCAGACTAATGTGCATGAGCTGATTAATATTTCATAAAGGGTTTTCAAATATAGTGAGTAAACAAAACCACTGAATTCTGCATCTACTATCAGTTATTTTTCCAACTGATAAGCAACTCAGTTGTCAATAGGATTGCTAATTGATTGTCAATCTGAAATTATTTTAACGCTTTTCAGACAAGAACTCTATATGGACTATGTTAGCTCACGATTAGTGTGCTGATCTTCAGTCAATTGAGAAGTTAGGTGTTATACTGACTTATGTGTTCAATTTAAAACTTTAAGAAACGAAAAAATGTTAAATGGGGTATTCCTCTCATACACCATAATATATTCACTTGGGACCTACAATAAATATTTAAACTTCTAATTGATTTCATATAATGTGTCTAATTATTAATTTTTGTTATAAACATAACACATTTTTATACCATAATATAAATCTATAATATAAGTATTTGTGGGTATAAATTTTAATTGTAGATAATGCAAAGAAATGAGGACCTTCAAAGTCCCACTAATTTTTCCCCTATGTTTTGGTAGGTGCTATAGCGCGAATATTTTGCACCGTGGGTAGGTGTTTTCTTGAAAAGTAAACTTAATTTGAGTCGGAAATAAATTGTTTTAAAAAAATTGTATAAAAGAAGTCAAAGAAAACTTGGGATGGTAAAATATATTTTGAGAAAAGCCTGAGTTGTGAAATATAGTTTCAAAAAGTAGAAATTTCAAAAATTCATTTAAGATTACTAGAAATCTGAAAGAAAAAATATTTTAGATATTTTAATAGAAAATTGAACTAACTAATAATGGGCTATCGGATGAAAATTATGTTGTTAAGATCTTGATCATTGATTTGACACAATTCCAACTATAAAATGTATTAACCTTTCTTTAAACCATTAGGATATTGATTAGACCTAATTTTTGAAAACACAAGAACTCCATCATTTATTTCGTCCTACTTATGACAATATCCCTAATTTAATTATCAATTCTATAATTGGAGAATGTGATTCTTCAAAAAAATACTATAAGTTAATCATATATTTGATTTTTTAAAATTAAATAACTATTCTCGTGTATGGCATTGAAGCAAAATGAATATCTTATAAAATTTGAATTGTAAAACAGTGACCCATGAATTTTATATTGTTATTAATACTTCAAAACTTGAACATTACTTAATAGTATGAAAATAATAGCTAAACATGTATATGGGAACATGAGACTAAACATTATCATTGGATAAATTGAAGACCAATCTAATGGTGGCGCAATTGGCTAGAGCAAAAGTGTCATAGTTTATTAAGTTGTCTTGAACTCAAGAGTTCAAGCATCTTTTACCCCATATTTATTAATTTGTAAATTTATTAATTTGTAAAAGAATAAAATGATTTATTAATTTGATCAAGAATAAAATTATATATCTAACCTCATTCTAATTAATTTGTTCAATCTATCTATTATACTAAAGGAAAGTAGTATGCCAAAATTTTCCCGCCTAAACATATTTGGGCAAAATTGTCTTTTTATGTTTCTCATTAAATTTGATGACAGTCTTTTCATTTGCCAAGATTTTTTCGAACTTTTACGCAAAATGTATTCTTCCTTTTTTCCATTGCATCCTCTCTTTCTCTCCATCTTTTTGGCTGCCTCCTCTCTGTACTCCCTATTCAGTCGACGTCTCCTCTCTCTACTCCCTATTCAGTCAATGGCTACTCCATCTTTCTGTGCAACCTTCGCCGCTCCCATTTTTATCAACTTCCGATTCAGTCTGCGCTGCCACCATCGCCGCATAGGGAAATAGCTGTAAGTGATAGGAATTTCTACTTCTCCTCCTTCTATGGCGAATATCAAAACTCAGAAAATCACGTGCTTACTAAATTCGACAACTTCACCATCGACCTGATGGATGGGGAGAGATGACTTCTCCTTCGCCGAAGAGAAAATCAGAAACATCGATGGCGTCTTCTCTGGCGCGAATAAAAGGTATGGAATATCTCCAGTAATGGTTTCTCATCTCCCTTCCGTTAAGCTTTGTTGGTGTTCTTTATTGCAATGTGTGGTTTTTGTTTATTGTTAGATGACATTTGAACCAAAAAGATCCCCAATTTCTCCGACAAAATAAACAATTACAGTAGATGAGGATTTCTTCTCTCCCTTTGTTTTTATTGGTGTTGTGAATTTTGATATAAGTATACACCCAAATATTGCTTGTGTAGTACAAGATGTGCTTTATATTTGCAAAATTCCCCTTTAGATGATTGCAACTTAAGTGTTTACATCAATCAAATATATTTCTAACTACAAATCACGTTTCTTGAGCTTTCTTAGCTAGGTAATAGCAGTTGGGGCAACTTTTCTCTTAGATGATTGTTGTTATACTGAGGTTAACTAGCTGCACATTTGGATATTGAATCATGACTGAGGACCTTGAACTTTTAGTTTTTCTTTCCCTGCAAAGGGATGCCTCTCTCTCTCTGTTTCTCATATCTTTCTTTCTATATTATCGTCTACCTATTTTTTATTTGTTCTTTTTTTGTTTTTGTTTTTGAGAGCCGTCCCTACCTATTCTTCTTATCTCTACAAATCTTAATCTATCGAATATAAGTGAGTTGCAGGGAAAGAAAAATGATGTTACGCTCTGAATCTCTCATCTTGCTCTTTCAATTCTCATGTTGCAGTCCGAGCTAATGGTCCTAATGATGTGAGGTGATTATGGGATATCCGGGAAGACGACATAGTTTGCTGAAAATTTGAGACATCTTGCTTCCATCCTAACGTCAGACGTTTTATGGAAACATATGCTTGGACATATTACAGGATAAGGGGTTGCCTGCCTATGATGTTGGAACTATCTTACTGTCGATTTAGAGTTTGCTTGGAGGTAATTTATCAACGTTGCTTCAAATGATATTATTAACTTAAGCTTTTCGTTTTAACTTTTTGGGTTGCAGCGAACTTGAGTACATGAATATGGTGGAGAAATTGCATAAGCCAATTGTCTAAAAAGTTTATCTCACTCACACTGGTGTTTAGGTGTTACTGATAGAAACTGAATGTTACTGCATGCTACAAAGTTATGTTTACTTAATTTTTTTGATGCTATGTTCGCTTAATTCTTTTAATGTTGTAGAACAGTGTAGCCTTTTAGATTACAAATTATTGTTGAAAGAATAATCCAAATTTAAATGTAGTTCAATATACGAAGATGTTCTTGCTTCATAGTTCAACATTCCACCTTAATATGCCATCTTCTTATTTGTTCTAAAGTCAGAATAGTTTTAAGAGTATTTTTTGCTTTTATAGGCTTTTTAGTTGTACTTCTTTCATGTTTGGTTTTGCACTGCATATTTCGAATATAGATTTCGTCAATCTAAGATAAAAAGTCCACATCTAATATGGATTGCTGATTTAGTTTGGGCATTTCATAGGATTATTGAAACTAATTAAATGGAGCAATACTAATTTCATGTTTGTTTAGCTGTTTACATTGCTTTGCTTAACTTTCTCTTTTTTTTTTTTTTTTTCTCTTTATATAACTTTATTTTATTAAGAGAGAAGATGAACACTAGAATAAAAGAGAAACATGGTGAAGAAGAAATCACTTATAAGTTTTGGCTTTTTCTTGGTTTTGCAAATAAGAAATATATTGTTTCGAGGAATGTGGATCTTTTGGGCTATTAGGCATTCTCTATGCTTCCCTTTGAGGGCTTTGGTCTCTTGACTTGTGAACTTTATCTTCTCACACAACTTGCTATTTCTATTTCCTTTTGAGTTTCGAGTGATAAGTTGTTTTGGGTTTAATGAATCTGCAGCAAGAGATATATGTAGAGATGAGGAAATCTATGAAGCTCGGATCGGCACATGATTAATTTCAGAATGATGTGACAATATTAAGAACTTTGATATTTATTTGTAGCTCGAGTTGCGTATTTTCATTGCATAGGAACTTCGATATTTTCTTCGATATTAAACAAGTTGAAGATTAAAAGATAAACTTTTGAAGATAATAAGAATTAAAAACATCGCTCAAACAAATTATACAATATCACTGATTTATTTAGATAATTTAAATAGAACTTACAAATAAAAACCTTTAGATTACATATTTATGGTAGAATCGATAAATTTGAAATCACATAAGTATAGATACAACACATGTAAATATGACTTTTTTGAAAAAGTTTAACTTTACGTTGTATTTATTTTATTATAATTTATAATATATTTAAGCTATTTGATAGTTATAATATCATCACATCTTACAATTACATTTTTAAATGTCACGTCCGTGCATCGCACGGGTGGGTATACTAGTAATCATATAGAGTAAATTGTTTGTTCATTTTTACATTAATTTGTTCAAAAATCAAATGGTTTAATTTGTATATATATATTAATTTGTATAATTAATTTGTAAAAGAACAAAATGATTTATTAACTTGATCAAGAATAAAATTATATATCTAACCTCATTCTAATTAATTTGTTCAATAATCATATAGTGTAAATTGTTTGTTCATTTTTACATTAATTTGTTCAAAAATCAAATGGTTTAATTTGTTTAAGAATGAAATGATATATTTTGTTTGTTGCGATTTTGGTGAATTAAAACCATTACTTTTCATTAATTTCTTCAATAATCAAACGGTATAGTTTGTTTATTGTTAGAAGCATGACACTTGTTTCCCAAACAAGAAGAGATGATGACGAATGTGTAACTCCCCAATTCTAAATTGAGTTCGTTACTAAAACATCATTACTTTTTTTAACAATATAATAATAATAATAATAATAATAATAATAATAATAATAATAATAATAATAATAATAATAATAATAATAATAATAATAATAATAATAATAACAACAATAATAATTTTCACAAAAGAAATAGAGGCATTTTTATTTTTATTTTTATCAGTAAAAAGGATAATATTAAGAATGGTACCAGCGGTACCAAGGTGGAACTTTACAGCAGTTTACATAATAAATCGTTGGAGCACCAGGAGTCCAACTCGATCTCTTTATCAATGATCTTAAAAAACCTATTCCAACACCAAAGTCTAATCTTTCTCTCCAAAACAAATTTTTTAGTATCCCATCCTTGACTATGAAAACGTCTCTCATTTCTTTTTTTTCCACAAAATCAAAATGCAACCCACCCACATAGCCAAGAGTAAATTTTGAATCTTCTTATCATTTCTGAAAGCCGTAAACATACCAAGATGTTCGTCGATCAAATTTGGCCGAGCCGTTGTGATGCCCAACCATTTCTGTATTTCGTTCCACACCTCCTCCGTCTTCGGGCAAACAAGAAAAATGTGTTTGATCGATTCTTCGACCCCACCGCACTCGCCGCACTTCGAGTCTTCCTCACTCACCGGAACCTTCATTTTCCTCAAGTTGTCGCAAGTCGGGAGTCGATTTTTCAGCATCCTCCACGCTGTCACCGTTGCTTTCTGCGGTGTTTTAGCCTTCCAAACTGATTTTAGGATCTTTGCGTCGATAGTCTGCCTTGTTGGTTTGCTGCTCCTAGCATTGATCGTTGTGTATGCCGACTTGGTACTGAAATTCTCGTCCAGTGCAGCCAGCCAAGTCCATGTATCGTTGCTACCTGCACAAGGATAACATTGAGCAATATAATTGGTTAATCTGTCAATAACCTCCTGCTCACTTTCCCTCACTTCCCTTCACCATTTAAAATCCCACTCCTAAGTCCCATCAACCCATCTCCCCCACTCACCGATAGTTGCTCTCTTATTGGCGGCTAACCGAAAAAGTCTCGAAAAGACGTTCCTAAGGGGCCTCAACCTAACCCAAATGTGATCCCAGAACAAAGTTTGCTGCCCATTCCCAACCTTCCTTCTAAAGTTATCTAAAAACCATCTCTCGGAAACCCCCCCTCCCGCTGCCACCACTTTTGACCACCACTCGATTTTTTTCCTCCTAGGACCGCTAAGACTGAAACCCTCCTCATCCCACACGATGTCGCCGTACAGAGATCTAACAACTTTAGCCCATAGCTTCTCCCCTCCCTCCCAATATCGCCATATCCATTTCAAAACCAACGCAGAATTAAGCCACTCAATATTCAAAAACCCCAACCCACCATCTTTTTTGCTGTGACAGAGGTCACACCACTTAATCCACGATATCGAGCCCGAATCCACTCCCCCCCCCCCCCTCACAAAAATTTACTAAACAAAGACTGCAAGGCTTTCACAGTAGCTTTAGGAATCAAAGAGAAAGAGAGTCGATACACCGGTATAGCCTGCAAGACGGCTTTCACCAAAGTGACTCGGCCGACAAGAGACAGTTTCAAATTTTTCCAGATGTCAATTCGCTTCTTGACTTTTTCCACGAGGTAGTTCCAATTAGCAATACTTTTGATTTTACCTCCGACTTTGATCCCTAGAAATTTGAAAGGTAAATTACCAACTGGACATTGCAACACCGAGGCCATCCTCTCCATTTTGTCATCTTCAATACAAACACCCATCAAGCTACTTTTTTGGAAATTCACTTTAAGGCACGATAACAACTCAAAAAACTTCAAAGTATTCTTGATCGCCTCTGCGTTCTCTTCACAATCCGATAACAAAAAAATGGTATCATCTGCATATTGCAAATGGGAGATCTTCACTTTTTCTTTACCCACCAAAGCTGGCTGTATGAGCTCCGCGGTTACTGCTCTCTCAACGAGCACTTGAAGGCCTTCTGCAGCCACAAGGAACATAAATGGAGAGAGTGGATCTCCTTGTCGGAGTCCTCTTTCTAGCTGAAACTCGCCTGACGGAGATCCATTAATGAGGACATTCGCTGAGGCTGAGGATAAACATCATTTGATCCATTTCCTCCACTTTATATCGAAGTTGAGCCTTTCAAGCATAATATCCAAAAAATCCCATTCCACTGAGTCGTACGCCTTAGCAAAGTCAATTTTGAAGAAAATTCGATCATTTCAGGTGCTCTTAGCTTCATCAATCATCTCTTGCATCACAATTACTCCATCTAGAATAAAACAACCACTCAAGAAATCGCTTTGATTTTCTGAAATAATGGAGTTAAGCACTGTTCTCATCCTTCCTGCCAAAGTCTTTGCAATTACTTTATAAATGCTACCGATCAGTGAGATAGGTCCGTAGTCTTCCAATAAACCACAATAAACCACAATCCCCCTGGGAATCTTTCCATTTTCATGGAATTCATTCATCACTAACATAAAATCATCTTTGATCACCTCCCACGAAGATTTCCAAAAACTGAGATTAAATCCGTCCGGCCCCGGGCTCTTGTTGCCTTCGCAACTCCACACAGCATTTTTGATCTCTTCTTCAGTGAAAGGTCTTATCAACTCCGTTTTGTCCTCCTGTGACAACTTTTGGTTAACAAAATCCACAGGTATTTCTGGTAAAGTCCTTTTCCTTTTCATGAAGAATTTTCGAAAGTACTCTGTTACTTTGCCCTTGATGATCTCAGGCTTGTCAACCCATCTGTTATCAAGCATCAGCCCTAAAATTTCATTTTTCTTTTGTCGACTGATGATGACTTTTTGGTAAAATTTTGAATTAAAATCACCTTCTGTAAGCCATCGTGCCTTTGGTTTTTGCTCCAACAGGCTATTCTTGTTCTTAGACAGCAAACTAAGATTTGCATTAGCCTCATTTCTCCTGCTGACCTCTTGTTCGTCTAGGCCCCGGGCCTCATCAGCCAAGTCAAGTCGTTGGAGTTTTTGTTTCCAAAACTTTATCAAGGAATCTAAATTCCCAAAAGAAACTCGGTTCCAATCCTTCAGTACTCATTTCAACGCCTTCATTTTTTCTTTGAAGACAAAACACCCCCATCCAGAGACTGTGGTCTCGCTCCACACTTTCTGGATTAAGGTGTCGAATTTCGGATGAGACATTATGAAGCGGAAAGGTTTTGGGCCCCAATCAACACTTTTTGTTGAGAGAACAATAGGGCAGTGATCTGAAACTGATCTTTGAAGACATCGACCTTGAGTTGTGGGCCAGGTTCTTAACCAAAAATCGTTAACCAAGAATATGTCCAACTTGCTTTTACAACCTCCATTTGCCTGATACCACGTGTAGCTTCTGCCCTGTGTTCGGATCTCCACCAAATCACTTTCTCGGATGAAAGTGTTGAACTGCCTCATATCCGACCTTCCGTAGTTCTCGCCGCTCCCCACTCTTTCTCGCGAATCTCTAACCGCATTGAAGTCTCCTAAAATGCAAAGACATGTGTCCATGTTCTGCTCGACAATGGACTTCAGTGTATCCCAAAGATCCGCCTTCTCCGCCAACTCAACTGGAGCATAGACATTGACAAAACACAGACCATGCGCCCCTTGTATATCTCTTCCATCCACTATAACTGCTCCCGGCATATCCCACCAGCTAGTCACCATGAACCTTTCCTTATTCCAAGCACAGAGAATCCCTCCTGATCTCCCTTCTGAATTCCTATATGCCGTTTCAAAGTTGTGCCTACCCAACCACGAGTTACAGATTCCCTCATCCCAATATAAACCTGTAAAATAATGTAAAAAACACAAATTTCAAATGTCAAATCCCCACAACATAATACTTAGTCTACAAGAGTACTAGTTTCAAGGATTTAAAACATCACAAAAACACAAATTCAAGTTTCAAAGTTTAACAAATAGCAACATAACAAGTCTTAGCTAAAAAAACATAACAAGTCAAGAACATGTGTAATGTGTTAGGGTTTTAGGATTAATTTTCTGAAAATTAATTATATGTTATAAAATATAAATATATAATAAAATATTAATATTTTCGGTTCGATTCGGTTTAAAATCGAACCAAAAACTAAAAACCGAAATCGAACCGAAAATTTTCGGTTTTTAATTTTCAGAACCGAACCGAACCGAAAACTGAACCAGTAGAATCGGGACCGAATCGCACCGAAACGATTCGGTTTTGAGTTTCGGTTCGGTTTCTGCTCACCCCTAGAGAATTCCCTAAGAAGTGTAATATGTATCAAAGTCAAATAACATATGGCATAGTCATTTATGACTTATTTTTTAGTATTGGATTAAGACCAGTATGATGTTTATGATTAGAATTGTCGATTAATGAGCTTCAGATATTTAGAACTTTATTCGCTACAGTTACCTATTATGTTACTTATGAAGTTGACTGTAAAACTTTCTTGTTTTGATGGCAAGGAGATGCTTTATGCGAGAACAACCATTGCCCCCAAGCCACGGTGACGATCTGGGGCAGTTCCTAGCACGCTGATCTCTTCTGTTTCAACTTCAACAATGTTAGCCTGCTTGAAGCATTGCCATTGCTACACTTTATGTCGCAGATTTCACCTTGAGGAATAGGTCCAAGAGTGTGTTCGTCATATGGTTCAGCACCTGTCCTCTCATCGTCTTGTTATCTTTCTTCAACTTCTGCACGATTTAAGAACTTGCCGCGTTAGTTTCTTGTTTGAGTGGAAACCGAGGCATCTTCCGGTTCAACACGAACAAATTCATCGATTAAGACATAGTCCAGATCGAGAGCTTTGAAGAAGATGAGCAATTTCTGGGACCACCGTTTAATGTTTGTTCCATCAAGCTACTCTAATTTTGATAGGTCCAGCAGCAACTCTTGAATTAGCCGAAGCCATGAATTTTTGTTTTCCAATGGTTGGAATAAGTTATGCACAGCACGTTAATTGCTTATGCTGATTAGATGGCAAAAGACCAAAAGCAAGAAACATAAATCCCAGCAAGATATAAACACGCCCACATAAGGACTTCACCATATAACACTTCTTTTTACATTCATGGTGATGACTGAGGCTGTACACAAATTAATCGAGCCAGATATACTACTTATCGTTCGAGACTATCTGCGTTTCTAGCAAGCTTTAAGAGATATATATTTGATGGAGATAAAGAGCATGATAAAACACAAGTATCCACAACATGTTTACAGCATTGAACAAAAGAGTTGTTAAATGTCACAAGTTTTGCAACACAAATCCTAAAAAAGAAAAATCAGTTTACAATTTTGGCCGCGAATTTCACATAGTAGCGTGTGGCAAAGCTGTGGCATATGCTACCGGTCAAAACTCCACAGGCGGCCGCACTTCCATATCTGGTGATGATGAATAAGAAATGGAAATCAGCTTGGGCCTACACTTCTCTTCTCCATCAAAGAGCTTGGTTTCACAAGCGTTCTCGCCACTCATATTTTTAGGAGACATCGTAGCAGGTTGTTTGTTGTCAGATACTCCGAAAAAGAGAGCATGATTCACAAGTCAAATCCTCAGTAAGCTCCATGTTAGGTTCTGCCTTTTCCATATAATGATACCTTATGCCCTGCAAATGTCAAAATAGAGGAGAGAAGGGAAACGTAAAAAGAAGAAAAAAGAAACAAAATTTCTGATCAAATCTTTATATAAGGAAACACCAAACAGATGAAGTTAAATTTCTTATTATGGAATAGCATAGAGCAATATAAAATTAATGTGCCAACAAACAGCAAGTTTTTAGCCTAAGTATTACTCGTTTACTAGATGGAATAGTTCTATGAAGTAACACAAGACCGTAGAGGTAGCAATTAATATATTAAAATGTATCAGCTAATACCAATTGTGCCTAACATCATAAAACCACCGCCAACGCCAAGTATATCCTCTAGTAATTGTATAATTCAATGATCCAAATATGTAAAACACAATCACTTTATATAAACAATGTAACCAATGTATCAAAGTAGCACTCATGCAGCATCCTATATGACTTGGTGCAACTGGCGATATACTTTTCACTGATGGGGCAAAATGTTTCTAGCTCATAACAATGAATAATACCAACATCAACAGCTTCTCCCCCAAAATAATTACTAGATACAGATCAAGAAGTGTGTGACGGTATATGGGCTGAAAAGGAAATTTGAGATCGATCAGAAATCTGCAAATTATTTTGGCGAATCTCCATAATCATCATTATTCATAGATCAATCAACCAAGCCAGAAAAAGAAACAAAGAGTCAAAAACATAATCCGAGGGACAAAAACAACAATCTGTATCAATCAATCCAAAAACAATCGGATCATGGCTACTACCAAAACTGAAAACCAGAAAGGGAACTTAAAAAAAAGTGAGATTATAAATTACCTGTCTGTCGTGGCTACAAAGATACAGTACGCCTATAAAGTATTTCATCATCGCTCTCGTCTTCCTCCTCCGATACAACATCATTATTCCCAGGAAGCTCTAATTTCCCACCCATAACGAATGATGGACCAGAGCTCTCAGCCTCTATGTACGCACCTTGAAGTCGCTCTTCAAACCTTTGATCACTACAATTGAGGAACCATGCCAAAGAACATCTAATCCCCCTACTCTGTAACTTCTGGTAACGAGGTTTGATCCTTGATTCTAAGCTGTAAGTGAAGTATTCAGGAAACTCAACAAGCTCTTTCACCGGCCTGCCCATTTCACTCTTGAAATAGTAGTAACTGTTCTTCATGAGCCCGACTTGAAGAGCAACTAGTTGGGGACAGTTGACAACCATCTTCGCTATGTCAGCAGCAGCGACACCTCGTCCCAGTAGGAATTCCACTGGTTTCATAATCACATTTTGTTTGAGACTAACAATCTGCGGCATCCTCTCAATAAGACGAGCAAATCCATCAGGATCGATCTTGAGCTTCAGGTTGAAGAAGTACTGTTGAGAGGACAATTTCGCCTTCAAAGGCAAACCAAGAATTTGTGGATACTGAGCAATGATGGATGCAAGTGCTTCCTTCTTGACACCAAAACTCAACAAACAATCCACATTCGACTTCACGGTCTCTTCAAGATCATAACCGAGAATATAAGCCCGCTTCTCAAACATTCTAGCTAAAATCTTCTTGGGCAGGCCCAACGAGACCAAGTAATCCACGAGCGGCTTGATCATTGTCCCAACTCTCATCCCCAAGATATATGGATACTGAGTCACCATTGGACCAATGTCCCTCGGATTAACCCCAATACTCACCAAGTAAGCAACAGACGTACTCATCGTTCCCTCGAGCTTGAAACCTAACAACTCCGGATACTTCATCAACACATAACCCATATCTTGTTTCTCCACATCAAGCCCTCGCAAAAATTTAATCACCGGTGCAAGCTCCACCACAACACTTGCGTGGAGACATTGCGGATAGTTCTTCACAAACTCCCCCATCCTCGCCCTCGGAATCCCAATCTTTTCTAAGTATCCCAACACCGGAACCATGTTTTTCCGCACACTACAGCCTAGCATTAACGGGTACTCGTTGATATCATCTATAGTCAAGCCTATTTTCTGCAAAAACTCGATTCGTTCGCGCATCACCTCAACAGTGGAGGGCAATTCGAGTTCCTCTAGCTCATCAGGCACAATGCCTAAGGATTTCATGTAATCACAAATTATGACCCTAGACACCAATTTCTCCTTTCGGCCTTGAATCACACCCCAAGTCACAGTTGGCATCTCGTATTCGGGGAAATTCGACGACTTCGTCGAAAAGGCTCCTCGAAGCAGCTCATGACAAAATTGGGAGTTGGGGTTTTGCAAGGGTTTAAGAGGTAGCGCAAAAAATGGATTTTTGGGAGTTTTGCAGAATATGGAATTTATTTGACTGGTTTTTCTCAAAATCGCAGCCATTTCAGTAAACGTCGATCAAATGGAACTCAACAAATGATTCTCGATAAATATCATTGAAATCCAAAAAAAAAATCTGAAAGAAGGCTGGTTTAATAACAATCAAAATTATCGGCTGAAAGTTAAATTAAGATCGATTAGAAATATGCAAATTATTTTAGCTAATCTCCATCATCATTCATATACCAATCAACCTTACCTTGTGTCGTGCTGTAGAGGAGACGAAATGTGAGAGCGGCGCCTAGTTGTTCTAGGATTTCTGGGTTTTTTTATATAAATATAATATAATATAATTACACTTTGTAGAATTTCAGGATATATTTTTGAAGAATTAATATTGATTTCTCATTTTAATTCAAAAAAAATATATATATATATATATATATATATATTGATTTCTCATTTTCTCTTTTAATAACTTGAACTTCCTACCAACTTATTAGTGGAAAACGTCATCTAGGTTATTTGTTTTATAATAATAATAATAATAATAATAATAATAATAATAATAATAATAATAATAATAATAAGATGAAAGAACGAAAAACTCCATATAAATATATGAACTTTTGTCTCTCTCTTATTTTGTACTCCCTCCGTCCGCGAATTAAAGCCCCATTTGGAGTTGGGCACGGAGCTTAAGAAAGCTGAAAAATGTGTTGTAGGTAAAAGATAAGGGTAGTTGTTTACTTTTTGCTAATCTTTACTTAAGAGAATGCTTTTACTTTATTGACTTTAAGCTTTCCATTTAATTTTATGTTTCAATTTAAGTCTTAATTTTATGTTTCATTGATTAATTAATTTTTACTTTGTGGAATTCGAAACTGAATTCAATTTTAATAGGCAGAAATGTTCAGAGAGATGGAAGCCATCAGAATCATAGTCCGGTGATTCAGAGAGAGATTCCTCCGATTCAGAGAGAGGGAGGCGCGGCGGCTCAGTTTCTGGCAGCAACCACGGCGCCGCTTCAGATACCGGCGACATCTACTCCGATTCAGAGAGAGGGAGGCGAGACACTTCAGTATCCGGCAGCAACCACGGCGCCGCTTCAGCTACCGGCGACATCTGCTCCGATTCAGAGAGAGGGAGACGAGCCGCTTCAGTATCCGGCAGCAACCACGGCGCCGCTTCAGATACCGGCGACATTTGCTCCGATTCAGAGAGAGAGAGGCGAGACACTTCAGTATCCGGCAGCAACCACGGCGCCGCTTCAGCTACCGGCGACATCTGCTCCGATTCAAAGAGAGGGAGACGAGCTGCTTCAGTATCCGGCAGCAACCACGGCGCCGCTTCAGATACCGACCTCGTTTTCTCCGATTCAGAGATAGGAAGGTGTGGCGGCTCGATTTCAGCCAGCAACCACGGCGCCAATTCACAGAGATCAGAGGCCGGGGTTTCCGGCACAATCGATTCAGTTTCAAAGGGATGATCCATGGAGTAACACAACAATGGTAGATTTAGGAAGAACAAGAGAGAGACAATGCAAAGAGAGACGATCCATGGAGTAACACAACAATCGATTCAGCTTCAGTTGGGATTGCTCTAATAATTTAGGGTTTGGTAGAGAGAGAGAGAGAGAGGTGACTGCGAAATGAATTGGAATTCTCTAGAATTCCATTTGAGAGAGAAAGACTAAATTAATAGACATAAATTTATTTTGCATTAATTAAGGATGAATACTTAAATCTATAATTAAGTAGGTTAAAAAATGAGAATGGATAATTAATGGCAAAAGGTAGTTATTTTAGATAAAGTAGGAGGGTAAAAGGGTACAAAAAGACAAATGGGGCTTTAATTCGTGGACAAATATTTAGAGGCAAATGGGGCTTTAATTCGCGGACGGAGGGAGTACATGATTTTCATTTTTTCTTATAAAATTATCGATTTTTTATTGTGTTTAGTTTTTCCATAGTTTTAAAATTCGTCCAAATTGAATGTAATTTGGCGCTTGTGTGGGTCATGTATGTGCTTACACATTTTCATCATTATGATATCGTTCATACCTAAATTTAGAGAAAAATTACGGCAAAATTTGAATTTTCAAATTTGTTTCCTCTCAAATGAAATAATTAAGGCGAAATTCATTGATGAGCTGTAGCATATTTTTTTTTTGGCCAACGATCTTACATTCACGGTGATGTTTTTCACGTATACGGTATGTCTTCTTCCTCATCTTAATTCATACAGTTTTGTAAATTTTAAGATATTTATTCAAATGGCTTCTACAAATTCTTTAATTTTCGGTTCTTTGTTTTGTCCACATTTTTTGCCTTGCTCCAGTCTAGAAATATTGAAATTTTTTGCCCTAATTAGCTTGAGAGAAAATAAATTTAAAAAATCGAATTTTACCCTAATTTCGCCTAAGTTTTGGTATGAATAATATCGCACTAATGGAACAAATGCCATCACATGCTCGCTACTACATAAGAGCTAAGTCAGATTCAATTTGGGCGAAATTTAAAATTATAAAAAAATTGAGCAATATTAAAAGTTGGTGATTTTAAACGAAAAATTCAAAAGTCATGTGCAAAGTGAAAGAGTGAGTAAAATTTATATATTTATATGCACTTTTCCTAATAATAATAATTATCATAAATATAAGATCTCTTGGTTCGGTTCGGGCACTAACCGATAGATTTTGGCGATATCGATATCGATCAGAGAATCAAAAATTTAAAATTTTAAGCACTTGATTGAAACAGACCATCTTGACACTGACCCGAATCGAAACCAATCAATTTAGCAGGTCCGGTCCAGTTCTTGCACTACCCTATTCATCGCTAAAGATGTCAATATAGTGGTAGGAGTTTGATGCCCAAGACCTGAGGTTTTGGGTTCGAGTCATCCGTCGTGCGGTCTTTGAATTTCTTCATTTACTTATGTAATTTATAAAAAAAAAAAAAATGTCAATCTAGCCCGAAACCCGTGGAATGGCTGAATAAATTGACAATCTGAGATGGTTAGGGTTGAAAATTTTCAGTCCTATAAAATTTAAGCTTGAATAGCTCGACAGTCAAATTAGGTCAATCTGAAAATAACCCGAAATCTATAGGGACATGACCCGAAAACAATGTGTTTGTGTGGTTATATGAAAATTTTATCGTTATTGATTTTCCGACTTCATTACTCTGCTTCTAAAAGTTATTACAATAAGATTTTTTTTTCGAATTGTAAAATATTGTTGATACAATATTCGAAAGTCACGCTCACCATTTCACTTCTATGTGTTTTTAACCTAACTAGTACGCTCGCCCGTGCAATGCACGGCGAACTTCAAAATTAAACGATATCGATATATATATATAGGGAGAGGGTCATGTGAGAATGTCATATTTTTGTGACACCTAAGAATTGATCCTAGCCCTTTATTTTGTGAATCTAATGGCTGTGAGATAATTACATGATGAGCCTATATATGAGGTGTTAAGGGTATTGTTGTATTTCATCCATTTTTATAATCCGTTACTTTCCTATAATCATGCTATCATGATATCTTTTATTTAAGGCAATTAAGATTTTATATATTTCACGTATAATTGTGTATATTTTTTTCATGTTTTACATTGGAACATTAAATGCAAATATTCGTCATCTGATTTTGTTAATAGCTCAATGTTTAATTATGCCATTATTCATATATATGTTGTTCGTGCGAATACAATGTCACATGAATATTGTCTTGTTCACATGAATATTGTCTTATTCAATGTATGTTGTTCATGCGAACATAATGTCACATTCATGTGTGTTGTTCATTAATGAACACATTGTTCATGTATGTTTTCACATGAATAAAACGAATGAACATTTATTCGATCATTACCTTAGTTTGTGGTTTGAAAAATTTTGACCTTAACTTTTATTCATGATTGTATTAAATTATGAACAAACATTTTTCAGTCAAGAACATGTTTTTTGTTCATGTATGTTTTTCATATATTCGACAATATATTATGTCATGTTTCGAATTTCATTCACTCATTGTGTTATTACAAATTTAGAACATGGCACATTATTTATAAAACCTTAAAAAAAATTACTTATCAAGTAATTGATATTGTTGAACAACGGTGCATAACCAAATTTTTGCACATATTTTTTCATAAGCATATGTAAGCAAAGTAGAACAATGAAAATGAATAAACTTCAATTTTAATTACCAAATGTAATCATGAGTCTGTGCTCTATTGAAATATGGCATAAAACATAATATTTGTTGAAAGTCTATAACTTGTTCATATTCCTGAATTGTCTCATCCAAGAAAGACATAGTTAGCATTGAAGTTACTACTCTTGCATAACTCGCGATAATGTGTAGATCTCCAACTCCCCAGTTTCATAGTTGAAATGATCAATTAAGTACCCAATAAATCATTCGTCCTGATATATCTCTAATGGTAATAATGTCGAATTCCATCCTCTTCACATACTCCTTCTGTGCATTGTTCATCAAAGACAGGTTGTCATAGTAAAAGACAACCATGAAAAAATCCATCACAGATTCAACCATTTAATATTCATATTAAAGTTCAAACATGAACAAAGCTAATTCATATTCACGATATACTCATAGTATATTCGAGATACGAACAAAATAATTTTATTTTCACACGCATTTTATTCATATCTGAATTTAGTCATGAACAAATACACCTCACATTCAAACCCATTATATTCATAGCATCACATGAACAACCAAATCTACACATGAACAACATCACTTATATTAACAATCACAATGTTCATATCCAGATTCACAATATTAACAACCCCAACACATAAGAATCCCAAATAGGATAATGTCGTATTGTTCAAAACGTTCAATGTTCATGAATAAAAACATTACCCTAACAAAACTAAATTAGCCTTGAACTTTGGATCCATGCATAGTTCACGATAATGCACATATGTGGACTACATGACATTTTCTTTGACACAGTTGTACTCACAAAATAGAATCGATGTACAAGGTTGTAATCTCATAGCTCTCTTCCACGTGAATCCAGATGTGGTCTTCATATTCAGGTGAATTGGTCAATGCTCTATAAGTTGAAAACTATACCTTCAATCTCGAATTCCAGTCGAACGAGGCAGATGACCATGAACAAGAAAGGTTGCTTCAATGGAGGTTTCTCTAATGGAGCCTAAAATGAGGAGACGTAAATGTGTAAAAAAAGTGATTGCATAGGATATTCAATGCGGGATTTGAGGGATCAATCTAATCATTTAATTCTCTTTCCATATTAGTTAGTTTTGAGGTTCCAAAATTACCCTTCTTAATTTTATTCGGCAGAAATACTATAAAAATGAGGCATATGTTAAGCTACAAGATTTTTAATTATAACCGTAGGATCTTCTAAAATTAATGGTGTAGGATGGTTCTTAGGTGTCACTAATTTTGAGATTCTCACTAGATACTAACCCTATATATATATATATATATATATATATATATATATATATATATAGGGTGTGGTTCTAGAGAGAACTACATTATTTGTGAGAACGGGAGAACCATCAAATCTAATGCATCCACTGTAAAAATTAATGCATTCGTTGTTAAAATTAATGCACTAAAAAAATTTAAAAAAAAATGCTCCCTTCAAGATTCGAACCCAGGATCATCCAACAAGATGATGCATCCACCGTAGATCTTGATGATCGAATGGCTGAAAATGGTTGTCCGGTCTTCTTTTATTTATGATTCTTTCTTGAACCTCTCCATATATATATATATATAAATAGAAAAAAGTGCAAAAAGAAATGTTAATTAGTAGTAGTTAATATCTCAAAATAAGATAAACATGGCTTAATATTGCTCGAAGATGCATCAACTAATTTCAGCATATAAGAGAAGCCTAGCTGATTAACCAATTCCTTTTCAAAAATAGGGTTAATAGTGTTTTATGTCCCAAACTTTCAGCGTTCTTACAAAATGTCTCCAATTTTTATTTTCTCCTAAAAAATCTCAAACTTTTAGTTTTTTCAATAAAATGTCTCGCTATACAAAATTCGATCACAAAAGGATGATAAAAACCCTGAACTTTCAGCATTTTTCAACACTGGTGGTTTCTAATATGATTTTCCAACAATGGTAGTCTCCAAAATGTTTCATTCGGCGAGATAAGTCATTTTTTATTCACCAGATTTTGTATAGCGGGACATTTTAAAGAAAAAACTAAAAGTTCGGAATTTTTTAGGGAAAAAAATGAAAGTTCGGGATATTTTATAAAAAACGCTGAAAGTTCGAGACATAAAACACTATTAACCCTAAAAAATATTATTTCACAAAAAAATTACCAACAATAAATAGATATATAGTAGAAAATAATTCTCTACTATGCCCTCTCTTATCATGTCTTTTGAACCTTTATCTTTTACCGTTTTCCTTGCTATACAAATTTCCATACAAATTTTTGACAAAGTAATATATTCAAATATAAATCTTCTAGCAAAAAAGAGGCAAGATCGAGTATGTAACATCAATTTTAGCTTAAGAAAAATCTTTAACTATCAGTTATTTAACCTTTTAACAATTGTTGTAACTACATTAATAACATGTAATGTCGGGACTCAAGCAATTCATGCTCCAATATCACTTGATAGTCCAGTGACAATGGCGAATGGATCAGAATCGTCAATTCATCAAGTATATCTAAGCATCCAACAAATTTAAATTGAAATAAAACATGATAAGCACAACTCTCTATATCACTAACAAATGTCAAGATTTCTACTGTAATATGAAAAATGCAAAAACATTCTTCTTCATGTTGGTAAGATCTCTTAAAACAATGTAGAATATTTTTCAATAATGATTTGTCTTGAGTTTGAGTAGCCATAGTTGGTTGTCGCCCCATGCCTACACACAGGATAAATGAGTTAACAAACTAAATAATTTGATCAATATTATAGAAACTAATTTTATAGGTATCATCCTATCGAAATGCTTCATCAAAATTCTTTTAAAAACTGAAGTACAATACTTGACGAACCTATTAAAAAATCAGATACATAGAGTATTGTTCTTTGACAATAAGTAACATAAAAACTGAATGTCACTAACGAAAATACATGAATGAAGAAAGCAAAAGAGAATTGCGATTTAATAAATCTGTTATTATCTACTAAAACATAGCACACAAAAAGGGAAATATTGAGATTGACTACGAATGATGTCATAGTGATATTGGGCAAATGACATACTTGAGAAAATCACTTAGGGATGTGTTGAGGCGTGCAATGTGATACACACAATGCCAAAAATTTATCTCTTTGCCAACACAACCTTTGATTACCATCATATTTCTCTCCCTACCCTTACTCTTCCACTTGCCAGTTGCACATTCCTTTAAAATGATAGAAAATTGGAAATCATGAATACAACCTATGGAAATTGATTATTAGTCTCTTTTCATAAAAGAAGGGCAGATGTGAGAACATAATTAGAGAGAAAAAGCAAAGAATGGAAGAGGATGTATGATTCTTCACCCAAGCTTACCTTGCCAACAAAATCACTATTATTTATCGAGGAGCATATGTGCCTGCACTCTTCTTCGTCGAGCTTCCTGGTGGAGGTAAATTTTTCACAAGTATACGATTTTGGTCAGTGTCGCGACTCAAAATTTTGTTAGCTACTTCTGCTGGTAAATAAGTCCTCACCAAAGAAATTCACGAAATTTATACTCTCTCTTCTTCTTCTTTATTATGACAACTTAAAAGATTATGGGCACTAAACTAACTCGTGCATACCAATTGGGGAGGCATTGCAGGAATTTAGAAAATAACCCATTTGAGGAAGTTTCTAGGGAGTAGGGACGGCCAAACGTGGGTTTGACCAATTTATTGCATTTGAAAGTTGTTTTAGAAAGTATAAAAATTAAAATTTGAAAAATAACTTAGTGGGTGATATGAAAGAACTGACATGATACTTCGGTTACAATATTTGAGCGACATGATGAACTGCAGAAAAAGGCGCCAAAATAGTTCCGTTAGAACTGTTGTTTCATAGTATAAGATATAAGATATAAGATATAAGATATAGATATAGATTTATTTACAGAATTGTCACAAACTGTGTTTTGATATAATAGATAGATATTTAAGATAAACAGTCATGTGTAAAAATTTGAAAATTATAATCATTCAAAAAAAAATGTGCATCATTAAAGGGGTTCTTGGGTAGTCTCTACTCCATTAAAGCCTCTTCCCCACATTGAGGTTCACTATTTCCGGGCTCTCTAATTTTATTTTCTATTTTGTCTTTAATCTAAATGTATTTTTAATTAAATTAAACATTGATTCTAACAATAAAAATTACATTAAAATTAAAAGGGGTAATGCATGGTTGAAAAATACACATGGTTTTTCCATTTATGATTTATATCTATCACATTTTAATTTTACCAAGAAATATATTAATTTATAATTTATTCGCAATTGTCCCACGGATTGTAAGTTCGCCCAAATCAAATCTGATGTGGTAGCCGAAATTATCAAATCACACACACACACACTCTCTCTCTCTCTCTCTCTCTCTCTTTCTCTCTCACACACACACACACACACAAGTCGTCGTTGGAAGTCACCAAGTTTCGTTCTTCTTCCCTTTCCCCTTGTCTCTTTTTGCCGCCTATAGGCTTTGTTGTCATGCTCGGCTCAGATGAAGTCGTTGTGTAGCACCCATCGAAGCCCTTCAAACGCTTGGAAGAGTGGACATCCTCGTTTGGTGGACGTGAATCTTTGATCATCACTCATGCCGCTCCCCCAATTGGTTCATAAATGAACTCTCAAACCTTGACGTCCTTTTGGACTCGTTGAAAGTGCAATTTGATTTGCTTAACGTCACGTGAAATTATGTTGGGAGGTCGTTGCTCGTTGTATTTTCTTGAGATTTCCCCCAATAGATGAGAGCCTTTTAATCGGCTCCCTTGACCGCGATTAGCGTCGCCTCGACCCACAATGTGCGAATGAGCTCGCGTTGCTTGATTGCCTTTGGGATGACGAGTATCTCGACGACTTCATCGTCTCGAACAATTTTTATTGTAAGAAAAAAAATAATCATTAATTATTTGATCAAATAATTATTATTGTAAGAAAAATAATCATTATCGTACAAAAAAATAATCATTGAAACATTACATTTCTTTAACGGCTTGCTCAGTCTACCTGTCCAGCCCCCATCTCACACCCAGACCTGCCCGATTCATGCCCGACCCACTCAATCCACTCTTCAACCCGTCTCACACATATATTTGGTCTCACACAAGAAGAACTCTTAATTTATATTTCCTGTGTCCCACGAATCTTGAGTCACTTTTTTTCGGCACGAGAATTAAGGAGTTGTAGATTAGTGTTTTAAGTGTGTAGTATAAAAGTGATAAAGTAGGAGAGAGAATGTAATAAAGTGATAAAAGTAAGAGATAGAATGTAATTAAAAAATCTTATCTTTTATCTAATTCTTACTCCTATATTTAAAAATGACTCAAAATTTTTGGAACGCCTGAAAAAGTAAAGTGACTTAAAATTTGTGGGACGGATCAAGTACATGAGAATAGTTAAAATAGAACTAGTGTTTTACCCGTGCGATGCACGGAATTACATATGTTGTTAAAATTTGGTTTTGCTTAACTAATTTTTAAAAAGAAATATGAATATTTTTTTGTTGAAAGTTATTAAAATTAAAATAAAGATATAAAATAATAAAAAATATCATAACTTATTTTAAAATTCATCCATTTACGTAAAAGTTCATAGGATGTCTATACCTGATTAAGTAAGACATCGAACAAAATAAGCATTTTATTGTAACATTCTGAAAGATATTTTTGTATAATCTCTAAAATAAATGATTTTAAAAATATTTTATTATACAATTGTTATACCAATTATGTTACTACTAAAATATATTTAAGACTAACATTTTAAATTACTTAAAAATAAAGGTGAAAATAATAATACATGAAAAGACAATTGCAAACCTGACATCTTATTATTATAAATTTTGGAACACTTCTTTATATACAACATTTGTAGAATTAATAATCTACTTTGTCTTCATTACATATCAAGATTTTCAGACTCCTTCGACTTGTAACTCCAGAAATAGCTACATAAAACTGACTGTGACTAAAAACAGGCCTATTAAAAAATAAACCCACATGAGAGAGTGGTTGACCTTGACTTTTGTTTATAGTCATTGCATAAGAAACAATAATAGGGAACTGCTGCCGTTGAAACTTGAGCGGTAGTTTTGGATCAACTGGTATCAGTGTCATCCTGCATTATGGTCTGTGAGAACTTTCCCTTCCAAAATAAAATAGCCCCATATTTAATTCATTGCAGATCTGGCATTATTTGGTTGCAATTTTTTTACTAAAGACCACATGGTCGGCATGTTTGAGATTAGAGAAATGATGAATATCAAAAGAAGAAGTGAGTATAAGTAAAAATTTCACACAAAAAGTTAGTTTATATAGGCCACGGGGATACACATTTGATGAGAGATATATATGAAACTTATATATTTAATATATTATATTGAATGAGATGCTTTGATAATGGAGTTGATTTTGGTTTGACGATAATAAAAAGTTGTTACATTTTTTGGAGATATATATGAAATGTTGCCAAATTACATATTTCACACTATCACCTCTCTCTCTCTTAGATCTGACGTCATGCATGCCTGAGATAGGGCTTCTTCTTCGTCTCCTTTGTTTAGCTGTAAAGATGATACAAAAATCCCATTAATCATGCATACCAATCAATACCTTACTCTACTTAATATGTATTTCATAATTTCGTTGATAGTTGATTGGTATATTGGTATTTTGATTTGTTAGACAAAACATAGAAACATAATCAATGTGGGTCATGATTTATGGAGATATGATTGGATGATCTATTGTGTCGTGTTTAGCATTAGTAAGAATATTATTATTATTATTATTATTATTATTATTATTATTATTATTATTATTATTATTATTCATACTTTGCAAAAATCACAACAAAAAATTAACAGCCACCTTATATAGCCCTTCTTTTGTTTATCTCCACAAGATTTAATTGAAAATAATTAGAAATCAATCTATGAGATAGCGTGTAAATCAAAAATAATTTATATGAAATATTGCTACGAGTTCGTAAATAATTTTTTATTCTCTTGAATTCAAAAACAATCTATAGTCTAAAATTGCATGTAAATCAAAAAGAATATTCACTTTTGCAAATGACTACAAGATCCCATGCAATTTATATGTATTTATATTTTGAATTTTATTTATTGGATGAATATTTCTCACAAAAGATTTAATTGAAATTAGTGATCTACAAATTTTTACATATAAATTTCATATATAGATGATGGGAATAAATGTCGTTCAATTAAATGTAGATTTAATTACATTTAATTAAGAATATAAATATATAAATATATAAATATATATATATATATATATATATATATATATATATATAAATTAGTCAACTTTCCAAATATAGATCAACTTTCTAACAATAAATTGAGTAAAAGGGTGGGAAATTTTTTTGGCTAGATGGACTAGTTTTATATATGTATAGATGAGCTTGGGCTTCATTTCGGACCCTTTGGACTAATAATTCAGACACCTTTAAAATAGAAAAGAAAATAGAAAACACAAACCATTCAAGATTCTTCAGCTTAACCACCGGAGACGGGCTGAAGCACCGGAAGAGATGGCGGTGAGGCAGAGAGCGGTGGCGCTACCCACACTAATGCGGGCGCTTCGGAAAGAGGCGCCGCCGAGGCACCACACGGCGTTGCCGTCGCTTAGAAGAACCTTCTCTCTCTACGATCAGATCAATCTTATCACTGAAGTCCCTGAAGACCAGCTCCGTTTCCAAGAGTACTCAATTTTCTTCTCACCGATTCTCTTTCCTTTTCTCATTAATGTTTTAATTGTTTCATTTCTCTGCTAATTTCAATTGATTATCGTTCTTTTCTAATTTAAAAATCTCAGTGGAATTGGTATTATGCAAGTCAATTTCCGATGTTGGGGAATAAACCCTAAAAATCTCGAAGATGATTTTCAACTTTTCGCTCTTCGAGAGAGTATCTCTTCGTGACCTGTCATTTCTATTTTCCTTTGTTGAATATAGCATTAAAATGGAGGTTTTTTATTTTTATTTTTTATTATTAGTATTAAATTTATCTAAATAAGGAGTCTTTATTAATATGAGTGTTTCAGTGTTTGCGTATACAAATGTTCATAGGTACATTCATGACATGTCGATTCTTTATGTGAATATGTTGGAATAGCTGCATTAGGAGTGCATTATATTTCTTGCTACTTAGAAATTAGCATGTGATACCGCAACAATTTATTGAGAATACATTTCAACTCAATATATACACATATTTTGTGAGAATGGGCGTGAAAGCTTGTTCATTTTATTTTTTCACTATTCAGATTTTCCATGTTTTAGTTCACTCATACAGTGAATGCACGATTTTAAATCTATTGGACTTTTAAGCTGATACCTCTTCTACCCACATGGAATGGAATAATCAGAGTGACATCTCATAAAATTTGGCAAAAGAGTTTATGTTCATCCGTTGATTATTTACTTCGAGGCTGGTTTTCCACATGATAGAATTTTAAGCATACTGACTCGTGAGTCCGAGTCGTGACACTACTGATACTTGGAATTTCTTAGTGTGTACTTGTATTCGTCTTACTTTCAATATTATGTTCATGACGTTTATGTGAATAATAACTCTGCTGAACATGCTGTTGAATGTTTCCTGTATTAACTTGTTCCAGCCTTTATGCTCTTCTTTTGACAGGTTTGACAACACAGGGTTCAAAGTAAATGGAGTTAGGTATGAAGGTAGCATACTTTGCGTAGGAAATTTATTAATGTCTTGGACACCCAAGAAGTTCTCGGATATCACTGCTGAAAGGTACTTGGATATGAGACATCATTTGATTCCTGCTTGCACTGATTTATTCTGTACGTAAAGAAAGAGAAAAGCTTATTCTCAAATCTCTGCTACTGTTGGTTTGAGAGGATAGTCTATTTAGGCTTCGTTGGCCAGATTTTGTTTGGAGCTTTTAAATCACATGGTTGGTCAAGAACCCAATTAGGAGATAAACTACAAATTTTCATTTGCACTATTTTGGGGATGAGAAATAAGTGCGAGAAGACATTTGGCTTCAACAAGTTCTTCTCAGCATATTGCACATATTGTTAATAATTTCTAAAGGTGGACACTTCAGGGATTTCTTCTAAGGGTAAAACTCAAATTGGAGAAGAATACGGCCCCTGGGTTCCTTTCATTTTAAATTCTTCAAGAACAGAACAAACCAGTTTACCTTAAAATATTGTGTATGCTTTATTGATTCTTGAGAATCAAAAGCAAGGAAAGGTTTGGAATGCTTCTAATTCTCCATTCCCAGTTTATGCTTAAAGTTCTGCTAACAAATTTAGACATTAGTCGTTTCCCACAAAATATGCGTTTGGGCACCTTGATAATTGAAACTGAAGTTTGTGATAATCATTTGGTGAATTTTATGTAACATCTCTATATGTGATTCAGTACAGTGTAGAATCTATAGCTTGAAGTGAACAATAATAATTGAAAAATAAAGATGTCTGAATCTTTGCCTGTGAAATATATTGACTTCAAACTTCAAATGTAGATTTGTAGACTATTTTGGCAACTATTTTCTGCCATGCTTCCGTGCTAAGTTGAATCCTTCATGTTTGAACTCAATAGGCAAGCTATCTTATTGAAGCTTCTTTAGCTAATGCATCAAGCAAATAACTCTATGGAAGTTTGTTCAATTCAAGTTTCTTACTCAGTTAACTTTACCTGCAAAATATCTTTCAGAGATAACTTCTTATGTTATTCTGTTTTCATCATTTTTTGCAGCTTGTCTATTTTTAAGACTGTGCGGCCCATACCGGGTAAGAAGTTTAATTATATTCTTCTGAAGTGTTGGCAGCCAATCTCTTACTTAAACTGATTGAGAGAGGAAAATACTCTAATTTTGAAGGCCCAAATCTTTCTTATATAGATAGACACTAAATTAAGATGAGTAGACTAAATGGTGATAATGTTTCTGATCTTTATGCCCAATGTGAACAGAAGGAGTACCATCCAGAATAGTCAGTAACTCAAATAAACATTCTATTTCATTAAAGCTAGAGAAAAAAGCTTATGCAGACATGATCCTTTTGTTTGGTGTATATAGGGTGTTTGATTTGATGTAAGCCCGCTTATGTCTATTATTTTAAATATGTGTTGATCTTTCAAGTGCATCTTCTAATCGCTGAACCATCAGAGCTGCTTGTTCTAGCATGCTGGAATATCATGGCAGAATAACCTCAGTGATTTACAAAAATGTTCATTGAACGATTTAACCTATGCAGGAATTGCAAAACTATCCTCGTTAGATTATACTTGACTCGGTGTTTCTGTAAATTTTGATTTTTTTCTTTACCTGTATTTGTTTTGGCTTGGTTAACTAAGTAATACTTCTGAGTAAATTGTAATTGGCTAAATTTCATTAAGTACTCGTCTTTCTTTGTTTATGTTTTGAACTCATGTTGTGCATGTGGTGTAGCATCTAATACAAATAAGAAGATTTCAGAGCTAGATGTATACACTGTTTCTGTCACTTTATGTTATTTTTGTCGATAGCTGAATCCAGACTGTGGTGACCTCAGAAATCTTAGTTCTTGGCTGTGGGAGGTATATTCAACCAGTAAATCCTGAACTTCGTAGCTTCATTCGTTCGACTGGCATGAAACTAGAAGTAGTTGACTCCGTAAGTTCCTTATACCTCTCTCTCATCACAAAACATGTGTTCTGCTTGACTTGGTGAAAAAATTATGTTTTAATTCCTTGATTGTCATTGCATGCTATATATTATAGGCTTGATTCTCAGTTTCCCAAGAGTCTTTCCTCTTACTTGATCGATCCAGTAGGGATGACTTTAATCAACTTGATCATCGTTTAACCTAGTCCAATTCCATACATCTTGATAAATTATGTGACTTTTAATCAAACTGTGGCCATGGTTTCTTAATCAAACTTTTCGTGGTTGCTGAAAACATTGGTTGGAATGATAATTTATTGTTGTTTTTGGTGTATTGTAGAGAAATGCAGCCTCTACTTACAATATATTGAACGAAGATAGCAGAATAGTAGCTGCGGCGCTTATCCCATACGGCCAAGAATGATGAACCTGGCTGTAATGATTTCACTTTTGAATGAGTGTTTGTATTTATAGCCGGCTAAGCTGCCTTCTCAATACCAATACTGGTTTTCTACTTTTGGCTGAATCTTAGATTTTAAAATAAATTGCGTAGACTATATTCCTCCTTAAGTTTATCTGGTAGACAAAATATGAAATATAAAACATGTATAAGCTTTACCTAAGCCGACAACAAACATGAAAATACAATGTAAAGGAAGGTAAGTATAAACGAGTATGGGCAATCACAAAAGTGAGGTTTGGCCGTCGGAATCTGTGTTTAGTAAAAGGTCAGTGAATGTATGCGAACTCCGGCGATGATAGGTGGGGTTATCTTTGGGCGGAAGATGGGCGTCCTTGTTCATGAAGTGAAATCCCATAATATACCTGTATTCCCCCGTCCCAACACACCGCGCGCAGTAAGCAAGGCCACTGCCGCCGCAGCTCCTGCACCTGATTATCATGTCAACATTTACATTCACAACCAACATTTGGGTTTTTCTCATATTGGAAGCTTACCATTTGGGCCATTCTCCTTTAGGGAGCATTGTCATTTCCATCTCATTTGTCCTCCCTGTGCCAAGAGGAAGCTAATTTGAAGATGATTGGCGTAAGATTGTTTGGTTTGAAAAGAGATGAAGGATGTACCTCTTCCATTGCAGTTGTAGCAATCAACTCTACCACTTCCTCTGCAAACAACACAAGCTGGAACCGGCGCTGCTATGCGCTCCTTCCGAACATTCGACTACAACACTTATTAAAGGATAATTAGGAGAAAGCCAAGTTTATGGAGAATAGCTACCAAAACAAACCATCATCTTCTGCATATCTCTAAACACAAACAATTTGAATATGAACCTCTAAAAAAAGAAATGAGATACTAGCTCCAAACACATCCCAAATCGTCGTTACTAATCGAAAACCTAAAATTGCTCCGTAATAAATTAAGCCGGCTTGATAAAGGGGTTCCTACTTTTCTGCTACTAATTCTCCGTTATCTAATCAATTAATTAAGTGATGATAACTGCGAAACATTGAGGAAATACATGCCTCGGTTCTGACGATCCAAGTAGGCTTCGAAACCGAGAGGAAAGGCCTCGCCAACCTTGGCCGCGGCGGCGGTGGCTTCTGATTCTCTGGAGCTGGTGCACCGTTTCCCGCAGTCGTGGCTTCCGATCTGACGGCGGATAACGATGCTGTCATCACCACCGCCATTGTTTGCTACTCCTTAGTCCTTATCCTACGTAAGCATTTCTATCGATTGCTTTTTACTTCAGTTTTTGTTTATTGTAAATCGCACTCCTCTAAATAAAGTCGTGTATCGAAACAAGCTAAAAAAACATTACTTTAGATTTTAACAACTAAGCTTCAATTTTTTTGGGTCACTATCTCATTTTACTTGCAGCAAATTATGGTGTAATTGTAATAGTAGTAGATGTTGAATGGATTGAATTATATCTACTGCGTTGGTGCTGTGCTGAATCATTTGGTGCAACTTAGATTGCACAAATGTTGTTTATTGATGAATCAGAATATTCAATCATAAATTTTATTACTTCATCTTATCAAACATACTACATCTTGGTGGAAAGTCTTAGCTAATGATTTCATGCTCTGGATAATGATTAGTTAATGCTGCAGCTTTGGTACGCCGTTGAAACCGTGAGATCTCATGGAGTATTCCTTGATCAATTTGGAGAAGAATGAATTCTCTCTTTCCAGTAGCTTAGCCGGCGAGTCGTACTCTGCTATTCTCCCTGATCATGGAAAGATTAGTGTTAGAGATTGATGCAGATAATGATGAAGCAGAATTTGGTATGTTTATTTAGACTTGTGTTGTTACCATCACTCAGCACCAAGACGAGATCACTGTCTATAACTGTGTGGATTCTGTGAGCTATTGTGACTACTGTCCTATCTTCAAATTCTTGACTAATGATCTTCTGTATTGCCCCGTCAGTCGCTGAGTCGACTGATGCAGTCGCCTCATCCAGAACGAGGATGCTGCTTTTCTTTAGCAGAGCTCTTCCGAGACAAAACAGCTGCCTCTGCCCGACGCTCCAGTTCTCTCCATTCTCAACGACTGGGGAGACCATGTACGCGTGTCAGCAGATTTCAAGGTTAAAAAATGAATGTAGAAATGTGTCCAAAAACTAACCTGCAGTTTCCAGCTTGTCTGGCTTTTGACGCACTATATCTCCGAGTTGGCATTTATCCAAGGCCTGCAGAGAAGCCGGTGAAGGAACTTACTAATAAGGTTTTGATCTTGTTGTAGTAACATATAATGATTTCGTTTATGTTGGCAACATTTTGAGTGTAGGATTTCTACCTCCCAGATTTCATTGTCGGAGTGTTGCTCTAACGGGTCAAGATTGCCTCGGACAGTTCCCTCGAACATGGTTGGATCCTGTGGAATGATACTGAGCCTTGATCTAAGATCATGAAGGCCTATCTTAGATATGTCCACATCATCAATGACAATGCTGCCTTCTCTTGCTTCCACAACGCGGAAAATGGCCTGTATGAGGGTCGATTTACCACTGCCCGTCCTTCCCACAACTCCCACTTTCTTCCTCCCAGGGAAAGTGCAGCTGATGTTTTTCAACACAGATGGGAGATGCTCAGCATAGCGTATCTGCACCCACATATTCAATGTATACTTTGTTACAAGCAACGGAAACAAGAAATACACACCGAGTTAGTTAGTTAGTTAGCCACCTGCAAATTTGTGAAGCAAATAGTTCCAAAATCCGGCCAGTTTGATGGAGGCCTGCTGTCTTCTATAACCAGTGGGGCTTCACTTGTGAGATTCGAATACTGAAGAATCCGCTCAACTGATATCATTTTGTTTTCTGCATTGCATATATTCCATATGACTGAAGCTTGTTGAACATTCAAATTTATACCATAGGTGACTGCGAGCCCTGCAATGCCTGTGAAAAGACAAGTGGTTGGTAAGGTTTCTGCCTCAGCTGAAATTGTTGATATATGATCTGATTAATGAGTTGCCATACTTGGATTGATGACCCCTTCAGGGAGAGTAACCAGCAAAACTAGTGAGAAGGCGAATACGAAATTGGCCAACTGGTTCAGTCTGAAAGAAAGCCATTCCATGGCAGATACATTATGAAACCACGGTCTTGAATGGTTGTCGATGAGGCAGAGGTTAGCATCAGTGAAGCGCTCCTGCTGGTCGAAAGCACGGATTGTTGCTGCTCCAGTGAGTGATTCTGCAAAATGATGAAGGATCGGAGTTCTTTCAATTCCTGCTAGACGCGCTAGCTCTCTTGCTGTTGGTATGTAATATCTCTGAGAATCACAAGCAAAATAGTTTACAGATTGGCAGATATATGCAAAAATGAAGCACATTTTGAATGGCATACCTGGTACCAGATGCAGATTGCCGTTACTGGAATGAAGATGACAAAAACTTCCCATGCAACTTGTGACATGACGGCTATAGTTCCGAGCAGCTGAATTATTGAGAACGCGCACCAACCTAATTTGTTCGCCATTTCCAAGTCTAACACGCTTTGATCTGTGGAAACCTGTTCACAGTAGTGATTTTTGTCATGAGAGAGAGTTATCAAGTTTTTCGGTTTTTCTGTCAAAAGTTGGGATTTGCTTACTCGATTTAGGATTCTTCCTGTAGGGGTTGAGTCGAAGAACGCCATTGGAGCGCGGAGAACACTGTTAAGCATGTTGCTGAAGAGCTTTTCTGCTGTGTGCAGACCTGCTATGGCGACTAAAGAAGCGCGAAGTAGCACACAGAATGCACTTCCAACAGCAAGAAGTGTGTACACCAGCAGTATGAAGTTCATCCCGTCGACTAGCTCATCATCTCCTGTTGGACAAGCCCAAGCCATCCAGTAGTTGCTAAGCACCTGCAGCACTTGGAATGATGATTGTGCAAGGATGATGATTGGAACTAATGCGCCGCCTTTCAAAGTTGTCAAGTAAGCCATGTAGACTTCTCTCCCAATGCTTCCTTTCTCTCTCTCTTCATCCTGCACCAGCCTTCCTTCTCTCTCTGTTATCTCGATGTCTAGATTGTGCTCTGAATCTTGCTTAGTATGAGGAAATTCTTGATTCATGATGGCATCTGCATCTAACTCATTCTCCACTGCTGCAAACTCGGAGGTCCTACTCGAGCTTTCCATGGTCATAACTGATTCTAGAGCATCGCTGTGCGCACCAACTAAAACTTCAAACCCGATGTTTTGCTTTAATAGTTCATCAAACGTCCCAGATTGTGCTATTTTCCCATTTTGCATCACCTGTCAAAACATGATTTATGATTTAACACTGTTCAACTCAGAACTGCTAGCTGACACATAAAAGGCTTGCCCATATACAAATCAACCAAAGTTGTAAACTATATACTTATTAGTATAAAGAGTATGCTTGGTTAGAGAGGAAATGATGATCTCTTCCATGCTTCATTTGAACAGAATATCATAAAAAGAATGTCTCCTCACGACATACCAGAATGAGGTCGGCTGCAGGAAGGAACTCTACTTGGTGAGTAACATAAAGTATAGTTTTGTCCTTGAGAATTCCCATCAAGCAATCCTGAAAGGTAAAGTAGCAATTGGATTAATTCCAAGAGAGAATACTATTGCATCAATGTGGTTATTCAACAACAAAAAAAAACCTTAAAGAGTTGTGAGCCGGTGTGAGCATCCACAGCGCTGAAAGGATCATCAAGAAGATAGATTTCAGCATCCTGGTAGACGGCACGTGCAATCTGTATTCTCTGCTTCTGGCCACCGCTCATATTGATGCCTCTCTCACCTATTTCTGTCAAGTCTCCAGCAGCAAAGAGCTCAAAATCCTTTATCAGAGCACAAGCTTCAATTGTTCTGTTGTACTTATCACTTTCATATGGCTTCCCAAAGAGTATATTCTCTCTGACATCGCCCGTTAATATCCATGGAGACTGAGGAACATAGGCCTTTTCACCGCTGACCTTCACCGTCCCTGATAGTTTGTGCATCTCACCAAGTATGCATGAAAGCAAACTTGATTTCCCTGATCCAACGGTGCCACATATGGCCACCTTCATTCCCTTTTTCACCTTCAACTGTATATGATTGAGAATCGGAGTCCCTCCTTGTTCCATGTCCCAGCTGAATACTCCTCCATCAATCTCCACATGAAGCTCTGTCTCATTGTTTGCAATGAATTCAACAGCACCTGGCTTGATCTCATCTTCCTGCAGGTAGGAAGAAATTCTATCTACAGACACTTTTCCCTGTGCAATCACATTGAGCAAATCAGGCAGATTGAAAATAGGATCTTGAAGCATTCTGAAGGTAGCCAAAGCCGACAAGACTCTTCCAGCAGTGAGTGGAATTCCCATCAATACACATCCACCAAAAGTGATGACCGAGATGAAAGTTGGCGAACCCCAGAAGATGAAGGCGGTTAATGCAGAAAGCCTAAGTGACTTCCACAGCCAGTTATGCTCTATCTTTCTCAAGTCTATAAGCTTCAGAAGATAATGACTGTCCCATGCTTGCAGTTTGAGAGTCTTCATGTGTCTAAGAACTTCTGATGTGGACTTCATCCGGTTGTCTTTGGCATCCATGATCTTCGTTTGGTATCTTTTCTGGATTCTTGTCAAAGGGATGTTTCCAGCCATCACTATCAGAGTTGCAGCCAACCCGACTAGAGCTCCGTTTCCAAGATTGATATGGAGAATGAAGATTGCTAGGGAGATTTGTACTGGAAGCATCCATACTGTATTCAAGTACCATATGAAGTCTGTGATCCTTTGTACATCAACGCTCATGTAATTGATGATCTCCCCACTGCTTCGGCTCTGACGCGACTGGCTTGACAAGATGAGGCCCTTTTTGTATATCTGAGAGATCAAAGCAGCTCTCAGGCGAAGGCCAAGCTGTCGGGCTCCGAAAATCCACTGCCTCTGTGCTATCGTCTCCACCAGCTTTGCTCCGAGGAAGCCTAATGCAAGAAGGTACCCACTTCCAAGACTCCTGAATTTCTTCTCATTCAGGAATTCTACAAAGTAATTGATAAGGTAAGGTCCTACATAAGATGCTCCTGCATTAGTAATGGCAAAAAGTGCATTGATGGCTGCTTTCTTCCTAGCAAAAATGTACATTGCCTTGTAGAGAGATGGTATATCACTCCCATCTCTTTCCTTCACACGCTTGAGGCACTGATCGAAGTCCTGGGATAGAAAAGCTGCAGAATCCTTAATATCAACATCTGGGACTTCATCTGGATCAAGGGGCTTCTTGAATCCAAACTCAAACAATGGATTAAGCCATGAGAATGTGACAAGCTGGATGAAGGTGGCCTTTCCGTAAGGATTGTCTCTCTTCACTTCTGAAGTCTTATCAGCTTTGCCATTCAGAAGGGGGGCAGTGATATCGTCCTCTGTTGTGCTAAAGGTTGCACCCGTCTTACCTCGGATGGATAGAATGAGCAGACATACAGAAGCTGCAAGATTGATCATATCACCATATTCTTGCACCCCAAGTTGATTATGGTCTGTTACTAGGCAATGAGCATCAATCATCACACGAACAAGAGATAAAAGAAAGCTAGATGTCCACCAGAATCTCAAGATCCATGGGAACTTGAGACGCTTCCTGCTTCGTATTCTATACAGTACAAACAATGTGATTGCCCATGATATCACCTGCATTATCCTTGATGAAAGAACTGAGACTTCTGATCCACACTGGCTTTGTTGCCACGTCAGCAATGTCACAACTTGAGTACTAAGCATTAAGATGGAACAGATGATGCTGACTTTGTAGGAGAAGCCATATCTGCCATCCGTTGGGTATTTTTCTACATCTCTTGGATTCTTTCTTCCTTTGCGGAAAAAATCTAAATTTTTTCTTATGCAGTAAAGCAACAAAATCACCAAGAACCCGAGTTGCATGATGATATTGGCATCTTCCCAGTGGCAGGGGGAGATCATCTCTGGCCATGCTACTTGAAATCGTAGAAACCTTAAATCTGCTGAAGATCGTGAATGAATAATGGGTTATCCACAGATCAAAATCTTTCAGGTACTTGTTACAACTATTCAAACTCCTTTCTGGCTAAGTTTTTCAATGCTTCATCTTTTGTGTGCTGTACCAATTGCTATATTTATTAGAGTTTTCATGATTACTACGATAAGTTGCTAATTGTTTACAGTGCTAGAATTGATTTTATTATCCTTTCCTTTTAAACTGCTGTGTACATAGAAGTTGAATCAGATTCCTAACAACTAAAGCCCCAATTTGAGCCTCAACCATTATAAAAATATGAAGCAACTACAGTGAAAATCATGATAAAATCTAAAGAAAATGACAAAAAAGATTACTTTATCTGAGTTTTGTTTTCACCCCTCTGAATCAGCACATGAATACTTCTGTTATTTTTCTCTCTCTTTCTTGATTAAATTATGTGGGATGCCCTACAAGATTTTGTTTTACTTCTTGGATTTTTATGACTTATGAGGTTCCCAGAGCAACCCATCAATTTATTTATTTACATTTTTACTACTTTCACCACCCTACATCTTGAAGAGCTTGATTGAACAAGCATTTCCAAGAATAGCAAAAAGGGGCTCAATTCTTGCCATATGAGTATGATGTGCTAGAACATGTTTGGTGCAAGAACAAGAACCCTTGTCCAATTCTTTATGTTCTCTTCTTGGTAAAAAAAATCTTAATCAAACATATGACACGATATTTGTACTGGAGCTACTCCACACAACCTTCATCTTCTCTTTTTTGTATTTTTAGACAAAACTTTATTAGAACAGTGCGTGTAAAATGGATACAATTGCGGCATCATCATCACAAACATAGAAAATTAATGTAATATATAGGATTTGATGTGCTGTCATGTAATGTTTTGAAAGTCATTGTCTGAACCATCATGATAATAGTCTATTTATATTCTCTAACAGAAGAATCCAAAGAGGGAAAACATTTACAGTAATATCATAATGAGGTGAGTCTTCTTATAGGATTACTTTATTTAAACATCATGGACTTAAGTCTAGAAAAAATTACACCCCGAGGGGGAAAATAATAATAATAATAATAATAATAATAATAAATAAAAACCTATTAGAAATGAAGTTTCTGCAAATTTGCTCCTCATAAGAGCTTCAATAGGAAGATGAAATAACAAATAGATGTGTTGCAGAGAGTTAAAATCCATGTAAACAACTCATCATAAGTAAATATTCCAGAATCCATCTGAGTCTTGAATGGAAATTTTCCTCTCATGTATTTACTTGATGATGGTTCAGAATATTCATGTTTCAGATGAAACAGAAAGGATTTGCTTAAACAAGAATGAGGTTTAGGCGATGAACATAAATTTACATCCATAAAGTCGTCACCATAAACTAAAATGAGAAAACACACACACAGAAACACACTTTTCTCCTTCACAGTGTGTGCAGCGTGCATGCATGTTTTGGACGTTGAGAAAGTAATAAGGAGACTTACTTGATGTACTGCTGAAAATTTGTTCATTCACCACCATTTCTTTCTCTCTGGGTTTTCTCGTATTTAATATTATTATTTTTTTTTATTTTTTCCTCCTCCCTTGTGTTGTGTCTGGTGAAGAGAGTTAGAAGTGAATGCAAAATCTGTGGTTGAGAAATAAGAAGGTACCTTTTTGTATTGTCTTTGTTTTGAATTTAGTGTGTGAGAGTAAAAACAAAGTGCAGAGCAAACCGCCTCTCTCGTGTGGAAAAGAGACGTGAATTATTGTCGGTATGTAAACGGCGAAGACAGTGATATGTGAGAGGAGGAGAAGAGAGAAGAGAGAAGAGAAAGTCGGAGATCCAAACACCACCAAAATCCCTCTTTACTTATATATACTTAATTCTATGTCTTCCATTGCGCGTGTCTTGGAATGTTGTCTTCATCACGTGCAGAAAGGGCAAAAAAATATAAAAAAATGTCATTTTTTGTGTTAAATTTAAAAAATAAATATGATGACAAGTAGCTAATTTGTTCCTTTCATTCTGATTTAGCGACTGTAAAAAAATTTCGGCCGTGTCGATCCGTCTTACTAAATTAACTTTCGACCAACTGTGTGAATCTTATAGCTCTCTATTCAGATTTATATATAGCTAAAGAGGTATGCATCTCGATCCAAAAAAATAAAATATAATAGAAGATATATGCGTGTGTGTGTGTGTGAAGATCCAAAAACCTAAAGAAGTATATCTGTTCTGTTGGAGGAGTTGTTTTCCATGTCGTTTGTTACAATTGGTGACAGGTATGCAAATTACTATGACATCAAAATAATATTTTAAGTTTACTTTGTACGTCTTTATTTTCAAAAATATAATTTTTTCAATTTCACCTTCTTTTTTTTTATGGAATAAGAATCAAAGTAAAACTAGCTTGAATGATAGAAATATAATGACCGATATTCCAAAGTTTGAATCAATCAAAGTGAACAAGAGATTGGAGGTCTTACTATTTTTATGTATCAAGGCTAATCCTCCAATGTAAACGCCCCTTAATTATTAATCTTTGCGATGAACATAATGCGATTACTATTCTTTTACTATTACCTAGTAGTAAATCACCAATGCGATCCACAGAGAATATCGATATCGGATAACATGCACTAGATATATAAACACTTTATACTTATTAATCTAATTTAATAATAATATGTAAAAAAAAATCATCTTGCAACATAATATAAAATATATATTTTATTTGATATATATATATATATATATATATATATATATAGTACACACATATTTTTGAATTTGTAAGTTTCATATATATAAATACTAATAGAGCCGACTTTTGAGATAGCTATATTGAGCAATGAAACTCAATATTTGGCCATTCATTTGAAAAACACAACATTTGGCAATTTTTTGCAATTTTGGACCGTATTGCCCTTAATTTAAGTGGCCCGGATCGAGTTTGGCGCGCGGGGTTCGGGTGATACTTTTGGCACTAATATTATAATATATGCTAAAAGTACCAACGGAAAGCAAAACAAAAAATACTAAGTAATTTGGTACTTTTGGCACTAATGTTATAATTTGTGCCAAAAGTACCAAATTATTTAGAATAAATGAGAATATAGTGTCAAAAGTACCAACAGAAATAAATAAATAAATAATTTAAAAAAATCAAATAATTTGGTACTTTTGGCACAAATGACAATATTAGTGCCAAAAATGTCAAATTATTTGGTATTTTTTTGTTCTAAGTAATTTGATACTTTTGACATAAATTATAACATTAGTGTCAAAAATACCACGCGAATTCGCGCCCCATCCCAATCTGATCCGTCCAAATTAAAGACAATAGAGTCTGAAATTGCAAAAAATATTACGTCTATTGATTCAACAAAATTGGTTGAACAAAATCTTTTACCAAATTGGTTGAACAAAAAAAGGACATATTCCCTAAAAAAAAGGACATATTCATAGAGAGAAGATAGTTCACATAATCACATTATACATTACGTCTATTGATTAAAAAAATTTAACTATTTATAGATTATAGATTAGTCCAATTAATATGATTAATTAGGATATTAGAGCATTCATTTCATTATATAACGGCAACCTTTTTTTTTTTTTGGAGGGGGCAACCTTTTTTATTGGTATGCTTTCATATTTATGTTTTGATGTAAATGTAAATTGATTGAATGATTATATTATATAAGGAAAATAACAGTTATACATTTTCCTAATTCAGAATAGATTATATAAATAATAGATTTCTAGATAAATCATGGAATTTGGAAAAATGAAAAAAAAAAAATGAAGAAGAAGAAGAAGTATGGAGATGCCAGATAGGAGTGAGAATTGTTGTAGGCTCTCCAATGTGTAATGCTATATATAATAGATAGAAGATACTCTCTTCGTCCCTGAAATAATTTCATCTTTTTCCATTTTGGGACGTCCCTCAAATAAGTTCCTCTTTCTTTCTTTCTATTTTTGGACAACTACCACACCACTAATAATACTTTATTTATTCTTACTTTTCACTTTTTCACCACTCCCAATACTAATTATAACATTTTTTCACCTTTTCAACACTCCCAATACTAATTAAGTATAACATATTTTTCTCTACTATCAATACACTTTACCATTTTCCTTAAAACCAGTGTCGTCCCCAAAGAGGAACTTATTTTGGGGACGGAAGGAGTAGATGTTTTGTTTTAATTAATTAATATTTATTTAAATTTGAATTTAATTATGGGGCAATAAATTCTTATTATAGATTACTAAATCTTAATTGCGGATTACTAAATCCAATTAATCATTAAATCTTTATTATGAAATAATAAAAATGATTACTAAAATTCTAATTAAGATATAATTATGTTTATATTGATAAAATGTAACTCTTACTTAATATATCATAATTATAAATTACTAAATTTGATTATAGTTTAATCAATCTTAATAATGAGTGATTAAACCTTATTGACAGATTATTAAATCAGAAAGAAAATTAATTAATAACAATTATAAAATTGGGGTTGTGCCGTTGTGGATGTCTGCACTTAACTTTTCAGTCTTAAATAGAAGTTTATTGTATTCTATTTTGTTATATATATATAATTGTTTCTCAACTTTATTATATAACTTCAAAGTATTTTATTTTCAGATGCACTTGGGACCATGTCTGTTCGATTACATGACAATTTGACGGACGATTTTGTCGTGTACTAAATAAGGGACCAATTTGACCTTAGTAAAATACTTTCTATTATGGCTACAAGAAAAAAAATCTTTTAAATAAAAAAGAATTACTATCTTCGTCCCATTCATCCCATTGATGGTGAGGCATTTTTTTGAACACAAAATTTAAGAAATTAGTGTTTAGTGAAAAAATGAAATAAAAAATAAATGAAAAAGTATAAAATGAAAGAGAGAGTGAATGAGAAAATGGCTTTAATTTATTCTAAAAAGGGGAAACGACTCAACTTCGTTGGGACGAAGAGATTATGTTAATAAATATAGTGATGAATAAGACAATATATAATGTTGAATAACGATATTCAAAAAATTAATAAAATTTTCGCTTCCTCCACGATTCGAACCCAGGTAAAATTTTTCCTCCTCCAAATAAATACCAATCATAGGATACATTAAATCAACACTTACAAATCAATTTAATATCTCACCACACATAGGGAATCTCATTGGAACGCTCTCATATATACATACATATATATGGAAGGAATTATATAGACTCCCTTCTCTTATTTTTTTTTTTTTTTTTTTTGATCAGAAAAATTAAATTTCATTCAGGAAAAGACCGGAACGGGTCACCGGGTACCAGAGGTACCAAGAATACAGAACATAAGTGCAAAAACAAGGGAAATGGCACAAGAAAATAAACTCCCACCAGACCAACTCCACAACGGAGCACCAAATTCGGACTCCCCAATCTCCAAACCTCAGTTGAAACATAAGCAAAAGAGCGTATGATGTTCTTCAGTATGATCAGCCGCTGTAACTAAAGCTTTAGCAATCCAAACCTCTAACAGCAACAAACCATCTTCGAAAATCTTGTTCCTGCGTTGAGTGATTCACTTCCGACCGCCAAACCCATAATCTCGTCTTAATCTCTGCCATCATTCTATCTTTATTCCAACTTTCTTGATTGAAGATACAATTATTTCGCATCTTCCAAATGCTCCAAATCACACACAACCAAACACCAAGAAAGAAATCCACATCCTTCTTACTCCCCAAATTCACGAAAGCGTTGAAATGATCCTTGGAATTTAAGTGAAATACTGCTTGTTTACCTGTCCAACTTAAGATTTCTTTCCAGATTTCTTCTGTTTTTTGGCAATTGAAAAAGAGATGCTCTATGGTTTCTTCTTTCAACTGGCATAGGGCGCATAAATCAGCCGGCGAATGTATCAACACTTGTCTCCTCCGCAGGTTGTCCACCGTTGCAATTCTTCCTATAAGAACCTTCCAAGCTGTGGCCTTGACCTTTGCTGGAACTTGAGCTTTCCATATCATGGCCAACTCCTTTTTGACTCCGCAAACATTGGACGAACTCCTATTTTTAACGAATGTCTCGTATGCTGTCTTGACAGAGAAGACCCCATTTCCGGCTGCCTTCCATCTCCAAGCGTCCATTGTACCTGCATTCATCCGAATCTTGCTAACGCAAAACGTTAAAGCACGAATCTGTTCCATATCTCTCTCCCTCAAACTCCTTTCCCATTCGAATTTCCATTCCCAAGATCCTTCAATCCATTCCCCCATGCTACTAACAACTCCATCTTTATTGGAATTTAGACGAAAGAGTCTGGGATACAAATCAGCCAGAGATTTCTCCCCCGCCCAAATGTGAGTCCAAAACCTCACCGAGTTCCCATCCCCAATTACTCGCTCAAGATTTTCTCTCATCCCTTTTCCACCCTCACCCCTACTCAGTCCCACCACTTTCCTCCACCAAGCCGACTTAATCAAATTGTTTCCCTCAGCCCTGAATCCCTCTCCATCCCTCTCCAAGTCCCCGTGGCAAGATTTGAACACCTTCACCCACAACAAATTTTTTTTCTGTCAAAAATCTCCAGATCCATTTCGCCATAAGAGCCGAGTTAAATCCACCCAAATCTTTAAAATTAAGACACCCAAAATCCAGACCGACACAAAGCTGCTCCCATTTAACCCAATGAATCTTCCTCTCTCCTATTCCCCCCCCCCATAAAAAATTACTCAAACAAGACCGCATCTCAGCTAACACACCTTTTGGAACAAGAGAAAATGAGAGATGGTATACCGGAATGGATATAAGAACTGATCGAATCAGGGTGATTCTACCAGCAAACGAAAACTTACGTTTTTCCCAGCTCTTGATTTTACTCCTGATATTTTCCACCACGTATTGCCATTCTGATTTCCGAGAAAGTCTTGTCCCAATCTTAATTCCCAAATATTTAGTGGGTAATCCACCCACTTTACATTTGAGAATGGTCGCCAGATCTTCACCTCTGAAATCGGAAATCCCGACTCCAATGAGGCAGCTCTTGTCGAAATTCACTGTTAAACCCGAGAGTAGTTCAAAAAGCTTGAGAACATACTTTAAAGCTTTGACACTATCCACCTTATTTGTTAAGACGAACATAGTATCATCGGCATACTGAAGGTGTGAAATTCGAATGTCTTCTTTCCCAATCTTAAACGCTTCTATCAAATTATTTTGAATCGCTCTTTCCATCAGAAGGTTAAGGCCTTCAGCCACTATCAAGAAAAGGAACGGTGATAATGGATCGCCCTGTCTAAGACCTCTACCAAGATGGAATTCACCAGAGGGGCTGCCGTTGACAAGGACATTTGAGGATGCCGAGGTGAGACAACCTTTTATCCATAATCTCCACCTAACACTGAAATTCATCTTCTGTAGCATACTATCAAGAAATCCCCAATCCACAGTGTCATAGGCCTTTGCAAAATCTGCTTTGAAAAGGACCAGACCTTTTTTCTTCCTCTTACTATCATCAATTATTTCATTGAGGATAACAACTCCATCTAAAATATACCTCCCCTCGATAAAAGCACTCTGACAGTCTGAAATAACACAATTAAGTACCTGTTTCATTCTGGCTGCCAAGACCTTCGCGATCACCTTATATAGGCAGTTGATAAGGGAGATCGGCCTGTAATCCTTGAGCTCTGTCGCCCCATCCTTCTTTGGGATAAGAACCACAAAAGAAGTATTGCATCCTCTTGCTATTTTCCCAAACTTGTGAAACTCTTTCATTAGTTTGCACAAGTCTTCTTTGATAATATCCCAACACCTTTTCATGAACTGGAAATTAAATCCGTCTGTTCCGGGACTTTTATCTCCATCACACTGCCACACCGCCGATTTGATCTCCTCTTCTGAAAACGGCGCATCGAGGCCATCTCTGATGTCATCCGTGATCTTCTTTTGGCCAAAGTCATCCGGAAGGAGCGGTCTTCTTCTGCAATTTTCCTGGAACTGAGTTTGGAAATGATTTCTAACAGCTTGTTTCACCACCCTCGGATCGTCCGACCAACTATCTTCCACCATAAGCCCTGAGATAATATATAGATTCAAATCTGGACCATACATTTTCTCTATGTAGCGCACCAAGATTGTGATACGTGGCCGATGCCTTCCAAGGCAAAATTCATGAAGGGGTACAATCGGAGAAAAAAAATCTAATACTCCCTCCGTCTCGCGAATCTTGAGTCAATTCTTTTCGGCACGGGAATTAAGAAAATAGTATTTAGTGTGTTAAGTGTGGTAGGTGAAAAAGTGAAAAAGGTGAATAAAGGAAAAAAAAATGCCAAAAAAAGAAATGACTCAAGATTCGTGGGATGACCGAAAAAGGAAAGAGACTCAAGATTCGTGGGACGGATGGAATATTAATTTTATTTTATTTTTTTAGATTTTCTCAAACTCACATATTTTTCATGCATAATATTTCACAGAAACATGCATAATTTTACATACAAAAAGATATTAAATTATACAAAAAAGCATTAAATTTTTTGACAAATCTGGTGTTTTTTTCCCGCTAACCCACCCCGCCCCCACCTTCAATTTCTTTTGTCGAAAATTCATTTTTTTGTACAACTGAACAATGCATATTATAAAATTGAACCCTTCATATTGTGTTAATGAACCATGCATGTTACAAGGTTCACTAACATGAGATGCATGGTCCAATTTTATAATATGCATTGTTCTGTTGTGTGCAAAATTATGCAAAAAAAAAAATTAAAAAAAAAATTTGACCGGTGGTAAGGGGTAGGTGGGGGATTGGGGGTGGGGTGGCGAGAAATACCATGCATATTGTGTTAATAAACCATGCATATTGCACAATAGAACAATGCATATTATAAAACTGAATCATACATCCCGTGTCAATGAACCCTGCAACATTCATGGTATATTGACATAATATGCATGGTTCAGTTTTATAATATGCATTATTATGTTGTACAAAAAAAATGAATTTCGACAAAAAAAAAATTAAAAAAAAAAGAAATTATTTTTTAAGAAAAATTAAACAAAAAATTTGACTTCGGGGATGGGTGGGGGAAAAAAATCAGATTTGATAAAAAAGATGCAATGCATTTTTTGCACAATTTAATGCATTTTTGTATGTAAAGTTATGTATGTTTCTGTAAAACATTATGCATGGAAAACATGTTTTTCCACAAAATCTAAAAACAAATATCGATTTTTTTAATATTCGAAAATTATATTCCAATTTTACCTCTACACGAATTTTGTCTTGGAAAGTTTTGGAAGTTCCTTGCCACATGTCACAATCTTAGTGCACCACATATATAAAATTTGTGATCTATATATTAATCTACCGGAACCGAACTTTCTCTCTCTCTATATATAAATTAATAATTAAGTAAATAAATTTATAAAGATCATATTATAATGAATTCAAACTTAAAACTATTTGATTTTAGACATTAATCACTCTACCGTTAACTCAATTCACGGTCATTCCTTTTTCTTTTTTAACTGGAGAAAATAGGACCATGCTTTTTGAACCCTAAATATCTTTATTTATAGAAAGAGTCGTTACCCCTCGAATGTTTTGGACGACTTTAACATCTCTATTGAAATAAATGAAGATTAAATAATAGCAACCTTGTTCCCCAATCCTGGATGAACAATATTAAAACATAGGATTTACTTTAATTACTAGTGGGATATTAAATTATATTACAAAAATATTCAAACAAAATTATTTACGTAACCTCCAAATTAGGAAATGTAGGGTGTTAAAAGAAAAAGTGGCTAAAAACTAAAAAGCAAGTATTGGCCTAATCATCCCACTATAAAATGTTTGCTAAATTATAAGAAAACTTTAGAAAGTCTTGGCTCGAGGCATGTCATTTGTGACACGTTGTTTCACAACAATCATCCACCCATCACCAAATTTGCCTCAACTTTAAAAGGAAATAATTACCACTTAAATAATTTTCTTAACCAATGATGATAATAGTGTCAAACATATACATTATTTTGCAATTAAAATACTAATATATTTTATTAATTATCTATATATAGTTGCACGTCATCGTAGAATACGTCACTACCATGTAATCGATGAGAGTAGCACATCAATATGAACATTGATAAATCTGAGATCGCACAACGAAAATAATGTTCTATTAATTACTTGTTATATTCTAGCCTTTTATTTACTGCAATATAAGGAAATTAAAATTGTATAATAGTAATATTAGGTAATGAAACTGACAACATAAATATGATTAACAATAATAAATGAAACAAGATATTGGGTATATCTATAATCATGTATATTAACAAATTCATATGATTAGCTGGTGAGCACTTGTAAAATGTATGTAGCAATAGCATGCCCAACTTTTGGTGTGGAAAAAAGTGGTAGCGTGGCTACAGTAGAACAATAATTTCCAACTCTGTTTTTCATTTTTTATTTCTTGATACAAAGGCTGAACAGAGTGACAACATGTCAATATAGACCTAATAATTAAATTTTACTAAAAGTCGCAATAAGTTTTCAAACTTTCTGCGATTCTCATATATCTGAAATATGGGATTAATTATACAATCAATATGCAATAATTGATTTCATTTATTTTATGTTTGTGACGATAGGATTTTACTAGGAATGGTGATGCTAGCTATAGACAGTCAAATTATAGCCACCATAAATTAGTTAAATAGAAACAAAAAAGCTATATAATTTATTTAAAAAAAATAATAAGATTTAATTATTTTATTGTATTCTCTATATAGTAAAAAAATTATAATTTTTTATTTTTATTAAAAATAAAATAAAAATAAAAAATGCAAAAAAATTTAAGTACAATTTAAAGAATAAAATAAAATAACAAAATTCTATTTTTATTAAAAATAAATAAATTATATAAATCAAATTTTTTCTATTAAATTAGTTTGAGGGTAACCACAATGTGACTACATAAATTTATTGTACTAGGATGAATTCATAAAAATAGTTCATTCATCTTACTTATGAAGAATGTCAACAGGCTTCATCATTTTAATATTTCTTCCACTTAATGCTGATTTACTTTTTGTTTTTAAAAAAATTGCTGATTTAATTTTATGCATATAAAACTCTCATAATAGATTAATTAGTTTTCAAAAATGTTATTTTCCTTCCAAATTTTGCATTAGTTTAATTCTAAAAACATACTTTTCAGAGAACGCTTTTGAAATAGTCATTTTGAAGAATGAAATATAATATTTGGCCACTAATTGAAAAAACACAAAATTTGGCCATTTTTTTTTTACATTTTAAGACTGTTTTGCCCTTTATTCGGGCGGACCAAATTCGGGTTTGCGCGCGGGTTAGGCACATATGCCACTATTAGTGCCAAAAATACCAACTGGAAAAAAATAAATAAATAAAAAATCTAAGTAACATTAGTGTCAATAGTGCCATGCACGAATGATACCAGTGACCATAAGAGAGAGTATATGACACTAATGACACTAATATGACCATAAGTACAATTCGTGTAGCACTACATAAAAGAGAGTATATGGCACTAATGACACTAATATGACCATTGTAGCACCCTAAATGGAGAATCTAAACCCTATAAATAGATAATCTAAATCCTAAATGGGGAATCTAAACCATAAATGAATAATCTAAACCCTACAGGGAAGTGTTCAAAATGGTCATATAACTGTACTCATCTATATAAGACAAGACAATGTATCAGCATAAGTATATGACACTATTGACACTAATAGTGCCAAGTGTACCAATTTACTTAATTTTTTTTTCTGTTGGTACTTTTTTTACATACATCAATGCTTGACTACTCGACTCTCAATGATTAAATATGTTGAGTATTTATGCATCTTCTAAGAATGGTCGATCACTAATACATGTTTGCTTGACTCAGAATGATCGAGCATGTCAAGCATTGATGTATGTACCGACTCATCCTAAAACACTTCTAGATTGACTTGCAATAGAACAAGGACATCCTAGCATGATAAGTTGACCCAAGTCGTCTCTCAAGAGAGGCTAAGCAGGGCTTCAATCGTGCTACTCACAGAAAGCGGTAAATAACCTAAACACTCTAATCGGAAGTTTGGGTCGAGTAAATTCTTTATCCTTCTAGACATAAAATAACCAACACGAAAGTAACTTAACTAATTAAAAGACATTATAAAACTCATGCAATCATAAATGAAAGATAAACAACCAACGATAAGAAGCTAACAGACAATAACTAGGGCATAAAACGACTATTTCCTAGACGGCATTGATCTAACCTAATCGCGGGAAAGAAATCAATGAACGAATCACAACAATTGTAAACAACCAAAGCATGAACATAAACCACAATTGCGAACCCACAAACTCAACCAACCAAATCAAATATCTTGATCAAAAGTAAAAAACTTGTAAATGCAATTAACTAGGCAAATAATTAATAGAAAGAACATCCAAGAACATCAAGCAACAAAGGTACAAAAATAAATCTCAAACATCCACTAACAAATTCATCAATAAACCAAGATCAATCTGAAATTCAGGAGATAGCAATCTAAAAGAGTTCTTACAATAAAACTAAAGAGTAAATCCAACGATTGTGATCCAAAATAATTCTTCAACATGATCTTCGATCCGCGGAATCAACACATGTTTCAATGAGTTTAAAGCTCTCAAAAACTAAGAAAAATATATGAAAATCGCCTCAGGAGGCTGCTGGAGTCAGAAGTGGTGAAGAAAACCCTAGAAATGAGTTTTATACCCAAAATCCGTAACTGTCGGATTCACGTGGGCGGCAGGCGGCGGCCGCCGCCTACCCCATTCGGGCCTTGTCACAAATTGAAAGCAGGCAGCCGCCGTGAGGCGGCGGTGGGTGGCTCCAAAATTCTTCAAAAAGGCCTCCATCACTTCCCGAAATGCCCGAGAACCTGATAACCTGCAAAGATAACACACGTGCACGAAAAATAATCGAGCAAGTATAAAATGATACTAAAAAGCGCAAAACATGTTCGAAAGTGCACCAAAACATCCACAAATGACGCCCAGAAATGAGGTAAACATGCACCTGTAATGCTTAACTTGAATTGGTCGATCATATCGAGTAAAATTTTCTATTTGAGCAAAATTTGTTGTTAGAGTAGAAGTACTCTATTTATTTTTGTTGTCATTTAGTAGACATGTAATAGCTGCCTTTGATACATTCGGTGTTACATGTTTAGTCTGAATGGATAAGCACAAGAGCAGAGTTGTCATGTAACAGTTGTGTTTGATACATTCGGTGTTACATATTTAGTCTGAATGGATCAACACATATGAGTTATTATAGAAGTATAACTCTTGTATGGATATACTTCTTCGGTCAGAGATAACTCGCGTTTTTGTCGGTCTCTTGGGAGATAAGCTTGTTGATATGAGATGAATGAGTCCTACATGAAGAAGGAGTTCATCAAGCTACATCTATATAAGGAGAAGAGAATAACGAAGATCAGTTCGACTATTTTTATTCTCTTGAGTCATAGCTTTATTATTTCTCCAGCTTTTATATTTGATAGTTGTTGCGTTGCGTGGGTGATTTTCATTAGCATTGCTTGAGCGATTTCCGTATATTCACTCATTATGTTCGTAAGTTTTGCATATTTGCTTTTCCATGTCGGCTTGAGCAAGGTGCGTTTATTGATTGTGGTATTCACTTATTGTTTCGTGAAGTATTGAGTTGTAAAAGGGATTAGGTGGTGTTCGCCGGTGTGCACACCTAGAAGGTTAGTTGTCGTCTAGCTTTCAATATTTCATCGTTGTTAGGGTTTTGAAAGTTATAGAGACGTAGAAAAGTTGAGTCTTTTTGTAAGTCCTATTGTAACTTAATCTCATATTTACGTGGTTCGATCATAAGATCTACATCCACGGGGGTTGCCGGGATTTTTCACTATGTTTGGGGAGCGATTACATTTTACATTATGTGAAGTGAATCTAAAGTCCCTCCATTTAATAATGAAAGCTCTACTTATAAGCATCAAAGTAAACCTAGAATTTGGGCCCATTTGACCTCTAAGGCCCATTAATCTAAATAATTGGGCTTAATCCTTTATTACAATAGTCTTTGTCTTGGAATTGAGTCATTGAGGCTAATGTAGAGTTGGACTGTCAAAGTCGAAATAGAGCTGAGTCGTTAATTCCCGATTGATACAGTCAACTCTATCAAGTCAGCGCTGCACCAAATATTCAAAATAATAATAATAATAATAATAATAATAATAATAATAATAATAATAATAATAATAATAATAATAATAATAATAATAATAATAATAATACGGCCCTTATATTGCATAGCGTTGGTGCATACTTTACTCCTCCTCATCAAAAGCTTCTGTAAAGTTTGTTGTGGATGCATCTAACAATCCACGCTGATTACCACCATCTCAAACTGAGGATAGAGGAGAGACTCCGACTCCTATCCCGGTGACGAGTTCAACAAGGAGGGCGACACCGAGAGGATGTGGATAGCGATTCGCTGGAAGGAGCCGTAATGATGACGAGCAGAGAGATGAAGGAGAAGGAGAAGAAGACGAAGGAGAGAAACAGAGTAGACTGAGAAGAGAGAAATAAAAGAACTTGTATTGCAAAATTAATGACATGGGCAAATTTGACTCTTTACACAAAAAATTAATAAATTTTAAATTTTATATTAGACAAATTTTAATTTTACTAGAAAAAAGTGATCGTTTTCTTACATTAACTCATATTTTAAGATGTATTAGAAACATTGCAGGACATCTCACAAAATTATAAAAATGTACGTGTGATTCTTCTTTTATTGCTGCAAATACTTTATCACTAATTCACTATTATATAGTGCATGTTATGAGGCTACTTGTCATGGAAATTAATCATTGATCTTGTAATGTCAATTTCCACAACTAGGCCAAGTACTAGCTAGGACCACCATTACATTCACAATTCTTAGGATTGAAATGTTGGAACCATTTAATGTTAACTAAAACGTACGTTTGAAGTTTTATTTTGTTTTCTTCAAGTGAAATGATTTTATGTTTTAATTGTAAAATGAATATCTAAGATTTATTTCTAGAGTTACTTCAAAACTTTTCGTCTAAGACAATATTAATTTTTATTTTCGCCTTTAATTTTATGCACTTTGGATAAGATTTAAATATCTAAAATTCGAGGAATGTTATGTTATATCTTTATATATATGAGTATCATTTTCATTTAGTTCACATAAGCATAATTTAGTTTTATATATACATTTCGATTTTAATACTTCACAAATTATAAAGAAATTATGTAGGGTTTTGTGCACCAAAAAAACCACTATTTTTTTTATCCTTTTGTGGTTGCTTCATGTGGTGCTACGTTACCGACAAGGCCTGATTACTCAGATTGGGTTTGCCCCGATGTTCTTGTCGGTTGAGTTTTTCCACAAATCCACCACCTCAATCTTGAAAGGATTCATGGGGTATTCTAGTGTGGTTGTTTTACCCTTTTCCCTATTTTCGAGTACACATGCCTCGCCCTCCTTTAGACGCAATTAATTGTAGTTGTAATTTGATTTAATTTCACTTTTTTCTCTTGTCTACATGTTTTGATAAGGTCTTCATTTTTTTTGAAAGTAATTTGCCCCCCGCGTTCTCGTTGGTTGTAAATTTATCATGGAAAAATGAGGATAAACAAAATTTCACCTTTTAAATTTTTCTTTTCTTTTTTCTCATTTCATATAAAATAATGAAATTTTATTTATCCCTTCTTTTCCCATAATAAATTTACAATCAAATAGAACACACTCTTAAAGTGAAAGGTCCTCCCCGACGTGTTAGTTTATCTAGTTACTAGATGTTCTTTCTTGGGTATATCCAAGTTTTATGTATGTTAGTTTATCTAGTTACTAGTTGTTCTTTCTTGGGTATATCCAAGCTTTATTTCTATATTGAGACACGTCCCTGAAAATTATGATCTTTCTTTATTTGGTGATCGCACAAACTTTTTTTCTCACTATTTACAAAAAGATACTCCCTCCGTCCCTGAAATGACTTCATCTTTGGGGACGGCACGGGTTTTAATAAAAAGTTGTAAAGTGTATTGATAGTGGAGAAAAAGTGATATAATTATTATTGAAAGTTGTGAAAAGTGTTATAATTAGAGCATCCACAATGGTGGGTGCGATGGCCGGATCGAACCCGGCCTATCGCACCCACCACCATTGCCGCTCCCGGGTGCGATGGAGGGGAGGCGTGCGTTCGCACTCGACGAATGTGGGAGCGAAGGAGGGGGCGTGTAAACACGCGCCCCTTTCCGAAATTAAAAAAAAAATTTAATTTTAACGGTCAAATGACCGTTGCCTTCAACGGTCTTCGGCCGATTTTTTTTGTTTTTTTTTTTGTTTTTTTTTTCTTTTTCACCTATATATATCCCCTTCAATCACAAACACAATTCATCCAACAATTCTCTTCAACTCCTAAAAAATGTCTTCATCCACCAATTCTTCCAACAATAATTCTTCCTCAAATTCTTCATCCGAAGAAGAAGTTCATGTTGATCCCGCACAACTTCCTCCTCTTCCCGATCCTACTCAAGCCCCCGATTTATTTTTTATGAGATGTGCTGTGAATTTTATGCAAGTAGCAAGTTCATATCGGTTCGATCCACCTCCACAACGCCCGGCGAAAAAGCGGGCAGTGGTTCGTCGTGACCGTGAAGGTGGAGCCGAGCGCCTCCATCGCGATTATTTCGCCGTCGAGCCTGTTTATGGGCCACAATTCTTTCGCCGTCGATTTCGCATGAGCCGGGAGTTGTTTCTACGCATTGTCAATGCGCTAGAAGTCGATCCTTACTTCCAACAACGTCCGGATGCTGTTGGCCGGGTGGGCTTCTCCCCGATCCAGAAGTGCACTGCCGCTATTCGACAATTGGCATACGGAAATTCTGCTGATTGTTGTGATGAATATCTCCGTATAGGAGAGACGACGGCGTTGGAATGCTTGAAGAAATTCTGCAAGGCCGTCGTTCGTATCTTTGGCGGCACGTATTTGAGGCGGCCAACAACTGCCGATGTGCAACGCATCACTGCAATGCACGAAGCCCGCCATGGGTTCCCGGGAATGTTGGGGAGCCTAGACTGCATGCATTGGGGATGGAAGAATTGCCCCGTTGCTTGGCACGGCGCCTACACTCGAGGGGATCAAGGCGAGCCAACAATTATATTAGAGGCCGTTGCTTCACAAGATTTATGGATCTGGCATGCATTCTTTGGAGTCGCTGGGTCCAACAACGACATCAACGTGCTCCACCAGTCCACGCTATTCAACGATGTTTTAGCGGGGCATGCAGCGGCTGTGCACTTCCTCGCCAACAATTCTCACCACACTCGAGGATACTACTTAACAGACGGCATCTATCCGGACTGGCCGGTGTTCGTGAAGAGCTTCCAGTTTCCGAACGATGAGAAGAAGCGGAGGTTCAAGGTGATGCAAGAAGCTGCAAGGAAGGATGTGGAACGAGCTTTCGGTGTTCTTCAGGCTCGGTGGGGTATAATTAAGGGACCGTCACGTTTGTGGAAGTCGGAGCAAATGAGTTCGATCATGTTTGCATGCATCATATTGCACAACATGATCATTGAGGAAGAAGGTGGAAATGCAAGTAATTTCGACGGTGACGACGGCGAGGGACCAAGTTCTACTCCTCAAACACAATTCAATTCCGGAGCACCACCGGAGTTCGCCGCCTATTTGGCACGGAATGCAAGCTTGAAGGATGCACGATTGCATATACGCCTCCGCGACGATTTGGTTGAGCATATATGGGCACGCTTTGGTCCGGTTGACCCGTAGTTCGACGGCTTTAAATTATTCGAAATTGGATGTTTTAAATATTTGTTGTTTTTTTTTTAATTTTATTTGTAATGTTTGGATTTTTAATTGAATGAATTTTATGTTGTTAAAATTGAAGTTGTTTAATTTAAATTGAAAAATGAATAAAAGTAAAGAGAAAATGAAATTAAAATCTATTGCACCCGGGTGGGTGCAATACCATTGTGAGAGTGGGTGCAATAGAAGTGGGACCCATGGTATTGCACCCACTATGGGTGCAAGCATTGTGGATGCTCTTAGTATTGGGAGTGGTGAAAAGTGAAAAGTAAGAATAAATAAAGTATTATTAGTGGTGGGATAGGTTTTCAAAAATGAAAAGAAAGAAAGAGGAAGTTATTTGGGGGACGTCCCAAAATGGAAAAAGAGGAAGTTATTTTAGGGACGGAGGGAGTATGGAACTCAATCTCCACTTCAACACAATTACCACACTTTTTTTAAAATCCGTGTCATTTCTTTTGGTTCATAAATTTTAGGGACAGAGGGAATATAAAACAATCAAAGCTAGCTCATATTATTCTTTTTATTAATTTAGTTGAAGTTATAGGAAAAATGAACAAATCGAACTTTGATTTTTATGAAATTGATAAAATTAATGACATCAGTAACAATTTTTGAGGTATTAGACTCAAAACACATTTATAATATAAAAGATATCATGTTAACATAGATTAAATGAAAATGGTGCTCACATAAAATATGTAGCATAACAGGCCTCCATAAAATTCTTCTATTTCTCATACCCAAAAATATTTGTAAAGTATATAGTTCATTAAGAATAAAAATAAAATAAAATAAAATATATCTGAGAGTCAATATATGAAAGTAGCTAGAGATGCCCAAGATTCGGTTCCCGGTTCGAACCGAACCGGAACCGCTGGTTCCACGGTTCCAAAAACGAGAACTGGAACCGAACCAAAAACATAGTGTCACAGTTTCGGTTCGAACCGTGTACCGGCGGTTCCCGGTTCCAAAAGATGGAATCGTTTTTTTATATTTTTTATTATTTATTTATTTTTATTTTATGTTTTAAAGTGTTGGTTTGAAGTTTATAAAATGTACACAATGTTACTATTTATTTAGGTTGCAGATGATTGAAATTTAGTATGAATTAGATGTGGGAATGAGAGTTGACCATTTTATTTAGATTGTAAAGGGTTGAAGTTTAGCACAAATTCGATTCGGGAATAAGAATTTGAGATAGATAAAAGTAAATGATATAAAAGAAGCACATGAACTTATATTTTTTCAATGCACATGATTTCCACATCAAATTTTTACTAAACTTCAATCATTCACAGCCTAAATAAATGGTCAATCCTCATTTCTCATTTTCACATCTAATTCTTACTAAACATCAACCATTTATAACCTAAATAAATGGTTCAACATTATTTACATTTCATACAACACTTCAAACTATAGTAAAAAATTTAAAAAAATGATGGTTCGAACCGGGAACTGCCAGTTCTAGGGGCGGTTCCTGACGGTTTGGTGGTTCCACAGTTTCGGTTTCAAATCTGGAACCGTCGGTTTTGTAAACTTGGAACCGTAACCGAATCGATCGAACCCGATTTCGGTTCCAGTTCGGAACTGTCTAACAGGGTTCCGATTCTGGAACCGTCTTGGACGGTTCGGTTCCCGATTTCGATTTTTTTGGCCACCTCTTAAAGTAGTCATTTTCTTTTAATAAACTTAAAATTTACCAACTCAAATAATTTTTTTAAAAATTACTCACTTTTTTATATTAAATAACTAAATTATCCCTAAAATTAAAATTAAAAAATTACCCACTCCTAAGAGCATCCGCAATGGGGTTCCTTGATAGCCTACTTGATAGTGGTTGTGTTATTGAGTAGGTAGTGCTGCATTGGGGTTCCTTGATAGCCTACTTGATAATATTAGTTTTGATTTTATGTTTTTCATTTAAATTTTATTGCATAATTTAAATAACATATTTTTGTAATAGTTAAATACGCCATTAAACATAAAATTTAAAATTACCTAAAACATAAAATAAAAATTACATAAAAATTTAAAAACACCTAAAACATAAAATAAAATTACATAAAAATTAAAAACACCTAAAACATCATTAAAATCACATAATTAAAAGCCTAGGATAGACCACGACTCCTGAGCACGTCGGCGACCATGGACGCGTGCAATGCACGTTGTGCGTCCGTCATGTGCGTCGTATCCGTGTTCAGGAGCTGCATATCGAGCTCCCTCTCCCTGATATCGTTCCTCCGCTGGTACTGGGCGGTGAATGCCCTCATCTGCTCGTCGGTCCTGTCCAACCTCTCCACTATTTCCGGTGGAGGATCCGAGCTCGTATGCGACGCTGAAGCCTTCCCTTTCCCCTTCGCCGCCGCCTTCGCCGCCTTGTTGCCAATGGGCCGGGCAGAAGAGATCTCCTCGCCCGACGCCGAGGTGGTGAAGCCGCCCTCTTCCGTGGTCTTTGTCCTCTTGGAGGCATGCACGTCTCCAACGAGGTACATCGACTTGAACTTGGGATTGTTCCGGAGAATTTTCACGCGTTCCAGAAATTGAAGGAGGCCCTGTGTGGGCTTCGAGCCCTGAAGAGGATTTGGGCCTTGTCACGAAGCATATCATCCAAATGACCGGAGGGCCAATTGTTGCGCGTCTCCACCCAAACAGCTTCCCAGAGACGCACATCCGCGCTCACCCGGGACCAGTGGCCTTGAAGTTGCTTGATCTTAAGGTCGACGCCGAGGATGGGGTTCACACGTGCGCGGATCCGGCCCCAATACGCCTCTCCCTTTTGATCCGTCCCACGGATGGCGTCGTTGGTCTCCTCCGCCCAAATTTGGACGATGAGATCCGTATGCTCGGGAAGGTAAGTATGACGGTACCTACCTTCCTTGTCGTGCTTGATTTTGGTGGCCATTTCCTTCCTCCGGTCGCCTTTCTTTGGTAGGGAGACACTCTGTTGTGCACTGACCGGTTCCTCCTCGGGCGGGCTCTCCTCCAAGTTGATTCCTCCCATATCGGGATGATAATCGGAGGAGAGATCGGGACACCAATTTGGATCGTAGAAAGGGTTGTGTGGATCCATGACGGAGAAAATTGTATTGTTGATAAATGGAGGAGAAGAAAATTGGAGAAGAAGAGGTGTGAAGATGGTGGGGAGAAGTTGGGATTTTTAAAGAGGAGAAGAAGAAGAAAAAAAAAATTTAAAACGGTCGGTCAAAGTGCGCAAATCGAGGCATTGCAGTCAAAATTCGAATTTTAATTCGAATTTCTCAATTTTTCCTTTTTTTTTTTTAATTAGGGCGCGTGCAGTGCACGCGCCCTCCCTTTCCCCCCCTTCGAGCATACTCGAAGACTCGAGTACTACTCGAGGAGCTCCCCCCGCAACGACATACTCGACTGCAACGCACTATTCGAGGAGGCGCTCGAGTAGCTGCGTTGGAGGTGCTCTAATCTCTATCTCTCCTATCTCTCTCTACCAATCGATAAGCTCGCGCGCTCTCTCTCTCTCTCCAATCCCCCCTCTCTCTATCTCTCTCTCCAAATGCTTTTCTTTTTAATCATTGAAATTGAGATATAATCAGTTTTTAGAAGCGAGCAGATGCTGTCGGGATTCACTTTTAACATCACAAGAATTAGTGGATTGGTAGACAAGATTTTCATCGTCACCTCTCTAACATCACCGTAAATTTGACGATGAGATTTAAAACAATAAATAAACAATTGAAAGATAGGATGAGGAAGAGAGCTCAGATTCACAGGAGGTAAAATCGGTGCGCTGTCTAATAATTTCATTTATTTTTTTTTTCTTTCTCTCGAGCTTGATATCTCAAATCAACTGGCGTGATTTAGTGTAAATTTAGGAGGTTGACTTTGATAGGTTGAGTTTGGGGGCAATAGTGTTGGTGTAAATTTTGGAAACTCGTGTTTGAGTAAAATCTTTTAGGTAGTTTTTTAAAAGTTTTTTTGTTTGCTTTCTCACGATTTCTTTGTTTGGTTGGACATAATATTTAATGAAACAATAGGGCCATTCGGCCTATTGACCAAAATTTAGCCTCAAATCTTAAAACATCAAAATTTAGCCATTAATTAGGCGGTATGCCTAATTTGCCCCTTTCCCATCGCACTGTAGCTCCTCGATTTGGCCCAATCGCTCTGGCGCTCCTCGATTTGCTCTGTCGCAGCTTCGCTGATGTGGACGAAGGGCTCTCGCATCGAACGGCCGCGGCTGCTGGCGCGGCGGAGAAAGCGAGCGGCACAGCGGAGAAGGGAAACGGGAGCGATTGTTGGGGCTCTGGTCGCCAAGCAAAGGCATAGTGTCGACGGCGGCTGCCGCCGTAGGCGACGACGGGCTGTCGTTTTTCGACGACATCGATTCGATCGGGGGGATTTCGAGTTTATGATTTTTTCTAATTTTTGGTGTGTCAGTGATGATTTTGTTGCTGTTGTTTCTGTATGTGCTGCACATATGACACTTATGGCACTATTAGTGCCATAAGAATAGTGCCAAAAGGACCATTTTAAACACTTCCCACTAGGGTTTAGATATTTTATTTAGGGTTTAGATTATCCATTTTAGGGTTTAGATGTTCTATTTAGGGTTTAGATTATCCATTTAGCCTTTAGATGATGTTTTTGTATTTGTATTGCTCGTATGAGCACTTATGGCACTATTAGTGCCATAAGTGCCAGAAGGACCATTTACTTGGTTAATTTTATTTTTTTATTTCCCTTGGCACTTATGTCACTAATAGTGCCATAAGTGCCAACAAGACCATTTTAGTTAGTTTTATTTTGGATTCTGTTGGCACTTATGACACTAATAGTGCCAAAAGTGCCAACGAAAATTCAAAATAAAACAAAGTAAAATCTTGGCACTTATGGCACTAATAGTGGCATAAGTGCCTAACCCGACCCGGCACGCGACCCGCGTGCCTGATCCTACCCGGTCCATCTCATTAAGGGTAATTTCGTCTGAAATCGTAAAATATGGCCAAAATTTAAGTTTTTTGAAGATCCGGCCAAAAATTGAGTTTTATGTTCCATTTGGGTTACTTCAAAATTTTACTCATAATTAATTATCATCAGAGTTTTTGAATTCACGATCAAATTTATGAATTTATAATTTAATGTTCTTAAATTCACGATCAGATATATAAATTCACAATTTAATGTCATTGAATTCACAACTAGATCTATTAATTCACAACTAAAATTTGAATTCACAATCAGTTTGATGAATTCACAACTAAATTCACAACAAGAAATAGTGCTAGTCGTGAATTTAAGTTTTAAAACTTGAATTCACGACTAAAAATATTTCTAATTGTGAATTCATTTAAAACTTGAATTCACAACTAGTGTTATTTATAGTTGTGAATTCACGCGAATTCACGACCAACAATATTTCTAGTTGTGAATTCACTCGAATTCACAACTAACACTATTTATAGTTGTAAATTTATTTAAAACTTGAATTCACAACTTAATATTTTTAAATTCACGACCAGATCTTTGAATTCACAACTTAATATTTTTGAATTCACGACCACATTTACGAATTCACAACTTAATATTCTTGAATTCACAACCAGATCTATGAATTCACAACTAGAATTCACAACCATCTCGATGAATTTATAACTGAATCATTAGTGTTGGTTGTGAATTCAAACTTTAAAATTCAAATTCACGACTACTTGAATTCACAACCAAAATAAATTTTGGTTGTGAATTCGAGTTTTAAAGCTCAAATTCACAACTAGTTGTTTTGGTTGTGAATTCGAGAATTCACAACCAGTTTGATGAATTAACGACTGAATTGCTAGTGTTAGTTGTGAATTCGAGTTTCGAATCTCGAATTCACAACCAACTCTATTGCTAGTTGTGAATTCACAACTAATGTTTTTAGTTGTGAATTCAAACTTTAAAACTCAAATTCACAACTACTTGAATTCACAACCAAAATTAATTCTAGTTGTGAATTCCACTGGGTTGTGAAATGTAGGGATTTTTTAAAGGGTGGTGTTTGAAGGGGTAAAATGGTAAGTGTGGATATTTTTTTAAATTTTTATCTTAGTGGTTAATTTTTAAGTTTACTAAAAGCAATAGGTTATTTTCGAAATCCACTCTATATATGATCCGTGATTGAATATCTATTTTCGGGCTTTCTATCTTTGGTTAAAGTTAATATGCTCAGAAGAAATGAGAAAATGATGTATCCTGGATTCGTATATATACAGAACATAAATTGCGAGTGCCTCCATCTATATATATATATATATATATATATATATATATATATATATAATATATAATAATGCTTACGGATAGCCGAAAATAATAACTTCATCTTTCCGTTTTTAGATATTAATTATAGTAAATAATATATTAAATACTCAATTATTAACTATATTATTAAGTGCCTCCAAAAAACTATATTTTTAATTGAGTATTTATGTTTGATTGCATTTTTAGTGGTATTATTAATATCTCCATAATTAAGTTAATTGGATAGCATGATTAGTTCAATTGACAAATTTCTAAAAATAATACATTTAGCTTTTCCAATTTCCACTATTCATTTATTAGAAATTAAATATGTAAATGCTACAACTTATTCTTTGGTATTTTTACATTCAGTAGTAGTTAATATATAACACAAGTTAGAATAATACAAATCACTACATCAAATTAATTTTAACAATGTATATACATTTAAGCTCCAATATAATTTCTAAAAGAAGTTATTTATGTTAGGGTTAATTACGCCAAAAACCATGAACTATACCCTCATTTCCATGAACTTTTTTTTAATAAAAAATTCCCTGAATTTAATGTGTTGAACAATTTTTTCATGATTTTGTCCTCCGGTGAAGCTCCGGGCTCCGGGCTAGAAGCTCCGGTTCCGTCAATCGAAACCCTAAAACCTCAAATCGCCGCCCCTGCTACCTACCCCAGATTCAGCCACCGAACCAAAACCTCCGATGACGACACGGCCGCGAACCGCGCCCGCCTCCACTTGATTTCCGGCCACGGCGGAGCCGCCGCCGGCAGCAACAACCACTGCCTCCCTCTTCTTCAATCTGCCAAATCAGACGCACACAACAACAAACTCTCCCTCTTTGCTCAAAACGACGTCGTTTTACCCCCAACTAAACGACGTCGTTTCTTTTCGCCGCCGGCTATGCCATGTTAGCACTCAATTTGGGGATTTTTGAAAGTCATGGAAAAATTGTTCAACACATTAAATTCAGGGAATTTTTTATTAAAAAAAAGTTAATGGAAAAGTTGAAAATGGAAGTATAGTTCATGATTTTTGGCGTAATTATCCATTTATGTTATATAGGTTGTATGCATAATACATGTATAAATTATATAGTTCAGTAGTACAATTGTCACTTTTATAATAATAATAATAATAATAATAATAATAATAATAATAATAATAATAATAATAATAATAATAATAATAATAATAATAATAGCATAGGATTTTCTGATTCATTATATTTAAAATATTCAATGATTCAACAACAGCAGAAATAAATTGGTCTATCACAAAGTGATGATTCAATTATTCCTAAAAGAGAGTCTTCAAGTCCAAGATGTCTTTCACCTCGAATTATCGTTAAAGCACAGACATTTAGTCCATCTCTTGTTAATGGTTTAATTCCAATTTGGACAAGACCAACATGAAGAAATTTAAACTTCTGTTGTTGGTGATATTTTATTAATTTTTCGGATAAAAGATTAAAGGAATCATATCCTCCTTTTAGAGGAATTGTTTCTTCTATTGTTTTGATAATATAATCACTTTTAAATTCAAAAGATCCTTTTTTATACACAGTTGATTTTGAGATTTCTGGTAATTTCCAGTCTTGTAATTCTTTATCAAAATTTTCAGCGAGAATAATCTCTTTATTTTTTGTAGATAATTTATTATCTGATTTTTCATTAGATTTTTTTGTAGAAAATGTTCTTATTAATTTATTCATTGTAAGTTTATGAAGATACTGTCAAGGGTTTAATCTTACCTTACCCCAAAGGGCTTTACAGGATTTACAGATACCCGACTTAGAGCAATGCTCGTGTAGAGCTTCTAAACTTGCAATTAATAAATTTAATAATAACTTCTTCTTAAAAGAAATCTAAATTATATTATTATTATTATTTCATACCACTATTTGTAATAGTACAATAAAAAAATTAAAATTATTTGCTTAATTAAATATTATGCGTTTTCTTTCAATATAACACTAACTTTTACTCCAACATAATATAATATTAATTAATTAATGTTATAAAAAACTATAAAAAAAATAATTTACTCCATCTTACTCCACACGTATCCACGGATGGAATACTAGTAAATAGACACCCACAGCCTTAAATTGGGTGCGTCTTCAAATACCTACTCAAAAAAAGTTAAAATTACACGTGACAATTTCTAAGAAAATACACGACCATTATTAGATGAATGAAAAAGGCAAACCTTTTCCACAAAATAAAGCAGCAGTTCTCGAATATCAAATCCAATTAAAGGGCCCATGATGCAGATTATGCACACCTCTGAAATTTCCAACAATTATTTTGGGAGTTTGTTTAGCTGAAAATGTCATAATAAAATAGAAGATGTTTACCCAAATAATAAATTAAAGAGCCGTGTTCAAGCATTAAAATATGATGAGCAGTCAATGTCTTATTAATATAGATAAAAAATTATTTCTACATGCATGTCCAAATTGGTTGTCTACCTACAATCAATCGGGACCGTTGATCATGCGCCATTTTGGAATACATCAGCATCAATATGGATCATTCCGTAGGGCGGATCTATGAAGGGCTCGCACCGGGCTTCAACACAGCGCAAATTTTTTATTTATACTTACTCGAGTATTATATACTCCCTCCGTCCCAATAAAAGTGGCCACATTTCCTTTTTGGGTGTCCCATTAAAAGTGGCTACTTTCTAAAAATGACAAAAGTTTACTTTAATTAAGTCAACAATTACTCACTAATTTGGTCAACAATTGTAAGCCACTTTCTAAAAATGTCAAAATTACTCACTAATTTGGTCAATAATTGTAGGCCACTTTCTAAAAATTACTCACTAATTTTGGTGGGTCACACTCAATTAAAACATAACAATCCCCTTCTTAATCTCCGTGCCCAAAAAAAAAGTGGCCACTTTTATTGGGACGGAGGGAGTAAAATTTAATTTTAAAATAATTAAAAAAAATTAAAATAAAACTATTGTGTTTGTGAAGTCTGCTACATGAACGAATAAATCAATTGAATACTTTAAAGCCATTCTCCTCCACTTCTCCTTCCCAGCTCCTTCGATCATCATTGTGGCATCGACATCGTCGTTGATTGAAGTATTTATTTTTTTAACCTATCCCATTATTTTTCAACCCCAGAAATGAAAACCATTATTTATCCCCTCTTAAAAAAAAGAAAAATATATTTGTAGTTATATTAATTTTTGCATGCATATTTTTTAGGGTTAATAGCAAAAAAATACACGAACTTTCACGAAATTTACAAATTGCACATTACCTTCAAAAATAGCTTCAGAATACATCACATTTTAATTTTATTTTACAAATTACATATGCGTTGACCACCACCTTGATCGGTGTTGACGTGGCACCGAAAATTTCAGATGTGGATTCACCAGCATTCAAAACGATGTCATTTTGAGTGAGTATAAATTAAAAAAAAAGGGAAAATCGTGAAAATCAAAATTGAGCCATAATTTCTCTTCACTCCCAAACCAGCGCCTCCCTCACCCCTTGCACCAGCTGCATGCCTCAGTTCACCACCATCACTCCAGTTCGTTGCCGGCCGCCGGCCGCCTCTGCGCTCCTCGCCACCACCCCTGCTCTATTCAGCAGCCGCGTCACCTCCAACTTCCAGACATTGCGCCGCCTCCACCACCATCGCGGACAGACGTCGCCGCTGCGCTGCTATTTCCGCGCCGTCGCCGTCCTTTTCCGGACGTTGTCGCTGCACTGCTATTTCAGCGCCTCCCTCACCCCTTGTCTCCAGCCACCTATTTAGATTTTGGGGCTCTTGATCGGATTTTTTGAGGAATTATCTTATGGGAATTTGGGAAAATTTCGCTGGGAACTGAGAACGATCTGGATCCATGAGAGAGAGAGCAACGGTAAGAGTCTGGATCCATGCCTGACGGCGGTGCTTGCCGGAATTCTGAGGTAGCGATTGCTGTAAATAGGCTCTGAATTGTTGAGCGATGGTATGGATTTGACAGAGCGATTTTCTCACTGCCGAAGGCTGGATTCCATCCGCATTGGCCGTTGATAGCTCTGGTGAATAGTGAGGTCCCTTTTTTGACCGGAAATGGTAGTAGATCTTCAGCTCTGTTTTGATTTTTTTTTAAAGAAAAAAATTCTTGTAGATATTCAGCTCAGCCTTTGAATCAGAAGGGGGGGTCAGTGATGGCTCGCCGGATTCTGAAAATGGTGACGGTGGCGCGGCGGACCGTCTAGAGCAGGAAGAAGGCAATGGAATGGCTCGTCTGAAAAGCAAGGATTTTTTTAAAATTCTTCATAATATCAAAACGACGTCGTTTTGCCACGTGGCTTGACAGTGTGTAAAAAAGTCATGTGGTTGTCCATGTCATCGTCAGTCAAACTTAAGTGTTGCCGGAATTTTCGCCGTGTGTAATTTACAACTAAATTAAAAGGATATGCATTCTGGAGCTAATTTTAAAGGTGATGTACAATATGCAAATTTGAAAATAGTTCATGTACTTTCCGGCTATTAACCCTATTTTTTATTAGGTTATTGCACATACGTACAATTTGTATGTGTTTATGTAGGAAAAACTCAATATATATATATAGGGGCGCGCTCCAGTGAGACCCCATAATTTTCGTGAAACACTAGGACAATGAATAAGACATATAATACTAATGAACAAAACGTATATCTAATGAACAAGATGTATATACTGATGAAAAATAAAATTTAAAAAATTCGTAATGAATAAGACATATATACTGATGAACAAGGCCGTATATACTGATGAACAATGCAGTATATGCTGATGAATAACAAAATTTAAAATATTCTGCCCCCTCCAGGATTTGAACCCTGTGAAAAAAAATCACCCTCCAGATACAATATCAGCCATAGGATTGATAAAATAAACGCACCAGATCGTGCCTTAGATCTCACTAAAATTAGGGGGTCTCATTGGAGCGGCCCCCTATATATATATATATATGCCATTATAAGGCGTGTCACTTGTATAGATTTACATAGCACTGAACTTAATTTGTATGAATATAAATGTTATTTTCATACTCCAAATAACTTTCTAATTTTCATTTTCAGTACGTTTAAAAAAAATTATTTTTTTAAATTTTTTACATTATTCCAGCATAATTAATTCTTCTTCTATCCTTGTTTTTAATTTTTCATCACTTTTAATACCCCATTTATCGTTATTGTTTACTACTTTTTTCAATTTTCATCTTAAAATTTGTGTCTCTCCCTTTTAAAAAGTTATTTGGGTACGGAGGAAGTATTAAAATTCAATTTTTTGATTATATTTCATTTCAATCTTTTCTAGAGGTACTATCTAATTAAATCTTATGTTGAAATGGAACTCTACTAATATTATCACTTTTTTATTCTAGTACGTTACGAATTCGGTAACATCATGTCACATCATTCGTCAATTATTGGAAGTAACTAAAATTCAAGATTTTTATCCAATAGAGTAACTTGTTTGGAAGCGGCCTCAATGATAAAATATGACGGAAAATAATCAAGCAATAATTTGAACACGAAAATAATACTTCATTAAAGAAAATTATTTTCACTATGAAAAATAAATAATTCATCCCAAGTCATATTATTTCACATTCAAAAGTTACTAGTATCATTTATTTATTTTCAAAAGTATTATTTAAATACTTTAGTTTCACAAATTTTGGTTGGTGAGATGATCTCATGAGATAATTATCCTTTAATATAATACTTTATTCGTACACAAAATATTTTTATAATTTTATATTTTTATCCATTTATAAAATGTATTCTTATCTTTTTGGATATAGTATCACTAATTATCACCTTAAAATTTTCAAATATTGTTATTAATGGATCCACATAAGTCCATTAACAATCACAACTTTTTATAATTTGTGGATTCATTCACCAAATACATAACTAATTTATCTTAAAATTCATGTCCACTTTACCATAAAAGATATTTTATGGACTGAGGGAGTATACGTATTAATGTTCTTTAAATCATGTTTATATGATGGATTCTCAATTGAAATTTATAAAAGTAAACTAAAGATTTAAAATCTACTTAGCGAGTAGCTAATGTTGGTGCATTTATGAACTCTAATTTAATTTCAAATGAATGAGTAATTAAGCGTATAAAAGTGAGACCTAAACATGGAAATTTGATAAAATGCTATTGGTCAGCCTAATGGTCTATTAAGTTAAACTTTCAATGGCTGAGTTTTCAAAAGTGTGATCGTTCACTCCCGTAACATATTCGTAGTATTTTTTAGCATCATACTCAACAATAGATGATTCTAAGATAATGTCTTTACACGAATAACCATCTTGAAGATCTATTTAAGTCATTAACATAAGAATTTGGAGGTTGGATTCGCCACCTTCGAGACCTCAAAATATGATTGTGCATCGTAAATTTTCTTCTGAAGCCAAGGGGCCCGGCTATGGGGAGCTGAAGCCCACCCCAACTTTCTATTTTATCTTTTATATATATTTTTGTAAAAATGTAGTATTAATTAAGAGAAAGAGATGGGAAGAATAGAAGCCTTGTCTTCACATATAGACATTTAGGGCACTGACCATTAGCCTCATGAAATAGTTGAAAGTGTCAATCATTTAGTTTTTCAATTGGTTTATCATATGATTGAATTGACATTTTTACCTATAGTCATTGCTTCTGTTGAGAAAGCAGTTTTTGCCTTAAAAATTGTCAAGAGTAATTTTCAAAATTGTATGAAAGATGAGTAGATGAATGACAGTTTAGTCGTATAATTTGAAAATGATATTTTCTCAACAGTTGATAACGAGTACATCTTGAAATGTTTTCAATCGATGAGTAAATATAGAAGTCATTGTTTTCTCAAACAAAAATAACTATCTCGCTAAGTATTAAGTTATTTGTAATGTATTGAAACTAGGGAAAATGTGCAGATTGGCCCCCGAAGTAGTAGCCCTTATAGCGTATAACGGTATAACCCTTCTTACTCACTGTGTGTGCAACTAAACCCCTGAACTCCGAGAAAAGGGTGCAAATTCCCCCCTCTAACCTAACGCGTTAAGTGTCCGTTAACGTTTGGTTAATTGCACCCTCTACTTCAGGGGTGGATCTACACCTTAATTTTTTTTTAAAAAATAATTTCAGCAACCCACCTCCGGCATCAACTTAACCACCCCCCGTACTCATCGGCTTCAACTTACACTTTGTCAGCTCGCACGTGCTCAATCTCTTGATCATTGACTGCTTACCGCCGACATGCAACAGCATTACCAACTCTAGATGTGGACCTGGATCGAATCCTGCTCGGTCCAAATCCATATCCGTATTTTTTTACTTAGGTCACGATCCGGTCCAAATCCATTAGGTCCAAAAAAATGAGATTCATGTCCAGATCCATTAGATTCACATGGTGGTTTAAAATAAATTTATAAATATTAAATTAACCAAAAATAAAATCATAATTATTATCTAGAGTTTTAATAATTATTAAAAAATAAATAAGTAAAATTTAAATATATATTATATAGATAAATATATACACAATTAATATCATAAGATAAGCCTAAAATGTTAAGGTGTTGGAGGATATGCTGTTGTGCGAGGCGGTGAAGAAGCTGGTAGCGTTGCTGCATGTAAGCGGTGGGCAGTCGACAACCAAGAGATTGGGCGCGTGCGAGCTGACAAGGTGCAAGTCAGAATCGATGAGTACGGGGGTGGTTAAGTTGATGCCGGAGGTGGGTTGCTGAAATTATAAAAAAAAAAAAGGTGCAGATCAACCCCTGAAGTAGAGGGTGCAATTAAACTCATACATTAACGGACACTTAACGGCGTTAGGTCAGAGGGGGAAATTTGCACCCTTTTCTCGGAGTTCAGGGGTTTAGTTGCACACACAATGAGTAAGAGGGGTTATACGTTATATGGGCTACTACTTCGGGGGCGAATCTGCACATTTTCCCTTGAAACTATTTAAATATGAAAACGGTGTTCGTTATTATTACTATTAAATTTGTTTCTTAAAAGAAGAAAAAAAAATTGTACGAACTGCTCAAAAAAATTTGACTTGTGGGCTACCGCTCTCATACCCCCCGTACAGATTCAGCTTTTTATTGAGAATTTCTAGCTCCGCCACTAGTCGAGGCCAGGGTTTTCTACCAGGGCCAACGATTCTCCACAGTCGACGTGCAAAAGTTTTGTCTATGAATTATTATTTATTTATTTATTTGTATAAAAATATTTGTTCATATCTTTTTTATTTTTATATTATTTGTATTTTTTTAAAAAAAAAAATAAGTAATTTTGGGCTATTTAAATATACAATTTTAATAATGATATAGTTTGGAAATTTAAGAATTCAAAATTATTATATAAGTGTGGGATATTAATTTTGTTAGATTAATGATTTAGTAATTTGCTCAATATAAGATTTAATTAAATTATTTGCTTTATAATTTATAAGTTTAATTATTATTATTATTATTATTATTATTTTTATTTTTATTATTATTATTATGCGATTATTAATAAATTTAATATTATCATTGAGTTGATAATATTGTTGTTATATAATATTTCAACTCAAAAACTAACATTTAAATTAACAAGTACTCCCTCTGTCCCAAATGAAATGTCTTATTTCTTTTTGGCACGGTTATTTAAAAAAATATTAATTATATTATTAAGTGGTGTGGTGTAGAGTTGAAAAGATGATGTGCGTCCCAAAAAATCTACTTTTTGAGGATAATTTTTTCCATAAAAGAAAACAAGACATTTGAAGTGGGACAAAAAAAAAAAACAAGACATTTGAAGTAGACCAGAAGAAGTATTATTTTTTCTTAATAATTAATCTAATTCATAAATAATACTAATACTTTGAACAATATAAAAAAAGTAACATAAAAGGAAGCGTTTATGTTTGTATAAGAAATTATCAATGAATGCATAAAACACGCATGACTTTTTAGTTAACACGGATGGTTTTTTTTTTTGATAAATTTACAATATTAGATAAAGAAATTAAATGGCCGCTCCACAGGGGACTTGAACCAAGACCTTTAGCCTTAGGCATTAACTCCCTTACCGCTTGGCCAACACACGCACACCACGAATGGTTTTCTTGTAACCAAACACGATACATTAAGCCCATGTTTGGTTTAGATAATAAAGTAACTATTACCCTTACTTGGGGGTAATCCAATCACCCAATTTATTATCCCTCAAAATAGAGGGGAAACAAAGAAAAAAGAGAATCTCTTACTAATGATTCATTTCCATTGTTAAACCAAACACTCAATAAAAATAATATTTATTGTTATCATATTTATTTGATTTCATTCCCTTTCTATTCCTCTACTTGAACCAAACGACCACTAAAATTCTATTAACTTTCTTTATAATTTACTAGGCGCGATTAATTTGAAAATGTATATGTCATGGTGATTCGTTTGGACTTTTTTAGTAGTGGCCCAGACAATTTTAATTAATTAAAAAAGTTATTTTTGTTCATTAACTTTAGAAAACAAATTAGGTTGGTGGGCTCACAAACCTACCATATGGACTTGAATTAGGAGATGCAGCTGATTCTCTCAAAAGCTTTTTGATTCCAAACTTTATTTTGGATTCTTAAAGCTCCAACCAAATGGATGCGTTTAAATATTTCGGCCTACAAGAATTGATGGGACTCTCAAATATGTAACGTTAATTTTAAAGGGTACCGCCTCCAATTTTCTCACTATAGCCTCTTATTTAAATAATAATAAAAATAATTATAATTATAATTATACTATTTTATCCTTATAGTCTCTATTTAAAATTTATAATAAATTAATAAATTTATCAAAATTAATACATATAATCTCTTAATCATATATAACCCCCACTAAAAATACTCATACATAACCCCCTAATCAAAAGACTGGAAAACGTGGAGGCTACATCTTCCAAGAGAATGCCATTGTTATGTTTTCTTTATTCAAAGTAATATTTCCAAGGATCGTTGAGGTAGTTAACAAGCGTAAAAGTTTTGATTCAAGGAAATTCTTCGGATTGTCTCTTCCCTGATACAACAATCATATAATTATCAGAATCTTCATGAATAAATTCTTTCGACTTTGACTGGAGAGCAGTACCCGTTTGAAGAACTTAAATAATTTCTCTAATTCTCCTGATCTTGATATAAATAACGAGAATGAAATTTTAATGTAATTAAAATGCTTGAGTGACATAACTCTGAGCTCAAGATCGGATTCTGATTAGCAACATGAAAATTGTGGATTGCAATGTAAAGATGGTCAAATAACAAAAAAGTTTCTCACTACACTTGCTTTGATATAATGCACGAGAATGACTTCACATAAAGAAGGGAAGGTGAAAAGGAAGAAACAGAGAAATGAGAAGAGTTTTAGGAAATAACATTGGAAATTTTCAGAATTTCAAAATTGTGGAAATATGATCTTCATCGAATCGAATGATGAGAAAACAAGAGAATTTAGAGTTTTACCCAGATATGCTAGTGAGAGACAAAGTTGGAAATGAGAATCTGTGGGTATTAATGGAGGAAGGAGAAGACGTAGGTGAGAAAGTCACTTTAGATTGTAATTTAGCAATTATGTTCTTGATGTTCCTAGATTAATAAGTTGGGGACTATATAAATGAGTTATTTGTCAATATTTTTAATATATTAATTTATTATAAATTTTAAATGATAATTAGGGTAAAATAGTACAATTATTATTATTATTATTATTATTATTATTATTATTATTATTATTATATAAAAGAGCAGTATAACGGCTACTTTTTCCCACCAAAATTTCTCTCTCCTCATTTTTCTTTTTTTATTTTGATTCTTTTATAAAAATCGCCAACTTTGATTAATAAAAAGATATTCAACATGGATGTTAAATTAAAGATAACGAAAAGATCTTTAATTTGATATAAAAATTATAAAAAATAAATTTAAAACGAATAAGTTATTATTATCAATTAAAGTTGCAAAATTATTTTTTTTCTCTCTCATCTTTTGTCTCTCCTTTCTCTTTTATAATTTCTCTTAATTATCAATAAAAATCAATTAATTGGTAATTGAAAATACAAAATTGAAAATTTATATATTTTCAAATTCGTGTTTTTTATTGAAATTATATCGTGGATAATTTAAATTTTTTATTTAGATTTATATTTATATTTAAATTATAGTATATATTTAATATGCATATTTATTTATTTAAAATATCGTTCAGTTTCGATATTGATCGTGCATCGCACGAGTGGGCGTGTGCTAGTTTTAAATAAAAGGCTACAGTGCAAAATTGGGGGTTATGTTTCAAATTACCCAATTTTAAATCATGAATATCATTGTTCCACCACTTGGGAGCCCTATGGGCTATGCAAGATGTCGTAATGTGTTTATCTTCATATACCGCTCACAAATTTAAACATTACCATTGTCCATCTTTTGGTATTCGATTTTAGGGTTAATTGGTCATAAATTCATATATTATAGTTATATTTTGATTTTTCATGCAATATCAAATTGGTGTTAAAATACATATATTTTGAGACTTTTTAGATTTTTTTCATAAATTTTAATTTCTCCCAAATCAAAGTAGACGCGGAAAAATTTAAATTGACGTGTCAAGCTTATCGATCAAAACGACACCGTTTTGATTTTTTTTTATTTAAAAATAAAAAGAAATTTAATGGGCCACAATCGGAAGCCGCGAAGCGACCTGGAGGCATCGATGATATTTCTTATTATTTTTCAATTTTTTTCAAAAAATAATGATCAAAACAACATCGTTTTGATCACTAAGCGTACCCCATTAGTTTTAATTTTCCCACGTCAACTTTGATTTAGGGAAAAAATGATATTTAAGGAAAATTTTAAAAAGTCTCAAAGTATATATATTTTGGCATAAATTTTATAATGTATAGAAAAACCAAAATTTGATTATAATATATGGATTTATAACTTGATTTTATTAGTATAATTTATTGATAATCTTATGCCCTCAGTTTAATTCGGCTCTAAAAAATATGTGTATATAAATACATCTATATCTATACTATACTAAAAAGGGAGTTTCCAATTTAAAATCATTTTCAAATAATTTCAAAATTGAATGACAATTTTGTAGTTATAATAAAATAGAAGGTTTATGTGTCCCTAATGGGACACCAAGCGGTGCGACCTCCTGTGTTGAACAGTTGGGTCCCGGGTTCAAACCCCACTGCTCCCTCTCCCCAACTACCCCAAGTCAAAAAAAAGAGTAGAAGGTTTATGTTTAAACTATATATTTTTCTTTTTCTTTTCATTTTCTTTATTTAGCTTTTTATTTGTTGTCACATTTCTTTCCAAAATTGCGAAATTCGATTAATTATAAAATATTTAATATGTATATCAAATGAAAGATCTCGATAAGAGCTTTAATATGATATATTTTATGAAAATATTTGATTTAAAATGTAAAAATTAAATTTGTTTAAATATTGAAGTTTTATAAATTTCTTTCTCCTCTCTCATCTTTTCCGAATAAATATATTTTTATTCTTTTTAATTAGTATTTTATTTTAAATTTTTTTAACTTATTTTTTTTGTTTTTGTTTTTCATAATATCAAATTTTAATTGTGAATTATTTTTTTAGTTTTTTAATATTCAATTAAAATTAATTTTTAAGTATAATAATTAAATTTGTATTAATTTTATATATAAAATTTAAAAATATTTTCTCGCGCATTGCACGGGATGCAAATGCTAGCGATATTAAAATAGCAACCAATTAATGCTAGCGAGATTAAAATAGCAACCAATCACTCATTATATCCTACAGTTGGTAGTGATGGTTTTGGGTTAGTGCAGTTGATAAATTTCCATCTTTCCATGGCCCACTATGGAGAAAAGGAAATTGTAAATTCTCATTAATTGAGACAGGATGATAAAGAATCATGTGCCATCTCACCCTTTTCACCCCACATGCTTAATTAGACAATAGTGTATTTATTATTCTATTTTGCTAATGAAAGTTGCATAGAACTGAAACTCGAGGTGATCAAATCGAATCGAAAATACTGAATCTGTTTGAAATTGGGATCGCAGCTAACGATTCTTGAATTGAAATCGTTAGCAATAGTTTCGAATTGAAATCATAATCGATTCCAGAAGGTTGGTTCCAATTTTATTTTCTCTAGAACCGACAGTTCACAATACAGAATCGAAACCATCCTTTTTTTACCTAATCGGCCATTTCATGGTTCGAACAGTCGAAATCGTTTGTAACCGAATTGACACTAAACTCCAAAATTCAATTTCACAGATAGTCATAGAATGAGACTGCATTAAAATTCTATTTCACATAATGAGACTGCACAAGTTTTAATAAAAATGGTTCGTGTATTGTGAATGGAGAAAGAGTCTCACTTAAAAAATAGTGTTAATAATGATAATTAATTATATTGCGAGTGGAGAAAATGGCCTATCACGTGATAGAAAATTTTCAAAAATAAAAATGAACTAATTTGTTTGGACGTCTCAACATGATAAAAATTAATTATTTTTTATGGATGGATGAAGTATATATAAAAGTAGGATAGTAAATTTCCCGTCCAAACTATACATACACAATATGTAACTAAGTTTCTTCCGCCAATTTTTTTCTCTCTTATTTCCTCTTTTTTCTATTTTAGTTCTATTTTAGAAAACTTCAAATTTCATTCATGACAAATATTCAATATGTATTTTAAATTAAATATCATGACAAAATCTTTAATTTAATGTAAAAATCATTAAAAATTAATTAGAAATGAATAAGTTGTAGGAAATTTTAAAAAAATTAGGGAGAAAACGAAAAAAAAAATTTTAATCAGAATGAATAATATCAAGAAGCCAAGATGAAAAGTCTGACTTGAAGATCATTATACCAGTCAAAGATGTACCATAACTAGCTCATAAGCCGTTATATTCAACTCCATGCGTGCATGACAAATATGGAGCACCACATGATTGTGTGCAATGCATGTTGAAAAACTTCCCAAAGGTCATTAGTAAGAGACTTAGAACCTCTATACGTATCATGTAAGATATGAACAACAAGCATGGAATTGGAATCAATAGCTATGCAACTCGCCTAGAAAAACCTAGAATCTGACTATGAGATTTGGCCTCTTGATCACCATGCTTTAAATCGCGTAGGAATCTCCACACAGCCCACAACTGGACTAACCACCTCTCCAACCCTTCAATGCCCATCGCATCTTGCATCGCCTGGTTAAATCCTCCATAATTAGGTGCTGAAGAGGTTTAATAATTGAAATAGCTACGATGTGTGTTGGTCATCTAGTTTGTCATGTGCGATATTACTCACATCAATTTCTTCAACATCATTCGCGATGTTATTATCCTCGTCGCCCAATAACACTTATAAAGTCTTCGGAGGACAACAAAAATATGTGTAAAGTGCACGATGCTTCGGATACTCCTCGTTGGACATGCGATAATAATTGTGGTTCTCTCTTGACTTTGAAGAAGCCTGTGATTCTCCAGCCATCATCATCAATGAAGTGGAGGAGAATTGTGACTGTGAACATCGAGCGCCCATAAAATGGTGGTCGAGAGCCACCGATCGTGAACGAAACAGGTCGCGGGTGTAAAGGCAAAGTGATGGTTGTATCACCACGTCCAATTTCGCACCACCTTAATTGCTATAGAATAGGTGGATGTCATAGTATCATGTATCTGGACTCGTATACTACGCTTCAAACCACCCAAAAAGTAACCCAATTTCTGAGCATTAGAAAATTTTGGATGTTGCAAAATTTGTCCGTGAAACAATGATATAATTACCCATAAAATACTGAACTTTCATCCAATTCTGATTTTGCACACAAACTTTGAACTGTAGCGTGAAAATTACTACACTTTAGATTTTATCTGATTTTGCTACTAATCCAAATTTCGGTCAAATATCAGGCTAATATGACGTGCCAATATTTGATGTGAAATATTTATTGCTAATTTCTTATTAATAAAAAAAGAACACAAAACAAATAACCCAAATTATTAATAACTTAATATATCAAATCAAACAATAGTATTTTTTAATTCTCAAGTTTAAATCAATTTTTTTCTAGTTCACACTTACACAACTGACTACTCCAATATATATAAAATAGAAGTCATTCAAATAGTATAAATATATATAAATTATAAAAAAATTAATCTTTAGATAATGAAAATTTAATAAACTTTATTACTTAGCTAAATAATTTTTTTTTATATATTAAGTTATTGATAATTAAAATGTTCTTCGGCTGACACACCTAAATTCGAAGAATCCCCTCATTATTATTGAATTTATTTAACTAAAAAAAATACAATTATTTGATTTGATATATTAAATTATTGACAATTTGAGTTATTTGCTTTGTGTTCTTTTTTTATTGATAAGAAATTAAATAAAAAAAATAACTATTTTTGCCAACTAATTGTCACGCAAGAATAAATACGTCACGTCAAAATTGGCACTCCATATTATATATTAGCTTGGTATTTGGCCGGAATTTGGATTAATAGTAAAATCAGATAAAATCAAAAGTTTAGTAATTATCATGCCACAATTCAAAGTTTATGTGCAAAACCAGAATTGGATGAAAGTTCAGTATTTTATGGGCAACTAACCCTTCTTCAAATGACCACTTAGCAGTAACCAACGCTTCATAAACATTGATGGAAAATTCAATACTGAAACATATCAAAATCTCCTTAGTAAAATTCTCCCAACTCAATTTTTGCATGTGACATATAAATAACTGCATCCAAGACATGGTTGGGCTGGCCATGGAAATCAATGCAAGTTCAACCTTCTTGTCTGATGGTGTACCATGGACAAGAAAAAACTGATATGTCCAAGCGAGCCAGGACAAGGTGTATATGTCGTCGTAGGTTGACAATTCCATATTTTATATGAACTAAGAGGGGTGAATTGTACCGTTGGGGTTGCCCATGTGACCGCCGTTATTTTCCAAATATGCTCTCCAATCTAGAGAGCTTTGCCATAATTGCCTTCAAAGTCGCCGCAGATTCTGACTGTCCTTTGCACAACTCATCAATAATAGTGTTACACAAATCAGCAATATGCTCTATCTACTCTAATCGTTGCTTTGTGCTTCGCGTGGTCATCATCGAATCCGATAAGTTGGACCAATTTGATAAAGATTGATTCAATTAACAAAAGTAAAACTAAGTTCTCCTCAAACTAAGATCTACAACGAGATGTTGTTCATACTGAAAGGAATCTTGAATAATTGATCACTAATTTATTAGCAACAAAATACCGCAACTAACACGGTGCAATTGTAGCACAAATTGGTAACCGAGTATCGTATCCACAGAGACTGTAAAACGAAATTACTCTATCTATTTCCTAAACAGACACTAACAGTAAACAAGCAAAACAATGATGAAGGTGATTTACGAACTAAAATTAATCAAATAAAAACTAAAGAGCATATAAATAACGATACTAACTCAAACGTAAGAAAACTCCGACCCTAGGGATGTACTTTCACTAATCAACTACATGCAATTAACCTATTGATTCAATTACCAATTTTAATCCAACCCTGATGAAATATCACTATATTATTCACAAGCTTCTCTAACGAACACCTATGAACGTAGATTAATTAACCCCTTTTCGCATTCAAGACACCAAGGAATCAATTAACTCCAAATAGCACATAAAGAATAGCTTCCTATAGCTTCACCTATCGCATTCAAGACTCAAGGCTAACACTATATCATGCATTCCTGAATCGACTGAACAATTATCACATTCAAGGCTCAAACTGAACAGCTAGACATGTAAATCATTGATCAGATAATTCACAAGAGAATAAGCACCAGGAATCATGAATCACAAGTTGGAGGGCAAATTGATATCAATAAATCAAAAACACATAATTAATCAGCTATGTACAAACCCTAGGTTCAGAATAAAAGAACTAGCCAGACATAATAAAATCAAACATAAACATAATTAAATTAAACGCAATTGTAAAAACAAATTGTATAAAAACCGAATGAAAACTGAAGTAGCGGCTTGAATCTTCAATCTTGATCCAAGCCTTGAAAACTAGAAAGCTAAAATATTCTAAAGCTATAAAACTAAAATATGAATGCTCGGGTTCTGGGGTGTCCTTCGATAGGTCAAAAGAGGACCTATTTATAGTTTTCAGATTTCCTTCGTATCAACATGGAAGTTGCCATGCAAAGTAGAATTCTAAAGATTATAGAATCGTGTGAAATAAGGCAACTCTCCTGCTGGATGCGCGCTCCGAAAAATACTCCCACTCTTGCTGAATTCGCAGCTCTCGCCAGAGGAATGGATGTCACCCGGGAAACGGGTCGCGCCAGAGAAATGACGATTTCTCTGCTATCGCCAGAGGAATGGTATCGCCAGAGGAATGGCATCGCCAGAGGAATGGCGATTTCTCTGGCCTCTCGATTCCGCTGTAATGGACTTTTGCTTGGCTGCTCTGACTATTGACTCCTCTGGTGATGACTTCGCTACACTGGCTTCTTGATTTCACTGACTCCAGAGAAATGGTGATTTCTTTGACTCCAGAGAAATGGTGATTTCTCTGGCAATTGATTCCGCTGCTCTGGAGACCAGAACACCTAGAAAACGCCAAATTCATCCAAAATTCTCCAAAACTGCATTCTTCCATCTCGAAAGCCTAAATCTCCTGCAAAGCATAAAATACACCATAAACGCACCAATTTCTAGAAGATTATCTTAAAACATGCACATACAAATCCTTAAAAATAGAGTAAATTAAGCATAAATCAACTCCCCCACACTTAGCCTTTTGCTTGTCCTCAAGCAAAATCTATATGAATCATAGGAAGAGATTGATTTCAACAATGTTCATTTCCATCCAAACATTCACAAAGTCAATTCAACACTTTACACTCAACATACATCTCTCGGTCATGCAAGTAACTCAAAGTTTAAGAAGCAACAAAAGAGTAATGCAAGTAATTCGATCAGACCCAATTCTCCGCTAGAAGTGAATTCCCTAATGTGATCGCCTTTATAATCAATATCACCAATTTTTACACTTTGTGTGCTTGAGATTTCGACAGTTGAGCCATAATTCATGAAATAAAACCATTTGGATGTAATCCAAAGTCTTTTCACGTGGTTTCCCATGCTCATAGTTAGACTAGAGGAGCAGAGACTCAGAGCTATCACATTTCAGAACATGCCAGATGTTTCAGAGCTGGCAATTTCAGCGTTGGCAATTCGTCCAACATTTTCACAGATAAGATACGATCGTAGGCAATCACAATGACAACACTCCTTCTAACATCTACCGGACAAATCACGTTTTACTTACTTACAAAAGTGTTGCAACAAAACTCATAATTCTTTGCGCAAACAAGAAACATATATCAAAAGTAAAACAAGAATATCCTCCATTCATTCACAAACCCGAAATTCACATCGAAAACCTTATTCTCTTCCACAAATTCATAAAAATTAGCCCGATTCGAGACCAAAAACTAAGCATAGAAAAATAAATTTCGCCCAATTTTGAAAAATATAAGCAACAAAACACCCCCCCACATTTAAAGCATGCCATGTCCTCAGGGTATAAAAGAAATACGAAGAGTGTAGAAAACGTCCTTGATTATCGGCAATGAAAAACTGAATCTTCGTGAGAGGCGGCGAAAAGGTTTGTGGCCTTGGGCAGAGAAGAGAGTGGCTGCGCTGGACAGGTGCAGCGAAGAAAAGTGCTGCGCTGGACATGTGCAGCGTGGAAAAGTGCAGCGAAGAGAGTGGCTGCGCTGGAACATGAAGACCACCAGAAATCTGGCAGAGAAACACCTGTTCCTCTGGCGGTGGCAAGAATAAAGCGCGAGAACTCGCAACTTCCAAACACCGCACTAAAAACCTAAACAAAACAAAGAAACAAAGAAAAACAAAACGAAACTGAAAGAAAAACAAAACAAAAATAAATAGTTGGGTTACCTCCCAACAAGTGCTTAATTTAACGCCTAGAGCTCGACGATACCTTCAATCACAGATCAACGAAGTTGACCACTTCCACGTCGTGGTCCAACTTTGCTTTGAAGTACGGTTTGAGGCGATGGCCATTAACAGTGAAAGTAGACCCATTCGACGCAAGTAATTCATAGGTCCCATTCCAATTGCTCTTGTGAACCACGTAAGGACCTCTCCATCTAGACTGCAGCTTGCCAGGAAATAGTCGGAGCTTAGAATCATACAAGAGTACCTCATGTCCCGGCTTGAATTCCTTTGTGCGGATGCTCAAATCATGGAACTTCTTCGCCCTTTCCTTGTAGATACGAGAACTCTCGTAAGCTTCATTCCTCCACTCATCCAACTCCGTCAGCATATCTCGCCTTGTATGACCGGCCTCCTTGAACTCCAAATTGATTCTCCTCGTCGCCCAATATGCCTTGTGCTCAATCTCAACAGGTAAATGACTGGATTTGCCAAAAACAAGTTGATAGGGAGACATACCAATCGGAGTTTTGTAGGCAGTGCGATACGCCCAAAGAGCATCATCTAAGTGCTTTGCCCAATCTTTCTTACTGGCGACGCTCTTCTCCAAGATCTGCTTGATCTCTCGATTTGCCAACTCTGCCTGCCCATTAGCTTGAGGATGATATGGAGTCGTCACCTTGTGCTTTACTCCATACTTCGCCAACACACTTGCTAGTAACTTGTTGTTGAAGTGCGACCCCCCATCACTAAGCAACGCTCTCGGTGCTCCGAACCGAGTCAAAATATTCTTTTGCAAGAATTTAATGACTACCTTTGAATCATTAGTGGTAGTTGGGATCGCCTCCACCCATCGAGACACATACTCCACAACAAGCAATATGTAGGAAAACCACATGAAGGAGGGAAAGGACCCATGAAGTCAATTCCCCAAACATCAAATAGCTCTACCTCGACAATGATGTTTTGTGGCATCTCATCCCGATTGGTAATGTTGCCCATGCGCTGGCATCGATCACAAGACTTCACGAAAGCATGGCAATCTGCAAAAATTGAGGGCCAATAGAATCCACTATGATTTACTTTCATGGCAGTGCGGTTGGCAGCAAAGTGACCTCCACTAGGCGAGCTATGGCACTCCTCAATGATCTTCGGCCATTCATGCTCTCTAACACATCGTCGAATGAAGCCATCGGCGCACCTCCGGTATAGGTAAGAATCATCCCAATAATAAAACTTGACATCATGGAGGAACTTCTTCTTTTGATAGTGGTTCAACCCCTCGGGAAGAGCTCCAATAACCAAGTAATTGTTATACTTTGCATACCAAGGATCCTTAAATAGCACCGTCCAAATCTACTCATCGGGAAAAGACTCATTGATGGCCATCTTCGGATCATCTCCTTCGATCGGATTCTCCAATCGAGACAAGTGGTCAGCTACCACATTCTCACATCCCTTTCGATCTCGAATCTCCATATCAAATTCTTGAAGCAACAAGATCCATCGAATCAAGCGGGGCTTGGAATCCTTCTTTGTGAACAAGTAGCGGATGGCGGCATGATCAGTGTAGACAATTGAATGAGTTCCAATCAAATAAGAACGGAACTTATCAAAGGCATACACTACAGCTAGCAGCTCCTTCTCCGTGGTTGTGTAATTCCTCTGAGCAGAATCCAAAGTTTTACTAGTGTAGTAAATTACCTTGAATAACTTATCTCTCTTTTGCCCCAACACAGCTCCCACGGCCCAATCGCTAGCATCGCACATCAACTCAAACGGAGCACTCCAATCCGGCGTGATCAACACTGGCGTAGAGATCAGCGCGGCTTTCAACTTCTCAAAGGAGACGAGGCACTCATCGGTGAAGACAAACTTCGCATCCTTCTCTAGCAAAGCACAAAGTGGCTTGGACAGCTTGGAGAAATCTTTGATGAAGTGCCTATAAAATCCTGCATGCCCAAGAAAGCTCCGCACTGATTTCACAGAAGTTGGTGGCGGCAACTTTTCAATAGCCACGATCTTAGCACGATCCACCTCCAAACCTTGAGCAGAGACCTTATGCCCCAAAACAATGCCCCCACGAACCATGAAGTGGCACTTCTCCCAATTAAGCACTAGAGACGTCTCCTCACAGCGCTGCAATACTTGAGACAAATTTTCCAAGCAATTATCAAAATAAGATCCAAAGACAGAGAAATCGTCCATAAATACCTCCATGATATTTTCAATCATCCCATGGGAAATCGCCATCATGCAACGCTGGAAAGTGGCCGGAGCATTGCAAAGACCAAAAGAAATCCTCCTAAAAGCAAAGATGCCATAGGGACAAGTAAACGCGGTCTTATGTTGATCCTCCGGGGCTATCATGATTTGATTGTAGCTTGAGTACCCATCCAGAAAGCAGTAGTACTCGTATTCTGCCAATCGGTCTAGCATCTGATCAATAAACGGCAAAGGAAAGTGATCCTTACGTGTGGCTGCATTCAAAGCTCGGTAATCAATGCACACGCGCCATCCTGTGACCAGCCTCGTAGCTATTAGTTCATCTCTCTCATCTTTTACCACAGTCATGCCTCCCTTCTTAGAGACAACTTGAGTTGGGCTCACCCACTCACTATCAGAGATGGCATAAATGATGCCGGCATCCAACCACTTAAGCACCTCCTTTCTCACAACTTCTTGCATCGCCGGATTCAACCGTCTCTGCGGCTGCACCTTAGGCTTGTATTCCTGCTCCAATAAAATACGATGCATGCAAATAGAAGGGCTAATTCCTTTGATGTCATAAATAGACCATCCTATAGCAGACTTGTATTTCCTCAAAACTCGCATCAACTTCTCCAACTCCAACGGAGATAGATAGGCAGATACAATAACCGGAAAAGTTTCATTCTCACCCAAGAATTGGTATCTCAAGTGCTCGGGAAGCGGCTTCAGCTCAAGTTTGGGTGCGGCCGCTGCTCTGGATGATCCCGCTGCTCTGGGTGATTCCGCTGGCGCAAACAATTCCTCTGGCGTGGATGATTCCGCTGGCCTGGATGATTCCGCTGGCGCAGGGAATTCTTTTTCTTTTTCCACCGACTTGCTTCCCCCATCAACAGGTTTGTGAATATCCATGTAAGGCACAAGATCGATGGGATGTCTCTCTACGGCCTCTAGTTCTGCAATATAATCTAAGATCTCATCACACGCCTCGTCTAGATTGGAATAAGGGTATAATGACCGTGTGATGCACTCCTCCAAAGGATCCTTTACGGCTGCAGGGAAATCCACTACAGACTCAATTGAGTTGCAATCCTCGGTTTGTGGCTCAGCTGGCTTCTTCATCGCATCATAAATGGACAACGTCATCTTTTCATCATTGACGTGGAAAGTCGGATCTCCCTCTTGCACATCTATCAACGCACGTCCCGTAGCTAGAAACGGACGTCCTAAGATCAATGGAGTATTCTTGTCCTCCGGCATGTCCAAGACTACGAAATCTACAGGAAAAATAAACTGCTCCACCTGCACTAGAACATCCTCCACAACTCCCTTGGGATATGTGATGGAACGATCTGCCATCTGCAATGCAATAGAGGTAGGCTTGATATCTCCAATCTCCAATCGGTTGAAAATAGAGAGAGGCATCAAATTGATGCTTGCCCCTAAGTCACAAAGAACGCGGGAGAAGTTCTGCCCTCCAATCACACAAGCTATAGTAAAGCTACCAGGATCCTTTTGCTTCAATGGTAGCTTCCTTTGTAGCACTGCACTGCATTCCTCGGAGAGATTAATTGTCTCATATTTCCCCAACTTCCTCTTGTTGGAGACTGCATCCTTGAGGAACTTGGCATAACCTGGCATATCTCTTAAAGCATCAAGTAAAGGAATGTTGATGTGTAGCTTGGAAAACATCTCCATGAACTTGGCTAACTTCTGATCCATCTTCGGCTTTGCCAGGCTATTCGGGAAGGGTGCCACAGGCTTGTACTCCGGTCTAGGGAACGAAAGGGTAGGAATCGGCTCCTTAACAGCAGAAGAGCTCGAATCCTTCTTAGGGGGAGGCGTCTGTTTCGCTGCAAGCTCCTCCAAGTCATCATCGTCGTCCTCCACTACTTTGCCTTTTCCCTTGTCATTCCGCTGCTCTGGACGATCTCGCTGCTCTACAGAGGAATGGTGATTCATCTGCTCTGCAGATGAATGGTCATTCCTCTGCTCTGCATGACTTTGATATTGAGTTCCGCTCCTTAGATGAATTGCATTACACTGATTTTTAGGATTGATCTCAGTGTTGCTAGGAAACTTTCCTGGTGTGTGCTGCGTAGCTGCTTGGTTAGCCATCTGACCAACTTGATTTTCTAACATCTGCATGTGCTTGGAGAGTGCTGAAAAATTATTTTCTATGTTAGAAATTTTATTTCCCACATTTGTCTCCATATTAGTCATCCTTGAATTAACAGTTGTCTTCATGCTAGACATCTCTGTTAACATATGTTGCATCATATCCTCCATTGATGCTTTCTTCGGCTCATTTATAATTCCTCCGCTAGATACAGAGAATCCAGGTAGAGGCTGCAAAGCATTGCTAGGATTTTCGTAAGAAAGGTTAGGATGCGGGCGTGCTCCTGGTTGGAACTGCTGCTGGCCCTGCTGATATTGCTGACCTCTGTTATACATTCTTGGCTGTCCTCGCTGGAAATTCCCATAATTTTTGCCATTAATATAACTGATATCTTCCATGCTTGAAGGGTCTGTCACAGCTTGCTCAGGACGTCCAACATTCAATTCACTAATTTTTGTAGTCAGCTCTGCCAGCTGTGTAGCCATAGCTGCCTGATGTGTAGCCATCGATGCCTGTTGAGTAACCAATGCTGCCATAGGATCAGAACTGGACGCAACTGCAACCTTCTTCAATTGTATTCTTTCAGATGGCCATTGGTAGCTCGTAGAAGCCATACTATCAATAATGTTCCATGCGTCAGAGCTGCTTTTCTGGAGTAGAGCGCCACCTGCAGCTGTATCCATATGCATCCTTGTACGCTCCCCGCAGGCATTGTAGAACATTATCACGAGTGTGCCTTCATCAAATCCATGGCCCCGGCACTTTCTGAGCTTTTCCTGGTAACACTCCCAAGTTTCCGCTAGCTTTTCTCCTTCAAACTGTTGAAACTGCACGATGTCCATCTTCAATTTCAAAGTAAGGCCAGGCGGATGAAACTTGCGTAGGAACGCATGAGCTAAGTCCTCCCACATGGTATTCTCTCCCAGCTGCAGTGTATGATACCACGACTTCGCCTTATCCCGCAGTGAGAAAGGAAAAAGACGAAGACGGATAATGTCATCGGGAGCACCATTCATCTTTACCGTGCTGCACAGCTCCAGAAAATGCGCCAGGTGCGCATTAGGGTCTTCGGTTGCATGTCCACCATATTGGCTCTGTTGGACCATTGTAATCAACCCCGTCTTCAGCTCAAAATTGTTCACGTTCACTCGTGGAGGTTCCTGGTAAATATATTGCAGTATGAATGCCTCATTAATCGGAGGCTTCTGAGCCTCTGCAGCCGCCTTTTCATCAAGTATCTTTTTCATTTGATCTTGCAAAGCTCGAATTTGAATTTGTTCAAGAGTAGCCATCGTATCTTTCTCAACTTGATTCTTCTGCTTCTTAAGATCACGCAAAGTCTTGTTGATTTCAAGGTCCAACTCAAACAGAGGATTTCCGTGAGATCTAGTGTTCATACGCAACCTACAGAAACACACCTTTTTAAAAGTTTAGAAAAGAAAAATAAAAACAAATAAAACCTATAGTACTATAGAGTCCTATCGAAAATATTAAAGCAACTTCTCAACAGTCCCCGGCAACGGCGCCAAAAAATTTGATCACTAATTTATTAGCAACAAAATACCGCAACTAACACGGTGCAATTGTAGCACAAATTGGTAACCGAGTATCGTATCCACAGAGACTGTAAAATGAAATTACTCTATCTATTTCCTAAACAGACACTAACAGTAAACAGGCAAAACAATGATGAAGGTGATTTACGAACTAAAATTAATCAAATAAAAACTAAAGAGCATATAAATAATGATACTAACTCAAACGTAAGAAAACTCCGACCCTAGGGATGTACTTTCACTAATCAACTACATGCAATTAACCTATTGATTCAATTACCAATTTTAATCCAACCCTGATGAAAGATCACTATATTATTCACAAGTTTCTCTAACGAACACCTATGAACGTAGATTAATTAACCCCTTTTCGCATTCAAGACTCCAAGGAATCAATTAACTCCAAATAGCACATAAAGAATAGCTTCCTATAGCTTCACCTATCGCATTCAAGACTCAAGGCTAACACTATATCATGCATTCCTGAATCGGCTGAACAATTATCGCATTCAAGACTCAAACTGAACAGCTAGACATGTGAATCATTGATCAGATAATTCACAAGAGAATAAACACCAGGAATCATGAATCACAAGTTGGAGGGCAAATTGATATCAATAAATCAAAAACACATAATTAATCAGTTATGTACAAACCCTAGGTTCAGAATAAAAGAACTAGCCAGACATAATAAAATCAAACATAAACATAATTAAATTAAACGCAATTGTAAAAACAAATTGTATAAAAACCGAATGAAAACTGAAGTAGCGGCTTGAATCTTCAATCTTGATCCAAGCCTTGAAAACTAGAAAGCTAAAATATTCTAAAGCTATAAAACTAAAATATGAATGCTCGGGTTCTGGGGTGTCCTTCGATAGGTCAAAAGAGGACCTATTTATAGTTTTCAGATTTCCTTCGGATCAACATGGAAGTTGCCATGCAAAGTAGAATTCTAAAGGTAATAGAATCGTGTGAAATAAGGCAACTCTCCAGCTGGATGCGCGCTCCGAAAAATACTCCCACTCTTGCTGAATTCGCAGCTCTCGCCAGAGGAATGGATGTCACCCGGGAAACGGGTCGCGCCAGATAAATGACGATTTCTCTGCTATCGCCAGAGGAATGGTATCGCCAGAGGAATGGCGATTTCTCTGGCCTCTCGATTCCGCTGTAATGGACTTTTGCTTGGCTGCTCTGACTATTGACTCCTCTGGTGATGACTTTGCTACACTGGCTTCTTGATTTCACTGACTCCAGAGAAATGGTGATTTCTCTGGCAATTGATTCCGCTGCTCTGGAGACCAGAACACCTAGAAAACGCCAAATTCATCCAAAATTCTCCAAAACTGCATTATTCCATCTCGAAAGCCTAAATCTCATGCAAAGCATAAAATACACCATAAACGCACCAATTTCCAGAAGATTATCTTAAAACATGCACATACAAATCCTTAAAAATAGAGTAAATTAAGCATAAATCAATAATCCCCAAACCCAAACGTTAACCAAAAACCCTATATACTTATACCAACCTCCAATTATAACCAAAGCCCATACACATATTGATGGTCTTAATAAAGAAATAACAATACAAATAAAATGCGAGAAACTAATAACAATTAATTAATTCACGATAGCTCTTTTCCTTTGCGCATACACCAAATAAGGAGGTCGATCTCTATCAACCACATCTAATTAGCTAAAGCTTATTAATCTCTCATTTGTAGTTTATTAATTATAATTGAATGTGGTCCTCATACGTACTAACGTGAAGCCGTCTTCACAAGAGACCACCTCTACATATGTAAGATTAAGTTATTATACAAGATAAATTTATTGTATAAAATACATCACAATGAAATACTATGACTTCACTATAAAACATCATGATTTTGTTGTGAAAAAATGATTGATATATATATATAGGGGTATATATATATATGTATATACATATATAATATTAGGATGATCAAGATAACTATACAGACTCTCTTAGAAATTAAATTATCTGCCTATATAATTACTAGAAACTATTTTAGTCTTATATATTGACTCAGAGGGTCGCCGATGATATATTGATCTTTTGCAAAGCTACTACGGACAATGCTAAAGCTATTGATTCTTGATTATTATGGCGACATCTCTGGTCAAATTTGCAACAAAGATAAATCACACATTTACTTTGCGGAAGGGGTCCCCATTGTTATGCGGCGTCACATCAATCATGCTCTGGGGTTTATTGTAGGTTCAATGTCGTTCCAGTATCTAGGAGTGCCTCTTTTTGTTGGTTAGTCGTGAGCTTCATATTTCGTAGCTATTAGAGACCGGATCCTCAACAAGTTTGGTTGTTGAAAAGGTATGCACTTGTCTATGGTGGGAAGAAAATGTTTGGTTAAATTTGCCATCCAAAGCTCTATCACACATTCAATGATGGTGTTCAAGTGGCCTATATCATTGATCCGCAAATTAGAAGGAGTTTTCATAACTTCATTTAGACAAAAAATATTGGGTCTCGTCCTACGTGTGCGGTGAAATGGGATAAGATTTGTGCTATTAAAGATGAGGGTGAATTGGGGATCAAGTCTTTCCAACTTGTGAACACATGCTTTCTTATGAATATGGCGTGGAAGATCATTCTTGGCCGGGATTTTGGTTATGGCCTTATACAAAATCGTTATCTTACAAACTTCGGCAATGTTAAGGATATGTTGGTTACCTCTTTCGTCTGGATAGGTTTGAAGAACAAGGTCAATGAGACTATCATGAATACTTATTGTTCTCTCGATGACGACGCATCCACCTATTTTTGGTTCGATGATTGGTTGGGTTACAAATTAGTGGACAAGATTACTATCCCACATTTCATGCATGCGTTCCAGAATAATCTGGTTGCCGGCTATTTCTAGAGAGAATTTGGCATTTTTCTGAAAATTTTATCAAACTTTATCCTGACATCATAGTGGATATTTTGCTTCTTCCGATTAGGGATGATTCTGATGTTAGATTTTTGAAAACCTTCGATTAATGGTCAAGTCATCATCGCATTGGCTTTTGCTACTCAATGTCATCGTTTTCCTTATGTCTTGGGATTTTTGGACTTGGGCTAACTTTATCACATTGCGGCGTTAGCTTGTGTGCTGGCGGGTAATGCACGAACACCTCCCAACTCTTGATAGGCTCATTAAGAATGGTCTTATTATTCCCAATTATTGCGCTATGTGTCTTGATAGTATTTTTTTTTTATTTTCAAGTTTAAATCAGTTTTTTTCTAGTTTACTATTACACAACTGATTACTTCAATATATAAAATAGAAGTCATTCAAATAGTATAAATATGTATAGTTTATAAAAAAAATTAATCTTTAGATAATGAAAATTTAATAAACTTTATTACTTAGGTAAATAAATTTTTAATATATTAAGTTTTTGATAATTAAAATGTTCTTTGGCTGACACACCTACATTCGAAGAATCTCCTTACTATTATTGAATTTATTCAATTAAAAAAATACTACTATTTGATTTGATATATTAAATTATTGACAATTTGAGTTATTTGTTTTGTGTTCTTTTTTTTATTGATAAGAAATTAAATAAAAAATTTATTTTGCCAACTAATTGTCACACAAGAATAAATATGCCACGTCAAAATTGGCATGCCATATTATATATTAGCTTGGTATTTATTTGGCCGGAATTTGGATTAGTAGCAAAATCAGATAAAATCAAAAGCTTAGTAATCATCACGCCACAGTTCAAAGTTTGTGTGCAAAATTAAAATTAGATGAAAGTTCAGTATTTTATGGACAATTAACCCTATAAGTTATTACATCAGTACATGCAATAAAATTGTGTGCACATGTGATGAACTGCAAAGCCCACATGCACGTCGCCGTCTGCCCGTTCCTCAAATGTGGACTTGGACTTGAATCTTGGCGATAAACAACATTCATTATTATTTCAAAATAATGTTGTATTTTATTTTTTAATTGTTGGATGACAGTTATATCTAATGTCTAATAATAAATAGCGAAGCATGCAAATTTGAAACGCAACAATGCAATTCCTTAATTGAAAGCGCTTGTCTCTCAATGAGTACATCTATTAATAGATTATATCGTGCTTAGTTTAAAGTTGAAACTACCACGTTAGCCACAACTGGAAAGTATCAAATAAGGTTCACTTAATTATTGATGTAACTGTTTGCTCTTTTCTCTATCAAAACCATGCATGATCATGTGATCACCATATGCTACATGCATGCACATTCAAACCTCCTCTCGAAATATTGATTTGTTTTCTCTCTCTTTTTAGGGTAAAACGAAACTTTCATTTCATGAAAAAAAAAAAAACTATAATAGTTGCAGCAGAAATCGGAATAATATCATAGAAAATTAATACACCAAGTGAGGGGCATGGGCTGCCTAAGCTTTCTCTTCTCCTCCTTTTCATGTGTTGTGGAACTGCAAGCCTTCGGAAACCATTTTATTTTGCGAAAGCATAACAATACAAGTTTATTTGATTTTCGCTGAAATGAACCTCCAAGGCTATTTTTTGCCCCGTCACCCATTAAACTAACCTTGCTGGAAAAGAGAGAGAGAGACAACGTCGGAAGGGTTGTCTTACATTCACGCAGACGAGACCACTATCCACACAAAAGTGGGCACGCAGGTGAGATTGAACCCAAGACCTCTCACAAAAGAGAATCTTTGGGCGGCTCAAATTTTTCACTCGAGCTATGCCTCACTGGCGATTTTCGCAAAAATGTTTTTGCGACTTGACCCTAGCTAGTATAAAATAAAAGAAGCAAACATGAGTTATGTTCCTGCCATGCCCCCACATGCATAGCATATAGAGGTGATCTTGAGAAGGACCACTCACCTTCCTAATTCTCCCCAACAAAAAAAACAGGACAATATAAAATACGGAGTATTCATTACGCAGTCAGGTATAAATGTACGTATCTGGCATGCATGGGAGAGCTATTAACTTTGTCCAACCCTCGGTGGTTACTCTAAATATCAACTAATTTATTTTCAACTTTCTCGTTACTAATTCCATAGTGAATCACGTTTAACATCCAATAATGTGTATCTAACAATTCCAATCAAAACAAAATCTATATATCATAAAAATTAAAAAAAGATATACGACTCTTGAACACTATTTCACATTAGACCATTGTTTGATGTCGAGAACGAGCATTTATTAAATAGACACCAATCCACAACTGCACATTGATAACATCAACCATTCACAACTTGTTTTTTTGCCTCCTTCCTCCCTTTATCAATTGCAACTAGCTTTGTTTTAGTTGGTATCAACTGCAAGTCTGCAAGTAGTTAATGTAATCAGGGACGGAGCCAGGAATTTAGTTCGGGGGGGGCTGAACCTGTACGGGGGTTCGGGGGCGGTAGCCCCCGAGAAAATTTTTTTGGGCATTCTGTATATTTAAGGTATTTTTTTATTAAAATACGAGCATAATACTAATAATAACGAACAATATTTTCATAGATTATATAGTTTCAATATATCACAAAACGTTTTTTGGAAATTCCGTATATTTAAGACATTTTTTATTAAAAGGCAAGCATAATAATAATAATAACAAACAACATGTCCATAGATTATATATTTTCTACATATTACAAATTAGTTTCAATACATTATAATTTTTTTTAGCATTTCATACATATTAGGCATTTTTTATTAAAAGACAAGTATAATAGTAATAATAACAAACAATATTTCATAGATCATATAGTTTTAAAAAACAAAATTATCCTTAAATTAAGTATATATGAGAGAATATAATAACCAAATACTCTTTTATAAAACAAAATTATTTTATAATAGGTATAAACATATATCTATATATATTTTAAAATTAAAAAAAAAAAAAAAAAAAAACTGAAAATTTGGGAGGGGGCTCTAGCCCCCCCTAGCCCCCCCCTGGCTCCGTCCCTGAATGTAATGTATTTTTCTTTTAGAATGACAAGAGGTATCTATTGTATAATCAAATAAGCCACTCGTACGCAAGCAGGACCTCTACACTATACAAAGATGGAAAAATAATTACTCACACAAAGGTGCAAAATTTACACTTCATGTAAACGGGATTGAACCCAAAACCTCTCACAGAGGAGAGTCTTTGGATCTCTCAGCTTTGTAATTAATGTAATATATATTGGACCTATTTATTATGGGTTTTTTTTTACTCCCTCCGTCCACGAAATGAGTACCCATATTTTCTTTTTCGTCCGTCCACGAAATGAGTATTCATTTCCCTTTTTGGCAAGTGTACCCCACAAAACTTTTTAATTAATACACTAAAAAAGGTGGGACCCTTATTCTATTCACACTACACTCAATACATTTCTTAAAATCCGTGTCGTCCACAAATGGGTACTCATTTCGTGGACGGATGGAGTAAAAAAATTAAAAATTCCCAAATTTTTTATTTTGTAGCCTCCTAAAATGAAAATATCTTACTGCACAGAAACAAGGATTATCCAAGCAGCACTAACTAGACAGCGGCTGCATCTTTTATTGTTACAAGTTTTTGTCTTTTTTAAAATTGTAATGATTATATTTAAAATTGAGTTGATTGAGCCCCCGTGAGTGAGTTTGCATTTCGTACTAGGTTATAAAAGTGGTGTACTATTAGTTAGTTGCACTTGCACACAATTAAAGAAAGAAATAATTTCATGGAGTATTTATTACTCTCTTTTCACCAAATTACTTCTTAGATAACAGCACACAAATCAAGGTATATATGGTAAAGATGACCTGCGATCCCTATTTAATTGTTAGCTAAAACAAATGTAGTATACTTTGGGATGGGGGCGAGGGGAGTGGGCCAATTATCTTTCATTAAAAAATTGTCTCGGAATTAAGTATTTCTGTTGTTTCCTTTTTCTTTCAATAAATGATTGACGATGACATTTGAGAGCGCACCGCTCGTTAATGTGGGACTGCTATTACCCCCTTGAGTAGTGTCCAATGTCACTAATTTGGCACAAGATTAATGACAATTTAGGCTTAGGGTTCATGATCTGTTGTAATACATGGCACAAGATTAGTACTAACATTTATGAATCTATGAGTCATAATAAAAATATAGAAACATTTAGGGTGCGTTTACTTTGATGAATAAATATATCATGAGAAAATGAAGGATAACAAAAATTTATGTCTTATTTCTTTTCCCACATTTTACACAGAAGAGAAGCTCCACCATTTTTCTTTCCTTATTTTCATTTCAAGGATGGATAATATCATGCCTCTATCCTTGAAGTGAAAATAAGGAAGGAAAAATGGTGGAGCTTCTCTTTTGTGTAAAATATGAAGAAAAAAAAATGAGATATTTAAAGGCATAAATTTTTGTTATCCCTCATTTTTTCATGATAAATTTATCCATCAAAGTAAACGGACCTTTCGGTGGCACAAGAGAAATGCAGGCAGTTGTGCATTGGGTTAGCTTAGATAAAAATCTTTGGTTCAAGTGTAGATGTGAATGCCCAACGACAACTGTTGCCTACTTTATGCACTGACCCCATCAATTTGGCTGGTGAAACTCATAAATGCACCACAGCTATCTACAGACTCCATAGGCAAAAACACACCATGATACATTATCACACTTGCTGCACATTGTAACAATTATAAGTGTAATATTAGGTAGCCAAACTTTTTATGTTTCTCCAAGTGCATTGATAATTTAGGAGTATAGTAAGACAGCTGCCCACCCCAGGTAGGTATTTGATGGACTTTAATGAGATTAAGGTAGTATAGAGTTAGCAAAACCATTGTTTTGCTATATATATGTAGTGCTCATTGTGCCAAACTTCAAGTTGGGGAAGAAAGCTGACCAGTTGATGAAAAATGGCTACAAAACCAGGGATTCTCACTGAGTGGCCATGGACATGGCTTGGGAACTACAAGGTGGTTCTCTTCTCTTCTTTCGCATCACCTCTTATCTGCATTCACAAAAAGAAAATAATGTGTTACATTACCACATCTACTTGTTTATGACAATGTTGAGTTTGCTGTCATCAATGTTTTGGACTCCTCACACTCACACTGTGTGTTGTGCCTCCAAACTAAGATTTGTGTAACAATGCTTCTGTATGTCCACGTTGAAACTAAGAAAAATTGTCTCCAAAATTGCTTGCTTTTCTAGATACTTGTGCTCTGGATCTTCTGTGTTGCCACAAGCAAGTTGCTGAAGGTGATATTGATTCTTTACACTTGATGTTGGCATTTCCACATTTGTATCTCTGCATTTCAGTTCCATGTAATATTAGCTAAGGGGATGAGTAATCATTCATATATACAGAATACATAACCAAAAACCACAAACGAGGAGTACACATAAATATTTTAGAACGATCCCTAGAATCCGCCTTCTACATTTTCTCTTCTGTGGTTATTTGTGCTTCAGTTAGGTAGATGATACTTTTACCTGACTTTTTCGAGTTTTGATGTAGTACGTGGTATTGGCTCCCTCAGTAGCATATTCGGTATACTCGTACATTGTGAATGGTGAAAATGAGAGAGATTTGTCAAATCTCTTGATATTACCTGCACTACTATGGAGGATGGTGCACAATCAAATGTGGATTTCACTCTCCCGTTACCGAACAGCCAAAGGGAGTAACAGGATAGTTGACAAGAGCATTGAATTCGAACAAGTTGATAGAGAGAGAAACTGGTAATGTTCCCTTTCTCACCCAAACTGTCAATATGGTACAACCTAACTAAGTATGAAAGTGATTCACAGGGATGACCAAATTATTCTAAGTGGGCTTATGATCTACTCGGTATCGATGTATTACAAGGCAGCTCAACATCTTACCTGGTGGAGGACAGATGGGATGATCTGGACATTTATGGTTCATGCTGGTCCAGTGGAGTTCCTATACTACTGGCTGCATAGGGCATTGCACCACCACTTTCTTTACTCTCGATACCATTCCCACCACCACTCCTCCATTGTCACTGAGCCTATTACATGTAAGGAATCACAGCTCAAAAATACATCATGATATTAATTACAAATGATGTACGCATCATTAAAACATGCTCATCAATTTAATTTGTAAATTTATGCTTTCAACAGAAGTCTTCTTTTAGGGTGTTCAACAAATGATCCAACATATAAAAGAGGAACACAAAATATTCAGATCAGTTATGATGTACTGACCTGTTAGATCCTCTGTCTACCTTGTATGTTGTGTTGTAAATAAGACCCAATTGAATGAAAGTTTTTTAAAAATAAAAGGTTCCATATCGCATGCATTTCACAAGTATTTCTGGAGTAGGCTTGATTAAACATGATGTAGAAAGAAAATCCAATATTATAACAAAAAGAGCTAGCAATAAACTTTAGATCCGGTTGTAGATTGGCTCTCATGCAATCAACCTCTAAGTTTCTTTTATGATTCATGATTTAGACTTGAATGCATCTATGCTCACCTAAAGCTAGCTTAGTATAATTTAACAAAACGTAACTATAACATCACTCAGTAACTAAGCTCAATCATGCTCACCAGCAGAGATTTCACATTTCGGCTTCCATACAAAACTCAACTTCTGTCCCCCTCCCCACCCCTACCACCCTCTTATAGTGTCTCCCAAATAATTAATGATTGTAATAAGCAGTTAAAGTATGCATATCATGTTATTACTGTCTAACCCTTACTCACTCAAGAATTCCATTGTTGATGTAGCTGTAATTCACCCTTTTGCGGAGCATATTGCATACTTCTTGCTGTTCTCACTGCCATTTTTCACAACTATCTACATGAAGAATATGTCCATCCTCTCCGTGGTTTTATATCTCACTTATATCGACTTCATGAACAACATGGGCCACTGCAACTTCGAGTGCATCCCGAAACGGCTCTTCTCAATATTTCCCCCCCTCAAGTACCTCATGTACACGCCTTCGTAAGTATCTTGATCCATGACTTAATTTCAATATTTTGAAGATATTCCAGGAATATTCAGTTTAGTATTCCTTCAGCTTTTAGTCTCCATGTACTTATTAAGTGGGACCTTGTTTTGGCTGAGAATACCAATTCAACTTTACCCTCATGACCAAAAAAATGTCTCTTTCTCCCCTGCTGTTATGTCCCACTATCTGTCAAGACCCAAGAAATGGTGTTTAAGCAATTAATTCATGATGGCAGGATACAGGCATTTATATACTTGCTTCTTATTTGGAGGCCAATTGTATCTTCCGTTAGCTTCAGTCAACAAAGTATATCATTCTGTCCTACTTGGCTACTTAGTAATTCTTCTTTTCAACTTTCACTCCAAAGATAGATTTTACACTTTCATAGTTCAATCTCATCTTAGTCCCCTACAGCATACTTACGACTACATCTGTATGATATTAAATACTTAAGGAGCAGTCGATTTTAAATTCACTATATACAATTACCTATAGGCATTCATGGTATAACTAGCAAGAACATGTGCTTTATGCTTAAAAGGCTAATCTGGAGCTTTTGCAAATGGACATATGAAATTATCTTAGTTCCTGTGTTACAAGAGTGGGTAAATAAAATCAAACAGGAGAATAATTTATGATGGTACTATTTATCATACCATACCTTCAATTATGTTCTTCCTTACCGTAGCAGTTTCAATCTTTTGATGCAGGGATAACATACAAAAGTTATTTGTGAAGATAAAACTGTCTTAGTGAACAGTTATAATGTTAAAAAACATTGTCATAGTTCATTTCAACTGACGGCATAATTGGTGAAATAGGTATCACTCGCTGCATCACACCCAATTCCGCACCAACTACTCACTTTTCATGCCATTTTATGATTATATCTATGGTACCATGGACAAATCTACCGACTCATTATATGAAAGCTCACTCCTAAGGAAGGATGAAGCACCTGATGTGGTGCATCTGACTCATCTCACAACACCAGAATCCATATATCATCTCCGCCTAGGATTTGCATGTTTGGCTTCTGAACCTCAGAAATCCAAGTGGTACATGTGGTTAATGTGGCCCGTCACTCTTTGGTCCATGATGGCCACTAGGATTTACGGGCGCACATTCATTGTTGAGAGGAATGTCTTCAAACAGCTAAAACTGCAAACGTGGGCCATTCCTAAATACAGCATACAAGTAAAGACTACACTGAATGAGTCCTATTGAGGTTTCGTGTAGCAGCGGAACTCTCTCTCTCTTCAATTTTAGTCTTCTCCGTTGAACAGCAGGTAAGGACGACTCCCAGCGGGCCACCGGGCCACCGCGCCTCTTCCCACCTGAGCGCCACCCGCCTCTCCCACCGGAGTGCCGCCGCGCTTGACCCAGACGCAGACGCGTGACGCCCAGTCGCGAGGCCCAGTCGAGCAGTCCCTGCCTTTGCTCGCCTCCGTTTCCAAGCTCCGGCGGCCGCAGTCCCTTCGGCCGTTGAAAGATCTTGCGATCTGACGATCTGGTCTGCCGCCCTGAGGCCCCTGCCGAGCACCACCAGCCATCTCCGCCGCTCCGAGCCTCGATCCGCTGGATTCTTCTCGCAGGGATCGTTCATTTCCCAATATCGCCGTAGATCTTGTCGGTTTTAACCAAAACAAGTCTAGACAGACGCGATCCAGAACTGCCACAGCTGCTCTCCACTCCGGCGAGACCACGCATCCAGATCCACCGCAGCCCCCCAGTCCGGCGAGACCGCGTTCCAGCCAGGTCTTCCGCGATCGGCGTAGATCTCGTCGGTTTTAACCAAAAGAAGACCAGCGAGAAGCGATCCAGAACTGAAACAGCTGCTCTCCAGTCCGGTGAGACCACAACTCCAGGGCCACCGCAGCTATACAGTCCGGCTAGACCGCGCCTCCAGACAGCAGAGGGGGATTCCGATCCCATCAGATCGATCCGCTTTCAGCAGACCATTTTGGAGCAGCATGTCACGACTTTTTCTCTAGGTCTCTTCAGCGAACCTCGGATCTCCTTATCGGGCATATCCGGAGTCGCAGTGGATACGGTTCTCCTGTCGGACGTGTTCGGGGGGGCCGGATATAAGGTCTCAGGCAGTCTAGCGGCGGGGAGATGCGGCAGAGGTGCAGTTATCATCTGCGGCGGGCTGCATTTTGAATAGGTCCATTTTAAGAGATGGGAAAGGAGGTCTGGAGGGAGGTGAGGAAACGAGGGGAAGTGAGGAACGGAGCCGATGGAATGGTGAAGAAGCAGCTGAACCAAAAGACTCAAAGGTTTTCGAATCTTTGGAAAGCAAGAGACGAGAATGAAGCACAAAAAGTTACATTCTTTTTCAACAACATTCCAGAAGAATGTAGCTTTGATTTTTTGAGGAGAAAGTTCGGTTCCGTGCGAGAACCGACAGACATCTTTTGTCCAAGAAAGAGAGACAAAAAAGGGAAGCCTTTCGGTTTTGTTCGCTTCGAAGATGTTGAAGATAGGGACGGTTTGCTGGAACAACTTAATAAGTTGTGGATTGGGAGCTATAAAATTAGGGTGTTCAAACCGAGATTCGAGAGAGAAGTGAAGATCCAAGGAAGTAAAGGGAAGGGATTCAAAGCTGATGCAGGTAGAAAGTCGGAAAAAACAAAGGTCGTGCATGCCGCAAAAAGGATGATGGGGGTTTCTTTTAAGGAGGTGCTCACTGGATCCAAAGAAGGGGAGTCAGGATCTTCGGATTTGCTTCAGTTCAAAACTTCGGATGAGGAAACACGATGGCTAGATGGAGCTTTTACGGGTTTCATCAAAGATGAGTTCTTGTGGGAAGAGATTAAAGAAGAAATCAATAGCGAAATTGCTGGGAAACTGAAGGTGACGACGATGGGAGGAAATTTGGTGTTGATAAGTAGTGTCTGTGACGCGCCAACAGAAAAAGTTTTAACGGAAATGGATGAATGGAGTGAGTTCTGGTTTCAATGGAAGAGGAAATGGAACGTTGTGGATGTGTTTCAACAACGAGTGGTGTGGACGAGGTGGGTCGGGATCCCACTACATGCATGGAATCATCGCTTTTTTGAGTTGGCAACTGCAAAGTTCGGTCGGGTATTGAAGATGCATGAGAAGACGAAAGAAAAAGAAAAACTGGATGTTGCTTTGATTCAAATCTCCACGGGCCTTAGATCCATTGATCAAGTGACGGAGTGTTGTATTAATGGAGCAAGGTTCACGTTTCGCATTGAGGAAATTCACGAGAATCCTTTCTCTTCCATGCTCGGAGAGACGGAGTTCGAGGATTCGGGATCGGATGCAGGATGGACGAGCGGGGAGGAGTCCATGGATCCGGCAGCTGCAACCATCGGAGATCAGAACGAGAGCGGTGAAAGGGATGATGATGTTTCGGTTCTCCAAGAAATCAACGTTTCGTCTCATTCGATCCATGCAGACACGTTTGTCGAGGAAACCAATTATGAGGGGACGTTGGTAGGAGGATCGAAAATGCTTTTAAATTTGGTTGGGGCCGAAGGTGAGAGTCAGCCACTCGTAAAGGATGGGCAGATGGACTGCCACGCTTTTCAAAGTCCAAACCAAATTTTTGAGGAAGAAAACTGGGCCGACTCTCAGAAGGTACAACAAAAAAGCACAACTGGTGGCTTTATTGGTGTTTCTCTTGATGGGCCAGGAAGAAGCGTTTGTGAGGGAGGTCATACCTTAATGTCGACCCAAGCGCAAGGAGAGAAGAGAAGCGCTATTCTGGAAAGGGAAGAAGCCGATTCAGTTGTGTACATGGAAAATCAAGGTGCCAAAAATGTTGCAGATGACACGGCGTCGAAAGAGGATGGGCAAAGGATCGAAAGGAATGAGCCGCCGATTTTCAGCAACGAGGAAGGAAGTTGTTCAAACCAAAGTAAAAGGTGTGGGGATCGAAATTCAAAAGGAAAAAAAGGGAGAGAAAAGAAAAAGAATAGAAACAGGGAGAAAGAGAAATGGGAACACTTCATTTCAGATTTAGAGCCAATTGATGGAAGGGGGGAGGAAGTGGCAGAGCAGGAAAGAGAGGGGGAGAACGAAGAAGGGCAGGAGACGACAATTGGGGAGCAAAGTTCAGGTCAACAGATCTGGGATTTTGGAAAGAAGATCGGGTTGTCAAGTCGAATTCCAGACGAAGATGTTGCTCGACAGATTGAGGTGCAAGGTAATTTTCTTTCTTGCGAAAATGCTGGGAGTATTTTGAGGAATGTTTAATGAATTTGTTATCTTATAACATTCGGGGCTTGGGGAGTGTTGCGAAGCAGAGAGATGTTACTGATTTGGTGAAAGGGCAGAAGATCGATTTTTGTTGCTTACAGGAGACAAAGATGGAGGTGTTTAGGGACTTGTTCTGTAAATCTTGGTGGGGGTCTAATTATACAGACATAGCGATTAGGAACTCGGAGGGAAGGGCTGGAGGAATTGTTTGCTTGTGGAATAGGGAGGTGTTTGAAGCCTCTAGTACGTGGGATTTACCGGGGGCGGTGGTGGTGAATGGTAGGTACAAGGAGGGTGATATCTTATGTTGCATCATCAATGTGTACGCACCAGTCGGCTCAGGGGAAAAGCGGATCTTGTGGGATGCCTTAAGCTCAATTGTGGAACAAAATACGGATAGGAGTGTCTGTATATTGGGAGATTTTAACTCAGTTAGGAGGAGGGATGAACGTGTGGGCAGTGGGGAGGCGTTTGGAGTAGCTGATGCAAGAAGTTTTGAAGAATTTATCCGGGGGAACGATCTGGAGGAAATTAAAACTCAAGGTCGGAAATTTACCTGGTACAAACCAAATGGAAAGTGCAAGAGTAAGATTGATCGCTTCCTCGTTAATGAGAATTGGATGGCTGCTTGGGAAGGGACGTCGGCACGAGGACTTCAACGTTCAATTTCGGATCATTGTCCGATTATTCTCACTACAAGATCGGAAGATTGGGGACCAAGACCTTTTCGATTCCTCAATGCATGGGTGAATCATTCGGAGTTCGAGGAGATGGTCAAGCAGGTGTGGACGGTGACTAATGTGGGGGGATGGAGTTTTTTTGTGGTTAAGGAGAAATTGAAGAAAGTTAAAGAGGCCTTGAAGGTGTGGAATCGGACTTCTTTCGGTGACATTGACTACAAAATTCAAGAACTTCGGAAGGAACTTCAAGAGAAGGATAAGGTGGACGAGCAGAGAGGTCTTGAAGAATCAGAGGTGATTAGGAGAAATGAGATTCAAGCCCTGCTCTCCCTTCAACTCAAGAATAAGCAGATGATGCTGCAACAGAAAGCTAAACTCAAATGGCTCAAAGAAGGAGACACAAATTCGGGTTTTTTCCATAGGGCAATTCGTGGGAGACGGATTAAAAACGAGATTGGCGGAATGCTCTTTGAAAACTCGTGGATATCTAAACCGGATGAGGTTAAAGCAAGAGTGAGAAATCATTTTGAAGCTTTTTTCAAAAGGAAAGAACGACAGATGCCTGATTTCCCCTTGGACTTCATGAGGAGGAGAATTTCAAATGAAGAGAGGCATTGGCTGATCAGGGATTTTCATCTGGACGAGATTAAAGAAGCAGTGTGGAGCTGTTGTGGAGACAAGAGTCCGGGACCCGATGGTTTTAACTTCACATTCTGGAGAGCGGCGTGGCACGTGGTTAAAGAGGACTTACTCCAGGTTTTGAAGGAATTTCACGAAAATGGGAACATACCGAAAGGTGGTAATGCCTCTTTTATTGTTTTGATTCCGAAGAAAGAAGGGGCTGGGTCGATCGATGATTTTCGCCCAATTTCTCTTATCACCAGCTTGTATAAAATTGTGGCTAAAATCCTGGCTGACAGATTGAAGAGGGTTATGGGGTCGATCATTTCTGATAATCAAAGTGCGTTTGTCAAGGGTCGCTTCATCCTGGATGGGGTGGTTATCCTGAATGAAGCTATTTTTGAGGCAAAAAAGAAGAGAGTGGGCCGTATTTTCTTCAAGATTGACTTCGCAAAAGCATACGACTCTGTGCAATGGGATTTCTTGGATATGCTTCTCAGCCGACTTAACTTTGACGGACTTTGGAGGAAGTGGATTAAAGGGAGTCTGGAATCTGGAACGGCAAGTGTATTGGTGAACGGGTCATCGACGGGAGACTTCAAAATGGAGAGAGGTTTGAGACAGGGTGACCCGTTGTCACCTTTCCTTTTCCTTATCGTGGCAGAAGGCCTCAACGAGTTCATTGAAAGAGCAGCGGAGAGGCAGCTCCTGGTTCCGGCGAAGATTGGCAAGGATAAAGTGCCCATTTCACATCTGCAGTACGCGGACGATACTATCTTCTTGTTGGAGGCAGATGACAGAAATATGGAGAGCGTGAAGAAACTCCTGATTCTCTTCCAGTTTGTCTCGGGTTTAGCGGTAAATTTTGACAAAAGTTGTCTTCTGACAGTGGGAGTGGATGACGCAGTTGAGAGGAGATGGGCATCGCTCCTCATGTGCAAGATCGGATCCTTTCCGTGCAACTACTTGGGTACTAAAGTGGGGGGGCGCAGCAATGGTGTTGGAGATTGGAAGTTTTTGGTTGAAAAAGTTTCAAACAAAGTGGCAAGCTGGAAGAAGAGACATCTTTCGCTGGCAGGACGAATTACTCTAGTCAAGTCGGTGTTGCAATCCATCCCGGTTTATCAATTATCCCTCGCTTTCATACCTAAAGCGGTGATTAAGGAACTTAATTCACTGTTCTCAAAATTTTTGTGGGGAGGAGGTACACAGACGTGCGGTATCACCTGGTTTAAGTGGAATGCCTTGTGCCTCAATAAGGATTCAGGTGGTCTGGGGTTTCGGAATATTGATTGGTTTAATCAGGTCCTGTTAAGTAAGTGGCTCTGGAGGTTTTTGGGGGAGGGGAAAGCTTTGTGGGTAAGGGTGATCAAATCGCTTTATGGGGAGCTAGTGTGGGGGGAAGGGGGAGAATGTTCGGTGGCGGGCAGAGGTGGACAGAAAGGGTGGTGGCAAAAAATTGTAGATAAGGGAGGAGGAATGAGAGATCGGTGGTTCATCAATAATTTGAGGCGAAGAGTTGGGGATGGGCTTGAGATTAGCTTCTGGGAGGATGTGTGGGTGGTAGACAAACCCCTTAAGTTTGTGTTTCCGAGATTGTATAATTTGAGCCTAAACAAGAAAAGGCTGGTTGGTGAAAGCGGGTTTTGGGAGGGAGGGTCGTGGGTATGGAGGTTGGAGTGGAGGAGGGAGTTAAGAGAGAGGGAGAAAGGGCTTGAGGAGGATCTCCGGTTGGTGATTGCTGATTCTGTTCCTTGTGTAGGTGTAACAGACGGATGGAACTGGAAGGCGACAACAGATGGATGCTTCACAATCAAGTCGGCATATGAAATTGTGGCAAAAACAAGAATGGAGCAACAAGTTTTACCTTTGGAGATGGCAAAGGTTTGGAAGGCCCCAACACCAAATAAAGCCAAGGTGACGGCATGGAGATGTCTTAGAAACAGATTGGCAACATGTGATAATTTGAGTAGAAGAAATGTCCAGATCAGCGTGGAGGAGAGATGGTGCAATGCATGTGTTTCTAGTGAGGAAACGACGGAACACCTGTTCCTCCATTGTCCGAAAGCAGCGGCGGTGTGGGACCAGATCTTTCAATGGCTCGACATCAAAACGGCAAATCCGAGAGGTATCTTTCAACACTTCATTTCTTTCATTGCGGCTGGAAAAAATAAGAGAGAAAGAAGACTGCTTCAAGCTTTGTGGGTTGGAACAGTGTGGTTGCTCTGGGAAAGCAGGAATGGTAGTCGTTTTCAGGACAAGGCTTGGGATATTGATAGACTTGTATTACAGATTAAGGGGAGACTTTGGAGTTGGAACGAGGCCTACAAAATAGTGGAGTTAGGAATTTCTTTTACTTCTTGGTGTTCCAAAGACTTCAAACTTGTTTTATTGTTTTGATTGGCATTCCTGATGCCTTGATCCATTTTCTTTCAATAAAATTTTTACTTTACTGATCAAAAAAAAAGTAAAGACTACACTGATTCTGATTCGTATGTTGCAATACAAAATGAAGTTTCCTAACATTCGTTTCATGTCCCTGCAGTACTACATGCAATGGCAGAGAGAAGCAATAAACAGTATGATTGAGGATAGTATACTAGATGCTGATGCTAAGGGTGTTCGGGTGTTGAGCTTAGGCCTATTGAATCAGGCAAGTAACAGAGCTACAACTGGATACTTTTTGTAAAATGTAAACTCATCAGCTATTTATATTCTTGTTCATGTGATGCAGGGTGAGTGGCTGAATAACAATGGCGAACTGTTCCTAAATAGGAACTCTCAGCTAAAAGTAAAGTTGGTAGATGGAAGTAGTTTAGCAGTTGCAGTTGTGCTAAATAGCCTTCCGAAAGGAACAACTCAAGTTGTCATTAGAGGCAACCTATCGAAGGTGGCATACTCTGTTGTCCTTTCTTTATGCCAAGAGGGGATCCAGGTATTTATAATCTGTTTCGCCATAGACATTGGATCATTGCATAAATGGAAGGATGAATATCTTCTCAATTAATTGGCATCCTATGCCTTAAATTGCACTAGGTATATACCACATTGGTGGATGACTACAAAAAACTCAAAGCAAGACTTACAAAAGAAGCCGGAACCAATTTGATCCTCTCTAAGCACAATGCTCCAAAGGTAGTGATAATGAAACTAAGGTGTGCTCGTGTGGTTCAGCCTTGTGCTAATACAAATTGTGACTTGCGCAGATATGGTTAGTGGGAGACGGTCTAAGTGAAGACGAACAGCTGAATGCACCCAAAGGAACATTGTTCTTTCCCCTTTCACATTTTCCGCCAAAGAAGATTCGCAAAGACTGCTTCTATAACACTACACCAGCAATGCTGGCTCCCAAGCATCTAGAAAATGTCGACTCTTGCGAGGTTAGGCACAAACCAAGCTTCCTATTAATTAATATCTAAATGAAAATAATTCCATCCTTCCCTTTTTTTTTCCTTCCTTTTTCCTTTCTTTGTCAATGCACGACAGAACTGGTTGCCCAGACGAGTTATGAGCGCTTGGCGTATAGCTGGAATATTACACGGTTTGGAAGGATGGGATGTCCATGAGTGTGGAAACATGATGTTCGATATTGAGAAAATCTGGCGAGCCAGCCTTGAACACGGGTTCCGTCCCTTGATCAACGTTGCTGACTCAAAGCCAAATCCACAGCCACCGGCAGGGAAATGATTTGGCCATTCTACATCTAGAATCACAATTGAAATCTTAATACTCAGAATCAACGACGTCACAAGGTCTTCTGACCTGCGATGCTTACTTCAGAAAAATTCATGTCAACCACAAAAAAAAAATCATATAATATATTACTGAAGCTATGTTCTTTAATGAGTGCTTTTCATGTCAATTTTCTTCAGAATTTCCTTCCAGACCTAACTTAAGATGCAAAATTTTCTTCTTTCTGAACTGGAAACAAATCAACGGAGAAGAGATAGCATTGTCCGTGAAAGCATCAAAATTCAGATATGTAAGCAAAGCAATTTGGAAAATTAAAATCAAACAGAAATAGAAAAGATGAGCAAACCGGAGGTTGTGGGATTTGACCCTGTTAATATTCAACAAAAAAATCTCGTTGAATATGACGTGAATAAATGGTGACCGTTAAATTAGATAAGATCAACGGCTGAGATTTTGTCTCTGTACTTTGAATATTTAGTGGTCTCCATTGAACTCTTCCCTATATATATATATATATATATATATATATATATATATATATATATATTGTGATTCTCGTGAGAACTACATTTTTCTTCAAAACACGAGAACCATTATAATTAATACATCCACTATTAAATTAATGCACTCAGGGGCGTAGCCAGGGGGGCTAGAGCCCCCCCCCCACCCCCCCAAATTTTGAAAAAAAAATAAAAATTATAATATGCATATTATTTTTATTTTAATATATATATATATATATATATATATATATATATATATTATAACATAGGAAATTAAGGCTGAAAACCCTTACTAGCACTGAAACCAAAAAAAGGAAATTAAAAACCCTTTTTTAGTTATGTTATTTGGAATGTATTAGAACTATACTCCCTCCGTCCGTCAAAAGTGGGGCACTTTAGGTGGGCACGGGATTTAATAAAATTGGTGATAATTTTGATGTAGTGGAGAAAGGGTCCCACCACTTTGAGATATGTGGTTGAGATTGAATTTGGAGTGGGTTTTTTTGTAAATAAAGAGTGTTTGTAAGGTTAAAAGGTTAAAGTGGATGGTAGGACTATTTCCTTAAAAGGAAAGTGGTACACTCTTTGCGGACGCCAAATATAGTAATTGTGCCCCATTTTTGGCGGACGGAGGGAGTATTATCTATGAAAATGTCGTTATTATTATTATATTTGTATTTTAGTAAAAAATGTCTAAAATGTATTGAATGCCCCCAAAAAAAAAATTCTGGGGGCGGTGTTCAGCCCCCCCCCCCCCAAAAAAAAAAAAATCCTGGCTCCGCCACTAAATGCACTTGAAAAAAATCCTGGCTCCCCCCAAAAAAATCCTAGCTCTAGTATTCAAACCAAAGTGATCCATTCATTTAATAAGATATACATCCACCATCGATCTTAATGATGGAATGACTAAAAATAGTTCTCTTTTCTTATTTTTTTTTAGTGGATCTTACTTAAACCTCGGGTGCATTATTTTCAAACCTTCCATCATCAAATTTTTTTTTAGTGCACTAATTTTAACATTGGATGCATTATTTTTTACCGTGAATGCATTAATTATAATGGTTCTCACGTTCTCACAAAAAAAAAATGTAATTCTCACTATAATGTTACACATCAAATTTATAAAATGATATTTGTAAAATGGGGTAAGTGCCTAAATACCCCAACTATTTTTATTTTTGCATTTTGCATCAATTTGAAAATTTCACAAACAATATACCTTAACTATGCTATTAAGCAATTTTTTTCATTCTCCGTCAAGATTGCACAGGTGCGGGGGGGCGGGTGCGGGAGCGATATGATTCGGGTGCGGGGATACGGATTTTCAAAAATTATAGGGTGCGATTCGTGAAGGATACATCTATTATATTTATATATTTTATTACATATAACCAATCAAATATATATATTTTTATATATTTTATTATATATAAAACCAATAAAATTTATAGGGTGCGATTCGAGAATTTAGAAGACTTAGATTAGAGAGTATAATGTATTAGTTTAAATATTTAATACTACATTTAAGTAAAAATATATAAATTGAGCCCAATAAAAAAAAGCATGACCCATGAAATTAACAAAAATCGGCCCATGAGATTTAATTAAAAGAATCGGCCCATTTTCTTCTCAACCCTATTCTCTCTCCTTATCACAACCCACCGCCCTCTCTCTCTCTACTCTCACGCGGCGCCCCCCCCCCCCCTCTCTCTCTCATCCGTAATCCCTTCCCCAAACACTCTCTCTCTCTCATCCAACAGCTCGAGCAGCAGCACCTCCACCACAACCAATGGCCTCCGCCACTCCCCTTCCTCCATTCCCATCACAAGATCCGACCCCAACAGCTCGAGCAGCAGCACCTCTGCGTTTCAGGGACGGCGGAGATGAAGGATATGAGGCCGGCGCGGCCGAAGAACTTGGCGACGAAGACGGTGGCGTGGCCTTGTGCGTCGGTGCTCTCGATCCACTGCAAACAAGGTCTTAGAATACAGGTTTCGCTGCACCCTTTTCGAAGCACGCGGCAACCGTCTCGGATCATGCCGCCTCGCCTCCTGCCAGCCAACAAGAGTGAATCCCGATTCGCGAATCCGATTCGCGAATCCAAATTTTTTTTTTTGATTTTTGGGGGGATTCGCCAGGTGGCGAATCCCGTGCGAATCCCACGCGAATCGCGCCCGCACCCGCCCCCCGCGCGAATCGGATACTGCACGGGGTTGATTTTGCGCGAATCCGTGCATTATAGTTCTCCGTTAAATTACCCTCAAATTGAAGTTGGACTTGGCAGCCGAAAAAATTGACGTGGCACCAACAACCGATATACCGAACAACAACGTTTTCCTTGACAATAAAACGTCATCGTTTTATCTTAATTTAAAGTATTTAGGTGTAGTTAGGGTTCTTATGCCATTAATAGATTATTAGGGTTTTTATGCCCTTAAATTATCTTAATTAGAATTGCACCCAACCCTCGTCGTCTCCTCTCACTTCCGCCTGCTCTCACCTCTGCAACCGGCAGCAGTGATAGTACCAACAAATGCCCTTAATAAATTTAGAATTATAAGGTTCATAAGCTTGAAGATATAATTAGAGTTCTTATTCATTCTCAACGTCAAATCCATTGAAAATTGAAAGGAGAAATAGGCTGAGACTTAAGGTTGAAATGATTTACATATTTCAAAAGCCGAATTGAAAACCACAAAACACGAAATCGAAAGTTGAATCGCTGAACGATTGCTTAAAACCTTGGCTCCAAACCACCAAGGCGTTGAACCATTTCTTCGAGATGCCAATCGAATCCTCCACCCCAATTCCTTCAACGCGAACATGTCTGGAAACCACCCGTCGCCCATAAATCGGGAATCTTCTTCTGCTTCAATGGCGCGAACTCACTGGAGCTCGAGATAGCTCCCTAAGAAGAGGATTTCGGCGCCCAAATGAAACGACGACGTAAACTAAGGGAGCAAAACGACGTCTTTTCATTAAACGTCATTTAATATGATTATAATTGACATGTAGTACCAGTTTTAAGTCAAATCATCAATAAAATTTACAAGTGGATATATTACTTCGCCGAAATTCTCCGTCGAATGCAAAAACCGTTTAATAGCGTAATTGAGGTATATTGTGTCTGAAATTTTCAAATTGATGCAAAAAGCGAAAATAAAAATAATTGGGATCCGACGGTACTTACTCCTTTTTACATCACAAGGCACAATAAACCAAAAGAAAAATGTTGACCACTAATGCACTATAACCACTGCATTACAATATATAGACAAAAGCCTCGTGACGACTAAATTAAGTCCAGAAATAATCAAAATCTCAACATTACCTTCAACTGCCAAGCCTCATCAACTCATAAAAATCTCAAACCACCTGCAATTCCAGAATTCCAACTTACATTCAAGTACATCTTGTAACATATCATTTATTTCCTTTACTTTTCAGCGTTTTCAAGCAATTATATTATGGTTAAAACGATACAAATATAAAGCTAGAATAGATAGTACCTACACTGGAATAAAATGGCCATATTATGCAGCTATTTCCACACTTCATTTCCATACATTACATTCAAAAGAATACATTACATTCAAAAGAATGATAATTATTTGCATATGTCTACATTGGTGTGCATACTAACATCCATATCAATCTCTAATTAAATTACAAGTTGTTTTATATAAGAAGCACCCCACAATTGCTTGACTTTTGTTTCTTTTTCTTTTTCTCCGTTAACAAGTAACACAAATCCGTAAAACATATTCAAACAAAAGCTCCATTAGATATTTCATTAAATCTATACATATTATTCTGCTACACAAAATACGCTAGCCCTAAGTTCATGAAGGCAATATGCATCTCATCCAACTGCATTTTGTTGCACCATTTCTAAATTTCTTTCTCCTTATACATCTCCCAAAAATATCACGGTGCTGTCTTACCTTTTCATCCAGGGAGGTGAAAACTTCTTTGACTGCCTCGAAAACTTCTTCAACTGGTTTGGAAGCATCAATCTGAATCAAAGGACACGTCAGTCGCCACTTGCACTAATAAATTTTGGCCTCTCAGAGCGAATAAGTAAAACAAATTACCTTTCGAACCTTGCCTTTGGAATTGTAGTATTCAATCACTGGGAGGCTAGAATTTATATACACCTTAAATCTCTTCCTTATTGACACAATATTATCATCATCTCTACCCTTAAAGTAGAGAAAAGAAATGGATGATGAGAGAATGTAAAGCTAAATAAATTTCAAAATTGAGATGAAGATTGAAACACATTACCTCATCTGCACTATTCTTAAATATATTAATGTTTCATCAAAAGAACTTGCATTTTAAGGCATGTGACGATGCATGTGGTTCGTGCTACAACTACAGTTTATACAGTCTTACTTTATATCTTTTCCTACATAATACTCCCTCCGTCCACAAAAAATAGTCTTTTTTTGCCATTTTGGGATGTCCACAAAAATTAGTCCCTTTCCACTTTTAGAAACTTTCTATCACATAGTGGGCTCATTTCTCCACTCACAATACAATACATTATTATTATTAACACTACCTTTTAAGTGGGACCCTTTCTACACTTACAATAAACTAAACCATGTCGTTCCCTTCTAGGACTATTTTTGGTGGACGGAGGGAGTATTGTTTAGAGAATAAATCAATTTATACTATCCTCATGACCAAAGCGTGAATAACCTGATTTCTATTCAGCACGCGCTTCTCCATTTCCTCCTCTGGACAATCAAAGAAAAGTACGAAGTCGGGCTCAATTCCAGTCTGCCAAGGTAAAAAGCAAAGAGATATAACATGAAACAGCTGGTACGCATGAAGGATATATATTCTTCTACTCAAACCAAATGGCTCAAATAAACTTTTGCAACGTACAACATGAAAATGAAATGAAATTTCCTTAATTGCAACATCTTTTGTTAAATTAAGACAAGAAGACACAGATGCCAACAAAAACATTATCATGCCATGTATATTGTCATGGAAATAAACGACATACAAACTGTAGACCTATATATTAATAACATGTGTGTATTGGTATAAGCAGGGAGAAGCAAAAGAGAAGACATACAACAGACTCAAATGCTGCACGATTCTCCTCATTACGAGGAAAACCATCAATAAGAAATTTGTCATTTCCACTTTCCTCCATTGCCCGCTGGAGAAGCTTAATTGTTACCTCTGAGGGTACAATTTGCCCATCCTTAATCATGTTCTTAATCATTGCCCTGCGTATCATAAATGAAGAGAAAATCCCATCAAAATATTACTCAAAGAGAAGGCCGGTTTGCCTTTTAAAAATAATTGAAAGCACAGAGTTGGAATTTATCTTCTCAAGGCATATTACTGGATAGTACGACATATGTAAGAAGTCAAAATTATCTTACATAACAAGTCTACCGATAACCTCAGAGTTTAGTCACAAAATTATTTTGATGACTAAAAATTTACAATTGGAAGACCTATATATCTATGGCAAACAACTGGTGATCAAAGATGAAGCGACAATTCTCATTTAAAAAATTGTGGTAGAATTTTATGCCATTTTTCAGTGCGTATATTAAATAGCAATAGTGTTAGAATAATGCATACCCATTTTCAGAACCAGAATTTTGCTCTGCTCGGAGAAGATCACCAGCACTAAGGTGAGTATAACCAAAATGTTGAACAATATTTGCACATTGAGTGCCCTTACCACTGCCAGGGCCACCTGCTCAAAATTTAAAGAGGGAAATTTGTTTTGGAGGAATATGAGGTACATGAATAGCCATAAAAGTTAACTACATAACTTCAACCTAAAAATTTTGTTAGCTAATGGACAATAGCTTAACGTCTGAACAGAACCACTGCAGCAATAATCGCTTAAAAAGTAGAGAAATCACCTAGAACAAAAACCACAGTGAGCTTCTTATCTGGGGGTGAGCTCCCTTTTACTTCCTACATGAAAATTAGCTCGTATCAATTGTAGAAGTGTATGTCACCCTGTTGATATTATAACTAAAATTGGATTGGTGCAAGAAAAGAAAAAAATACCTTGTTTGGAGCATCAGCAATAGTCTCCATGCCTCAGAAGTATCTGCATGCAGGCCAGATAACGCAGTGATCAGATGCATCATTTTATCTTTGTTTAGAACAAAAATTATTCAATTAAGAAGAATGACATAGAAGACACCCTCAAACTATCAATGCGAATAATTTCAGATCCAAGAAAATTGGCAATGTTTGTAACCATAAAAAAGCTCTCTATGATTTTAAGTGTAAAAGTCTGTGAATATTTTCCATTAACCAGACAGTGATCATAACTCATGGTATCACAAAGAAACACAGTGGCTGAAGGTTTGATATCGCTGCTGCATGACCAAAGCATAAGATGCAAATCAAAAGAACATTTTAGAAACAAATGGTTGTAATTAACATGAAAAGTGAACCTAAGAAAGATATGCTCTGAAACTAGAAAAGGTTGCATGAAGGTCTTTGACAAGATTAAAAGAAGGAAACTCAACGATGAAAAATTCAATCTCCAGAAAAGGGCCTATTTTATAATTAAAAGAACAACATCATTCCTTTTTCACAAAGTATAAAGATCATTAGTTTAAATGCTTGAAGTCTATGATCCAGCCAACTAGCATTTGCTACTAAATGCAGGTTAAATCTTCATCCAATGATTAAAAGACCCGTTACACCAAAGAAGCATCATATCAATATGAAAAGGATCAGATTCTTTACCGATGAAAGAACAGAATTTGTGAAATCCCAATCAGAAATCCTTAAGTTCAAGGATTACTTTGAACCAGCTAACCAAGTATAAAATCTTTAACCAGTAAGCACGGTATAGAGCAAGATACTCAGACTCAGTCTTCCAGAAGGAAGAAAATTCATCACAGCATAATGAAGAGCACAATCAAATTGCTGGAATCCGCTGGTTTCATTTATTGCAAAAAGCATCGGATCACAGAAAAACTAGATACAAATGCAAAGTAGAAAAAAGAGAGAGAAAAAACACCATTAAGTTAAGATTGAATTCAACTCACTATATATAAACGTGGTCTTACTCACAAAACAGATTAATCATACTCACAAAGTGAGAAATAGGCGAAAAATAAAAAATAAAAATAAAATCATATCCTTTTTTTTTTTAGAATAAATAAAATCGTATGTTACAAAGCTGAGCGGAATTAGCCTCACCAAATTTTAGACAAATAGGATGAAAATAAAGTGGTTTGGATCAAGAAATTAAGGAAAATAAGAGATTAAACTCTGGTCTCACCTGATTGTCGTGCAAGACAAGATGCCAAGAGCGAGGGAAACTTGTGGAGAAGTGGAGACTTACGAAGGAGACAAGAAGCAAAAATCAATATGTTCCGTATTTATAGAGAGAGAGGTATTGATTTTCTGTTTTTCAAATTTTCCTTTTTTATTTGGTGATTTTTTTCTAGGTATATTGGCTTATAAATACTCAAAATTTTTGCATTTTCTGGTTTTGCACCTCAATTTTAAAATCTGCCTATAAATATTCGAATTTTATATTCTTTCTAATTTTGCACTTGACGAATTTTTACCCACAAATTGTTAATGAGATGGCAGCCAGATTGAGAGGGAAGTTTGAAGTTCATAACGAAACAGATAAGTTTGTTGTCAATATGAGATTTTAAACATGTAATTGTAGATTTGGGATGTCAATCCGACTGTCATGTTAGCTACGATTTAAGGGTTAAAATTCGTTGGGTGCAAAATCAGAAAAAAATACAAAATTCAAGCATTTGAAGTATTTGTAACATGGAAGACGTCTTTGAATAATTACAAAAATTGATTATTTTGATATATTTTTTGAACTATTAATCTACTACTAGGGGCGTTCGGTTGCCGAGATTAAATTAGCCCGATATTACCTAAGATTAAGTTGGCCCAACTAATTTTGTCATAGGGGTAAGCCAAGACTCATACACCAAGACTAATCCTATATGGCACTCTCCCAAGATTGAATCACGGGCCGTATCCACCCAACCGAACAAGATATGATAAAGATTAATCTAATCTAGTCATATCTAGTCCTTCAAACCGAACGAAATATGTTACTCACTCCATGCCATTACAAATATCCAATTACTTTTGGCACGTAGATTAAGGAATATGTAATTAGTAGATAAAATGACTTGGTGGAAATTGTGACAGTTTCACAATGGGAAAAAAGAAGACGTGAGAGAGTGAGGCGGCGGATGCGAGGAGTTGTAAGGGAAATTAGGGTTTTGTGAAAGAAGGCATAGAGAGAGAATAGGTGGTTGGGTAATAGTAGCAATGTGTGTAAATATGTTTAAAAAAGTGCATCTATTAGTGGCAATGTGTGTAAATATGTTAAAATTGTAAGGGTAATTGTTGGAAAATAGAAGAATTATCTGATCCCAGTTTTGATGATCCCAAAACCCTTAGATTCATTTTCTTAGACTATATCTTATACCTAAACTCAACTGTTAGAGTTCAGTCCTTTGACTAGAGTTAAGGTAACTGATAGATATAGTCTCTCGATAACAAAGACTGAAGACTGAAGACTTTGAAGACCAAAGCTCAACTGAAGACTGAAAAACGGAGAAAATATACTGGAAATTCAAAGGACAATCTTACTGAAGTCAACGACTGATCATATGTACAACTGATCGATGAAACCTTATCAGTTGACTCTTGTACTCAGACTGAAGATCAGAAGATTTGCATCAAATGCTTCTGCAACGGCATTAAATGCATCAAATTTGAAGATAGTCCTTTCCAGTACAATGACTTTCCTTTTTGGTGCCAAAGTTTTGACGCACCATGCTCCTAAAACAAAGAGGAATCGGACTCTTAACCAATTAGGAGCAAAGCAGATTGAAGCCTCTGCCCAAAAATCTGGAACGTCTCACAACGGCAGAAATCCTGAAGACCATCTCTCCAACGGATCTATTCAAGACTCTGCCTATAAATAGAGCTCGAGAAAGATCTTCAATCTTGGAGGAATACCGATTCGAAGACATACGCTGAAGCTCTGCCATAATATAGAGCCAGCAATTCCTTAAATTTACTAATGTCGAATCGAAGAAGAGAATAGTAAAATCAGTGTAGCTAGTTATCAAAGCTCTCTTAATAGACTAGGTACATCATGTAATATCATAAGTCTAGTCTAGATTACATGAGAGTGTTTTCTCAGTAATCTTAATTGGAAGTGCTCAAACCACATCTCTACAAGAGAAAATGTTGAGTGGTTGTTTAGTAACGTTAAACTAAGCAGTTGGTCCCTTGGCACCATTCAAGCCAAGTGGTTGTGGTTTAGTACCAGGAAACTAAACCATAGGTCCCTTGGCATCCGGTAAGCCAAGTGGTTGTTGTTTAGTACTAGGAAACTAAACTAGGTAGGTTACATTGGTACCGTCAGACCAAGAGGGAGTCCAGCTTAAAGGTTCTGGCTCCAATTACCTTAGCATTAGCTGATTAGACACGACAGCGTCATGGCGTGCTAAGTGTTAAAACCAATTCTGTTGGATTGGTAGGTTTGTTGTGCACCTCTAAGCATTAGCCCAGAAAAGTTTGTCAGACAAATTATCTGGTTGTGGATGTAGGGGAAATGTCTCTGAACCACGTTAAAATCCTTGTGTTCTTTATTTGCTTTTCGTTATTTCCTTATCTGTGCTGAACTGTTTCAAATTGAACTGGATTAACTGAAAAGTGTAACTAAGGATTTTTCAAATGACAAACACTTTTCTAAAGGCTATTCACATTAAGTTTAAATTTCGCTGCTGAGTTATTAATCCTACTGACGATTCAACTTATAGTCAGAACTATTAACAACTCAACTCTGTTTTACAAACTATAGACTGAAGCCTTACGTAGCTCATGTGCTCGACTGATGTCAATCTACTGAAGCATCTTCAGTATCAGTCTTCAACCTATTTTCTAAACTGGAAATTGGTTAAGTTTGATTATGCCTTGTGAAAAATAGCCCACAGGTGTATTTTCCTCCCCCCTCCTCCCCCCCAATTACATATGTCAGTCAACCCTCCAGGACCCCAACAGTAATAATAGAATTATTTCAAAAAATAGATTATGTTTCAGGGACATACAAGAATGAAATAAAGCAAGATGTTTTAGGGATAAAGGAAGTATTATTTTAATTTATTCTAATTTTTTATTTTACTACTAAATTAGGGTTTCAGGGTTCACAATTTTAAAATTTTTAATGAATAAATTTTGTGTCATGGTTTATTTATTTATTTAAAATTTGAGATTTTGTAACGTTAATATATTACTCTCTCCGTCCCATTATTTATGGCCTATGCCTTTTCGGCACGAAGATTAAGAAGACTTAAATTAGGGGAAAAGGTGTTGCATTAGGAGATTAATTAAAATTTCATATTTCTCTGCCTTTTAGAATTAAAGCCAGCAGCTATGGACAACCTTCATCTTTTTCTTGAATAATTCACCATGAGAGAGAGAAGTGTGTATAGATATGTGAGAAATTATGCAAACAAGATCACAACAACAACACAAAAACGATCAAAACTTTAAAGGGATTGGAGAAAAAAATGGGGACAAAGCCACAACTCTTTTTCAAATCTAATCTCAAACAAATCAAATCTCAAACAAAATTGATATCCATATCTCAAACAATTAAATTCTAGAATTTGAAATAAACATTCTATACTTATTAATTCTATGTAACTCAAACTGCAATTTTGGGCAAGAGACAAATCTTTCAAGTAAAATTTCATTTGCCATTTACAAACAAAATCAAATCGGATTTAGACCAGAAGCCAGACCCCAAAAAACAAAAATTAGAAACAAAAAAACAAGAGGGCGCTCCCCAAAACAATAGACCCAGAATAACATCAGATTCAGAAACAAAAAAAAAAAAAAGGAAACAGGCGGAGGAGGAGCAGTGGAGGACAGAGGCAGCGCCAGAAATTTGAACAGAGAGAGGTTTGGCAGCGTTGGACGGTAGATGGATCTGGGACCGAGCCGCTGCTAGGGTTTCACTAGGCGGCGGATAAAAGGGAGAGGTGGATGGCGGACAAGAGAGAGAGGTGGGGGTCGGTGCAGCGCCACTGCTGGGGTTTCACTCGGTGGCGGACAAGAGGGAGAGGTGGACGGCGGATAAGAAAGAAAGACAGCGACACTGTTAGGGTTTCACTCGGCAGCGGCGGATGGCGACGAGAGGGAGAGGTGGGGGTCGGCACAGGGTTTGGGTTTGAGGAGGCAAAGGAGGTGGCTGCAGATGGCAACGAGAAGGAGTGGCGGGTGACAGAGGTGGGAGGGGAGGGAGAGGAAGACGAGAAAGAGGTAATGGCGGTAGGGAGCGACTGGAAGGAATTAGATGAGAGAGATATTGAATTGATTAACAAATTTAACTAAGCTCTAATTATGGCTCAAAATGTTACTTGGGATGGCCCAAAAAGAAATATAGGCCATAAATAATGGGACGGAGGGAGTATAATTTTGTAACTTAAATTTTGTACACATGATTATGCTACGCAAGTGACAACTCAAGTATAATTTTAGAGTAAATTGACATTGGTCATCAAATCATAATTAATTAATAGTGTAGTAATTTACAAACCAAATTTTCTTGTAGTGTGTAATACAAATTTGATAAAAGTTTTGTAATTACATGTAATTATTTCAATAAACAATAACAATTTCATACATATACTATCTACCTAGAAAAGTGATTGAACAAATCTTACTCTTACAAAATTTATCTTACTCTAATTACAATTTTCACATCAATAGTGGGCACGTTATGCTTGTCTACGGTGAGCAGATGATCGTTTCTGTTATAATAAATTGTGTAATTTAATTTAGTCATATTACATAACACATGATTACTATATTTCATCAATATTAATCATTATAAATAATAAAAAAAGAGATAATATAATTGATATAATAATAATATATAAAATTAATTGTGTACTAACCTCTCAAAAAAATTATTCCGACATAGTTATATTCCTTTAATTATTTATATCTTATACGTATATTAATTATTTTTCGTGTACGAATATATATCATATTAATAAACTCAAGAAATAAAGTGAATATTTCTTGAACAAAAAACATATGGTACATTGAGCCTAAGATCATAACATCTTATAAAATAAAAATTATAATATTATTTTTAATTACATTTATTAAAGTTAAAATGTACAATATCTATTAAATAACTTTAGTTAACTTATGATATTATTTAATCATATTATGGTATTATAAAATGACCAACAAAAACATTAATTAATATAGGATTCCACCATTATAAAATTGCTATTACATGTAATTATATAGAATTTATAATTTTGTAAATGTTTGTTCATTTAATTTGTTGGGTCTCGGAGGGTCACTGAACTGGTGTATGGGGGAGGGGGGAATACACCAACAGGCTATTTTTAACTTTGAAAACTGAAGTCAGTATCTATACCAATACTGATGATAGTAAACTAAGGTGAGGTGATCAGTGTAAATGCGCAATCAGTTTTGAAGCGAACCTAGACTGCTACTGATAATGAATCAGTTGGGTAACTTCAGTTTGAGAAACTAGTCAACAAACTGAAGTTCAGATAAAGGATCAGTCTTATCAGTTTTCGAAATCAGAGAAGTGTTATAAATCTTACTGATTGTCCTAAGACTTGTCAGTTAGACTGATAAAACTTGAGCGGAAACGATTTTACTAAATAATCTTTAGTGATGTATAAATATTAGAGCATCTCCAATGCATGGTGTCACCTAAGACACACCCCTCTCCAATGCATTGGTGCTTAAAGAGTGTCTTAGATCTCCATTTCCACAAAATTCATATTTCTACACTTTTATTTTTAAATTCCCAATTTCATTAAAAATAAAATTAAACATTACAATAATTAAAATAAAATTAAAAACATAATTAAAATACGATAATAAAATAAAAAATAACAATAATTTTCTAATTTAAATAAGCCATCGACGCTTGAGCACTTCTTGGACTAGGTGGTTGTGCAAGGCCAATTGTGCCTCCGTCATACCCGTCGTGTCCTTGTTCAAGAGCTTCATATCCATCTCCTCTCGTTTTATCTCGACTTGCATTTTTTTGACCTCGGCGATTTCTCCTGTTTTCAGAGCATGCTCCTTCATGCTTTCGGCCACCTTCTCGAGGGCGCCGGAGAACGTCGAACCTCCTCCCGAAGACCCTTCTCCCTTCTTCGCCTTGCCCTTGTCTCGCTTTGCTGCTTTTTGGCCTTGGGGCCTAGTCGTGACACTCGGCTCCGAAGAAGTGGTGGTTGCTCCACCATCGGAGCCCTTCGACTTCTTTGCGGAGTGGACATCCCGGCTTGCGACATGAATCTTTCGCAGTCGCGAAGCACTTTCCAAGCTTTGATGTAGGAGAATTGCTTCTTGAAATTCGCATCGAACATCGTCTGGGCTTGTTGGGTGATTTGATCGTCGCTCATACCACTCCTCCAATTCTCCTTGCAAGTGTTGTAGAAGCCCTCGAAGAATTTCGTCTCCTTTTGGACACGGGCAAAGTGGGACTTGAGATGTTCCGCCTTTCGCGGCGGCGCTCCCGACTCATTAAGCGCGTTGAACTTCTCCGCGATTGCTCCCCAATATTGGAGCAACCTTTGGGAGGTCCCCAAAATAGGACTGTGGGTTGCCTCCGCCCACAAGATTGCCACGAGCTCGGACTCCTCGCTAGAATATGCAGCGCGGGTGCCCTTGGCTTTCGGCTTCACAGCCTCCGGCTCTTCTTGGACGTTGGCGTTCGGCGCCGGCGTGGGAAGATTTCCCGTAGCCAAGACATTGAAGGCTTGCGAAAATGGAGCAAATCCCATCATTGGAAGCCTCGAAACGCCTTGTTGCTCGAGGTATTCATCGAATTCGCGATCCATTACAAGTAAAATGTAGAAGAGAGAATTGTTGTTGGGATTAAAAAAAATTTAAAGAGAGGATTGTAGTTGAGAAAGCGGTGAATTTGATATTGTGGAAGAGTGGTATTTATAGAAGGGAAAAAAGGGAAAAAAAATAACCGTTAAAATAGCAACGGTCGATTTTAAAAAAAAATTGCAACGGTTATTTTAAATTTAAAAAATGAATTTCGATTTTTTTTTAAATGGGGCGCGTCCTCCGGATGCGCCAACCATTTCCTCCCTTCGTCCCGTGTCTTAGCTAAAACACCGTCTCGCATCAGGGCGAGTCTCCAGCGCTGCTCGCCTCCCAGCGCCCCGGATCGACACTCCACTCGCACCGGCGAGTGGAGATGCTCTTAACATATTAATTATCAATGCATTAAGAATATAACAAGAATAATATTATATAATAATCAACTAAAAACTTATTGGATAATAGAAATAGAAAGTCCATTGGACAATAGCAAGTGTCTTTTGGAGGGAAAATGGTATTCTTGTAAATTTTGTCAACATTTGATTTTTATATATGTAATAGATTGTGTTTCTTGATTTCATCCACCTTCTTCAAATGATACGAAAATCGTTGGGATTCATTTAAGAGGTGTCCCTACCCAAGATGATGTCATCCGCGAGGTCGCGTTGGGTTTGGGAGAAAATTATTATTACCTTAACCATGTTCTCCATAGCCTCGAGAGCTCGAGTTTGCTCGCCGGACGACTCCGCCTTTTTCTTGCCTTTACCTTGTCTTTCTTCGCCACCTTGTGGCCTTGGGGCCTTGTGGAGATACTTTGCTCGCTATAAGTCATTGTATAGCAACCATGCGAGCCCTTGGAAAGTTTGCCAAAGTGGACATCCTTGCCAATAGATGTGAATTTTTGACATTCGCGAAGCACATTCCACGCATGTGGATACTTGAATACACTGCTATGCTCGACAACATACAATTGTTGTGCTTGAGTGATGATTTGCTCATCGCTCATGTTGTAGGCCCAATTCGCCCGACACTTGTCGCAGATGGTCTCTCACACCTTCACGTCCATTTGGACGCATTGAAAGTACGACTTGATTTGCTTCACGTCGCGTGGAATGGTGCCTTGGGGCCATTGCATGTTGCATTTGGTGACGATGTTTCCCCAATACATGGCTCTCTTTTGGTCGGCTCATTTGACGGAGTCGCATGTTGCCTCTACATACAAATGACAGATGAGTGTCGTCTCGGCCGGAGTGTAGCCACCTCTTTGTTAGGTGGTCACCGGCATGGTCGCTATCTCCTCCGCCTCGGGCTCGATCGCCACCGCAAATTGGGAATTCAAATTAATTCCCTCAAGACCCGCCATTGTAACGACATTTCATTTTGAGAGAATGACGAGAATGCTTGGCATCAGATGAGTTTGTATTGTCAGAAGAGGGATTTTGGGGGTGGTTGCTCCAATGATTTCCCCAATTCTCATCCATTTTTAGCACAAAAATGTATGAAATAAAGAAGATGAAGAAGAATGAGAATTGTATGTGAAGTTGAATGGGAAAATGGAGGAATTTATAGAAGGAACAAGACGAATAAAGAAGAAAAAAAAAAGTTGTTCCAACGGCTCTTTGCCGAAAAGAAAAACGAATCAGCCAAACATTTCAAACACACGCGTAAGAGAAAACCGAAGGAGATAAAGTTTTAAGTAAACTACTTCTACTTTACCCGTAAGGTCCGTCAACTTCCTCAAAGAACCAATCAACAAGGCAAACAAAGACCATGAAGCTTATTACCCACACTCAAAGGAGGACCACACAGGGCTCGATGAAAGAGAAAGTATCAAAGAAACTTCTTGGGGTTAGCAGTGAAAGAAAGAGCCCGGCATTCATTTCTTCATTCATATTCATAGCTGAGTCTACTAAAAGAGGGACCAGTCTCATCGTGGTGATTAGAGGACACCTCTGATCGTTCACCTCTAATGTGACACGTTCCCTCCCAGTTATATGATCAAGGGGATCAGTCGGCTAGAGAGAGGGGTGGATTGGATTGGCTTGAGGATAATTTGCGTAGGTAGCAATTACATCCTTTTGTAAAACATTATGTTTGGTAATAGAATAGGACGGCTTGCTCTGACCAAGACTCTACTTTTTGCTTTGTGGGAACATAAAGATAAAAGAATTAACTAAGTATCAGATCGACCAAATTGAACAAATGATAGGTCAAGATCATGTTGTTCATTGGGAATTGAAGAGGGGAGAACGAGCAGACATCGAACGATTAATTTCTATTTCTTGTTATCGTGGAATTCGTCATCAAGATGGATCGCCCTTACGCGGTCAACGAACTCATACTAATGCTAGGACTTGTCGCAAGCAAATTCGGAAATGAAAGAAGTCTACCGAAAGCCCTTGGTACTTGTCTGATCAATCACACTGATAGCTTCAATAGTTCACTGAAATTTAATCGCCCTCTTTTTCACTCCTTATTGGGCCGTATAAAACACGCACCCGATCCATGTTAATTGCGCACCGAGATCGGAGGGGGGTGGGGCATCCCCCACTGGATGGCTTTATCAGCTTTCTTAATCTATGTGTACATACCATATTTTTCTTTTTTATCAGTGCATCAGATAATTAGATTTTTTTTTTTTTTTTTGAGAGAAAGATAATTAGTTAATTACTCCTTTCCTTTTTGAAGTAGCACTGTAGCAGCCCGGTTGCCTTCTCTCCATTTCATTTCTGCAAACCAATTGTGTGACGAAATGCTTAAACTCGAATAATCCCATTGAATCGCATTCTATGGATTCAGCGACTACTCCTCTACCAAAATCAGACTCGTTCAATGCCGATTCCCCATCTCCGACGGGATTAGGCGTTTCCGGCGAGCCTGGGCCCATGCTTTCTCAACTATATGGTTTTCTTGCCTCCATCACCGCCGTGGTTGCCGCAGGTTTGATTGATAGCCTTCTTCACTCATTCTGTTAACTCTGATCTCATCACCTATCTTAATTGTTGCGTTGGAGCAGAGATTTCAAAAATTCCCAATGTTTTTCCTGCAAAACAAACACGCACATTTTGCCCCCACAAAATTTGTTCTCTGAAATGGTGATCTGTTGTGGTAAGAGATGCAGGGCTACAACTGTTGAAATTTAAGGACTGATCATCTATGTTATCCAAACTAGAACTTGACTACATCTTCGTAAATACTATGAAGCATCATCATTCATTTGTTGTTTAATTTCGTATTTTTTTTTCCCTCAAAGCTAATGACATATACAGATGAGTAATTTCGAATCTCGTAAGTTCACTTTAAGGGGTCATTTACTTTGTATGATTGAGTATTTGAGTAGGATTTCTCCAATCCCACCTTTCAATGGGATATGAATCAAGCAAAACTAACTCAAATGATAGAATAGTCAAGGGCCTTTGGATATTCGAAAGTTTCAAGCCATCAAAGTAAACAAGGGGTTAACCTTACTGTTTTTATCTAATCATCCAAAGTAAACGCCCCCTTAGGGTCTAAGTTTGAGAAAGCAGAGTGATTTGGCATCTTCGAGTCATAAGTTGTCTTTAGCTTAGCAGTTGGTCTTTAATTTATAGATTATAATGAAGATGCAGATTCTTGATGGGCATTGATTAAGTTTTGTGTCTTGAACAGGCATTTATGTGATATGGGCATATGTTCCTGACTATTGGCTGCGGTATATAGGAATCGATTACTACCCTAGCAGGTCACTGCTGTAGAATATATGCTTGCCTTTATCATTCTACACTTTTGAGCTTTATTTGAATTCCCTCTTGCTGTCTTCTGCACTTAAACTTACTTTATTGGACTAGATGTTCTTCCTTATCTTGTGGAAATTTAAAATGTGTGCTTCATACTAGTTTTCAATCCGATTATGATTGTAAGTGTATGTTAACAATCTTGCTCTGGATATCTTCTTTGTGTATTAAACGAGAAGATAAAAACCGGAACAACTCAAGATATTGGGCTAGAGAACATTAATTTTAACTTTTTAAGTAGGAAGTGAAAAAATGATACTAATTCAAGATCTTTTACTGAATAAACTTACTAATCCATCCTTGTTAATTCAACAGTTCTATAATGGTTGTTGTGATCTAGTGATTTTCCTCGATGCATTTTTCAGGTATTGGGAATTAGGCGTGCCAACTTATGTAACGGTGATGATTGTTGTAGCGATCGTATTGTATACAGGGCTCAACTTTTTGGCTACTCCTCCTCCTACCTCCATGAAATTGATTTTCGGTACATGTTTGTTTTTATACATGGCTACACACTAATAAGCTTGGAATTAGAAGAATGTATGATTATAAATCTCAAACATCAAAACTTTACTTATCTTTTTTAGCTTCTGTATAATTGTGCAGAGGAATACAGTGAAGACATATTGACTGGAATCCCTATAACAGACGACGGTGAGCCAGTTCTCGAGCCTTTATCTGACATGGGCATCGACCACGTTGATCAACTGCTTAATAATCTAAATTCGTAGGTGAGCCATAAAGTTTTTGCGTTGTAAAACTAATTTCGGAAGGTGAAATAGAAATGCAACATTTCTTCATTGGTGATGGTAAATTGGTAATGCATTCAGAAAATGAATTTGTGCTTCAGCTCAAAGTGACAAAGCAGAGGAAGAGGCCGCTTTCCTTAATAAGATAATCTTTTTGATATTTTATTTGAAGCCGCTGATGCCAAATCATGTTATGTGATTTTCAATCTTGAGCAAGAGACCGTAGGCCAAATCATCTTCATTAATAATAAAAAAGCAACTAGTAAATGCAAAACTAAATATTTCGACGTCCTTCTTAACTGGTATATGTGCATACTCCATGCTTCTCAAAAAAATAATCTTAAAATAAAGGGTAAATTGCTACAATACACAAAGTTTGGATGAATTATGATTTTGCACATAACCTTTGAAATTTAAAATAAAATACACAAAATTTTATTTTATTTTTTCTCCTGGTTGATAATTCCCCTTGAAAAAAGAAAAGAAAAATTGCTACTACAAAACCTAACACAAGAAGCTCACAACTTGTACATATAATGCATTTAATGAACTCCGTAATTCAACAATTCAATATGAAAATAAAGCTTTTCCTCGCAATCAAACATTAATTCACAAGAAAATGAAAATAAATTGTAACAATTTAAAATTTAGTGTATTTTATTTGAAATTTCAAAGGTTGTGAGCACAATTAAAATTTTATTTTTATTTTCTTGTGGATTAATGTTTGATTGCGAGGGAAAGCTTTATTTTCATATTGAATTGCTAAATTTTGAATTTAGGGGAATTTTAAATTGGGGAAAAATAAGAAAAATTAAAATTTGGTGTATTTTATTTCAAAATTCAAATGTTGTGTGCAAATCAGAATTCATCCAAACTTTATATTTTATGATAATTTTTCCTAAAATAAAACGGTACTCCCTCCGTCTCACTCTAATAGGCTCACTTTTTTTGGCATGAAGATTAAAAAATTTATTTTTTAGGAGGAAAGTGGTGTGGTACACACCAATTAAGTACATGTTTTTTTACTCAAAATGGAAAACGAGTCTATTCTAGTGGGACGTCCCAAAAAGGAAAACGAGTCTATTAGAATGAGACGGAAGGAGTATATGAATTTTAATAAAAATAGTTGATGAATGTATTGTGAGTGAAAAATATTGTTTAGATAAAATTTAAAAGGTGTAATATGTTGTGACTTGCGAATAGTGTTTTATAAATGAAATGAGATTATTTTTTGTGGACGTCTCAAAATATTAAATTAAGACTATTTTTTATGAACAAAAGAAGTATATATTATTTGCAAATTATTATATGAATATTTTTCAATTCAATGCTATAAGTTTACCTATTTTAACTTTGAGATCAACTAGTTATGTAAATGTAACTGATGTTACTCAATTTAATAACGAATATAGATTATAATACAAAAAATAAAACTTGGATACTGTTATTAGTATAAGACATTTTACGACATACATGAATAGCTTGGGACATTTAGATGATTTTCCAAATAAAAACTCAAAAACTAGAAAAGAAAAATCAGATCATAAGTTAGCAACTTGATTTACGCCGAAAATATGAGCTGTGAAGATGAATATAAGTAATGGAGGCTATAAACTAAAGATCATCCTCATTTACGCCGTTACAACAAATAAAAAAATCTCACATCATCAAGCCAATTCAATATAATGAATCAGAAACAATAGTGCAAAATGAAGGACTGAGTGCATTCAGTCACAGAATCAGACAAATCACGACATCGTGAACAATATATTAACATACAAACAAGACCTATCGAGTATGAAATTCATCGAACCCATGCCACAGAATCAACCTCATCCCTTGCTTTCTTGTACAATTCAAGTCTTTTAGCACATTGCAGCCTCCTCTCCATCAATGCTGGATCTTCATCCAATAACTCTGCAAGTTGCTTACCCTGCAATATCGCCAAACGTGAGTGAGTACGGACAATCATATTAACCTTCTAACACTGGCTTGATGGCTCAAAAGGAAATGAGATTTCAGGCAACATCCAGTATGTACCTCTTTCCTCCCAATTTGGGTGTAGAAGTAATTGAGTAAATTCTGTTTGGCCTCCTTAACTTGGCAGTAAACCACTGCCTTGGGAATCGAGTTCCTCAAAGTCTCAGATATCATATATACATAAGACGACACGTTAGAACCTATCCTCCTGAAATGTGCCTCTGCATAACGATCAATGTTCTGTGCAGCTGGTGAGATTTCCCGTGGGTTCCCCCCTGGGTTTCCAGCTTTCTCTACCTCCTGAGGAAGCTTCCGGAAGAAATCTACGGTCAGATATGAAGATTCCATATCAACCAATCTAACAACTGTTTTCTTGCTTTCCTCCCGGAACCTCTCCAATGATTCATTTGCTGCTCCAGCTATAGTTGACTGTAGAGTTGGGAACCGTTTCAACTCCTGTTCCACCAGATAGATTAAATAAGAGAATAAAGGAATCATACAAAATCAAGAAAAAAATATTTAAGAATGACAGGCTCACCTGGCACTCCCCAATTGATTTTCTGACAAGCTCCTTCAGCACAAGGTGAACCTGATCAACAATGTTTTGGTTAGTCACTAATATTATGATGTAACGAGATTAAATACTTCCGAGAAAAAATGGTATCCGATTCCAATAGCAGAGTACTCACAGCATCTACAGACGCTTCAGCAGGCCCCCTGAAATAATTTAGTGACCCCTCAATAAGTCGCCGATAACCTTGCTCAGGAGCAATCAAATGTGGTTGGTAACCATCAGCTTCTGAGACAATTTTTCTCACATTCTGCACTGAAAGGTGACGATCAAATGGAAGTTTTTTCAATGCAGCAGGCAGCTGATTGTCAAAAACTCCATAAATTCGATCACCTCCGGGACGGCTGAAATAATTATGCAGATGATTAAAATCATTAACTACAATTTCTATAACTGAGCAAATACAAACAGAAATTGTGAGAAAGAACGGTGGTCTGATTATGTAACAAACAGATAAATAGATGTTTTCCTTCGTCCTTCCCAGTAGAATGCTAAAAACTGCAACTCAAGTTTGTAAGCCAAGAACCCATTTGGTTCTATTTCTTGAAGCCCTTCTGAAGAGTGCTCAAGTAAAGAGGTATAAAAATTCCCCCAATTACTACTTGAGAATAGAAATGTGGCCGGAAGGGCTAAAGTTTTGCAAATTGGTTTTGTTTGATTTTTTCCAACAATGCCAAATTTGATCTCATATGTCACTTCAAGTAGGTTTCTATCTAATGCTACTGGCATCAAATAATGAAGTTGATATTTTACTCAGCACTAATAAGATTCTAGTTATGGTTTCATCTTAAAAATCTGGAAAAAACAATGCAATACTAATAAGCTTCTATGCCAGCAATACATCATCAGCATTAGAAATTGCAAATTTAGGGTTTCATTGACAAACTCTTGTAAGTTTGACTGCTGAGTCATCTTACTAATTGAAATGAGTGGCAACAGGATGCAGAAAATTCACAATGGTAGAAACCTAAATGTGGTAGGGAGGACAAAGGTTACCGATCAGATATATATCTGATCTGATGCATGTAAACCATAAAACCTCTGGAAGTTTCAAAACAACAAGATAGAAGGTAAAATGTTATTAGAAGAAGTTTTCCGATGTAAAATATCAGGTTGATGAAAAGCACAAGACAAGCATACCCTCCATCCAGATGCTCCTTGAATATCTTGTCAAAAGCACGGCAAAGTTCCAAGATGGTGTATAGTTGAGCCTGAAAAACAAGCTTCAGTTGCTGGAAAAGTTGAAATACTTCAAAATAAAATCATGAAGAGGAATGCAAGAATCTCACCCCAGCATCAACAGCAATAGGCCTTCCGAGGTGGTCCATCTCAGCTTCAAGTTCATCTATACTTTTGTTGATCAAGGAAGTTATACTTGGAATTCTTGCCCTGATAACAGATTCTAAGTGCTGAAAGAGAAGTATCCAACAATGTAAGCTCAAACCAGATTGCAGCAAGTATATCGATTGCAGCTGATATAAAAAATTGTACCCTAGAGAGCAGCTTTGCAAGATATTCAGAACCCATTTTACTAGCCAAATGCCCATAGTCCGGACTTGTAGCGAAGTACTCACGCTCCTTTCGCCTAGCAGCCATCATGTCAACATTTTTGTTGATATCTGCTTGTGAACGATTCACAATACCCACCCACGGATGTTGTAAACGATAAGCTCGTCCATCCAGAACCTATTGTGAGTAGTAGAGAACACAAAAACAAGCTCAACTGCTTATCTTAAAACGTACACGATACAAAGAGAGGATGCCTGAATAAGAGTGGGCGCCATATTAGAGCGTACATGTAATGTATGGGAAGGGGCAACAAATAAGAGTGTGGTACTAAATTACGAAGCTGAAATGGAAGAAATAAGGGTGGCAGGAAACATTTTGAAGAAGAAAAAAAATGATCAACATTATTACTGCTCTTAGTCTAGCATGATGAAATTACTCATTCAGATAAAAGATTATTACAAATATCTTTCTATTTTATTCTGCTTAATATACACATATAGGGAGGAGAGATTACATCAATCGCATTGGTTCCTTTGTCCATCAGATCAAGCTTTGTAAGCACTCCAAATGTGCGCTCACCTGCATAAATTGCATAACAATCACGATATAGCACTACCAAGTTTGCAGCTTTCCATATTCTTTAGAGTATAGGAAGAAGGTTCTTACCTGATGGATCCACTTCCCTTGCAAGTTTAATAGCATCTGATGTAGCAATATCTTGGTTCGCAGGAGATATTGCCAGTATGATGCAGTTGGGCTGCAGGACAAATGAAATTGTAATATACACATGTACGGAACCACTGAAAAATACATACCATCATATAAAATACATTCAACTAACCTTCTCAACATAAGCACGAACCATATTCTCAATGTCTTCGACTATAGTTTCAGGTTGCCCCTCTGAAAAAGAGTGATTTTTTTTCAGCGTCATATATAGTTTATAGTAATTAAATTTTACCGATTAGAAGAATCACAAATGAGACCGTACCTACAGCAACTTTTGTTAAACCCGGAAGATCAATAAGAGTTAAGTTGACAACTGCAAGAAAGAATTGAAAAGAAAAAAGAATCAGCAGTGCCAAACCCCTTAGGTGAGCAAGAGCAAACTTTAACATGTCACATGGTTGAAGATAAATTAGGTTCAAAATAGACATACCATTGGGTGAATAGATACTGAGGTGAATAGGAACTGGAGAAATTTGTTTCGTCTTTCCTGTGATTCTATCAGTTTCATCCTGAATTTCCTTGCGAACCAAACCTGCATCACAAATGAACATGACATAAACATCTTGTAAATGGATCCCTATCAGTGTGCAGCAGCAGCATCACACTCGTTCACTACACACATACCAAAATCAGAGAATTTCCTCCGAGGCAAATGACCAAATTCTGCGTATTCCTGCTGCCCATCTTCCGTTTTCTGCAGTTGCAACACCAGCGGTCTCCTCGTAACAATTCCTGAACTCATAATATAATAATTAAAAAACCAACATTGCACATGATCGAATCAACTAAAAGATCGACGAGCAAGCATTTTGAAACACAGTGTGCTATTAACTAATTGCATTAACCAGAACTAACCAGAGCCTCGAGGAAGAAAATCACGTCCTACTATGCTCTCCAAAACCGAAGACTTCCCTGAACTCTGCATTCAAAAGGAACGCATTCAGAACCCACGCAGAGAAATAGCCACCATTTTAAGTTTAACTACAACAAAAGCAAAATTCAGAAAGAGATCAGAAATAAACGCTGCCTCTCCCACTCATCCTACATCTGAATCGTCAATAAAATTCCTATTTACCCCCGAAATCAAAACATTTCAGTGCATAATCAGCACGGATCTGCTAAATCAAAACAAGAATCATCCACTCTCCGAATCTCTACTTGAGCTAATTAACACAGCAAATCGATTTGATATACCGACCTGACCACCGACAACGGCAACGGAGGGGAGAGCGTCCCAGAGCGAGGAGAAGGCCTGGTCGCCGCCGCCGTAGTCGCCGAGGGCGGTGCAAGCCCTCTGTATTCTGTTCACCAATCCAATCAAACTTTCCATTGTCGCCATCTTATACTATTCAGATCTAAATTGAAAATGCGATGCAGCTTCAGCTCCTTGCAAGCCCAAAGGAATTGAAGTGAAAGACAGTAGAGGAACAACAAGTGTATGGAGTTGAAATGAGAGAAAGAGAGAAGAAGTTGAAATTGGGGGTATTTTTTCAACTTGAAGTGGAAAAATAATTTGAAATTCTGTGTGGTTAGTCATATATTGCACCGTCGGTCTACTTCTGGTTTAACTCATTTTTATTACCCTCACAAAAATTTGTGTATCAACAAAATTAAATACATTATTGAATATAGATTTGCTTCCCTTCATCCAAGTCAAAAATATAAATTTAAATTTAGATACCGATATATGATGCTTATATTTTATGACGAGAGACTTTTTTTTGGGGAAGTTTAAATGTTTAATTGTCAAATTTATCAATGATATAGATTTAAATTTAAATACCAATGTATGTTAGTAGCACTCCTCCGTCCACCAATTCGTGTCCTAAGGGAAGGGGACATGGGTTTTAACAAAAAATATACTTATTTATTTGTTAAATGAAGAAAGAGACCCACAATTAATAAAGGTTAATACATTAATTAGTGGATTAGGACACGAATTGGTGGACGGACCAAAATGACAAATTAAGACACGAATTGATGGACGAAGGGAGTATGTTTTATGACACGAGAGTTTTTTTTGGAAAAGTTTCATCATCAAATTTAGCAATCTTTTGTTAATGTTTACGATTATAAAATACTAGTTTTTAAAATATTTATATTACACCACAACCTTTTAATGCTTACAAATATTAACATTCACAATTTTTTATGAGATGTACTATATAGAAATAATATATTCGCTTGGCCATTTTAAAAAAAGAAATACAAATTTTGGCCACTGATTTGAAAAATGTAAAATCTGACAATTTTTTATGTTTTATGACTGTTTTGCCCTTAATTAGGGTGAACCGGATTCGAGTTTGCGCGTGGGTTAGATACACTTGGTACTATTAGTGCCAAATGTACAAAAAAAAATCAAGTAAATTGGTACACTTGGCACTATTAGTGTCAATAGTGCCATGCACGAATGACGAATGGTATTAGTGACCATATTAGTGTCAATAGTGTCATATACTTGTGTTGATACACTATCTTGTCTTATATAGATTAGTGTAGTTATATGGCCATTTTGAACATTTACTCATAGGGTTTAGATTTTCCATTTAGGGTTTAGATTCTTCATTTAGGATTTACATTCTACATTTAAGTTTAGATTCCTCATTTAGGATTTAATCATCGAATTATACTTTTGGCACTAATATTACCATCTGTGCCAAAAGTACCAATTCACTTGATTTTTTTAATTTATGTTGGTACTTTTGACACAAATATTGTCATTTGTGTCAAAATACCAATTTATTTAGGGGGGTTTTTTTTTGCACTAATAGTGTCAAGTATACCTAATCCACGCATAAATTCAAATTCGATCAATTCTAATTAAGGATAAAGTAGTTTTAAAACATAAAAAATTATTAAAATTTGTATTTTTTAAATGGGTGGCCAAATATTATGCTTTATTATTCAAAATGACTATATTAAAATGGAACTCCAAAGTATACATGTGCATTCATTATTTTCAATGACATATTGAATGAAATAACGCCACGTAATAGTAAGCAACATTTCATGAAATAATGATGTTTATGTGAAACTCTTTGAAATAAATTTGGATGGTACAAATTGCAAAAATATCGCAAAATTATGGTATAATTGCAACATTCTGAAATTCATACTGTAATTTTACAAGTTGGTGGAAAATTATACTATTCTTCCATTTTTCATAAAGTGTATCTAATTTATCATTTTTGTCGGTCCTTATAAAATTATTTTAATTTTTATAAGTTTTTCACTCATAATAAAGTGAGACTTTTACTCTACTTACAACTCATTCAATCACTTTATTAAAATTCATGTCATTTAAAAGTAAATACTGAAGATGGAGTTGAGTATTAAATTTGACAATTAACCCTTTTGTTAGGGAGTTATTTCATTCTAACATCAAGTAGTGGCTATAGTGGCTAACATCAAGTAGTGGCTATATTAACCAGGGGGCTTAGCCCACTGGCCACCGAGTCCTCACTTAAGTGAAGTGACCCGGGTTCGATCCCTCTTGGGAGCGAATTGGAGATTGGGGAGATATAAGGTGGATTTTGGTGAATGGAGAGATAAGGTGGTTCTTGGAGTGGATGGGGAACTAACTACTAACATCTAACATGACTTTGCCCGATCAAAAAAAAAAAAAAAAATCAAGTAGTGGCTATATTTAAGTAGAGTACTATGAAAAATATAATGTTTAAAGGGGTTATGGCCAAAAAATACATGAATTTTGAAAAAGTTGCAATTTTCACCTCATCTTTCAATTAAGCCCCAAAATACATGAATTTATATTTTTGTTGTAATTTTCACATAAGTTTGACTTTCAACGAAATTAGAGCTTAATTGACAATCGAAATTAAGTCAAATATGTTAATTTTTGTCTTGTTAGACCTTCGAGCTTCTAAATACTCGTCATTATTAGAAGTTAGATCAACATCAGGTGAATTTTCGACTGTCATTAAACTCTAATTTCGTTGAAAGTCAAACTTAGGTGAAAATTGCAACAAAAATATAAATTCATGTATTTTGAGGCTTAATTGAAAGTTCAAGTGAAAATTGCAACTTTTTTCAAAGTTCATGTATTTTTTTGCCATAATCCCATGTTTAAATTATACTCCCTCCGTTCATGAAAGAACTTCATAGGAGGGAGTGACACAGGTTTTAAGAAAAAATATTGTTAAGTGTATTGAGAGTGGATAAAAGGTAGTTGAGTGTATTGGGAGTGGTGAAAAAATGTTATAATTAATATTGGGAGTTGTGAAAAGTGAAAAGTAAGAGGATTATAAGTGGTGGAGTATAGTCCAAAAATAGGTAGGAAGTTCTTTTGTGAACGTCCCAAAAAGGAAAGATAGGAAGTTCTTTCGTGGACGGAGGGAGTATATCTTTCGTTTAAAAAAATAAAAATTGTACTCCTTGGTACTTGCATGAGGAGAACTGTTACAAAATTGAATTTTTTTCAGAAAGTATATATTTTCAGATAGAAAAGCACAAATTCTTTAACAGTGAGATTGTGACATATTAAAGTTGAGGAGAAGTTATGAATGACAATAATAGCAATTTGCAGTATTTGTTATTCAACGACAGCAATAAGAGTTGCAAATGTTGTGATTTTACCAAGTGTAGATCTGATGGATTTAAATTTAATCGATTAAACTATGAGTATTATAAGGTGGAAAAATTTAGAATTGGTATATAAATATAGTACTCCTATTCCTATATAGCCGTTTTAGTGTGTCGTAGCTTTCTCCGTTTTATCTTTCATCACGTTTTTGGCTTTTTGGTTGGTTGGAAATATTTGAAGGTAACGTTTGGAAAATTTGAAATTTGAAAATGGAAAAGTGGGTCAGTGTGGATTACACCGTTGTGGTGTGGCCGGCGATTGGCGGTGGAGGGACCCGCTCAATTGCTATACAAAATTCAAGCCCCCCCCCCCCCAAAAAAAATGTTTGAATACATATACTATGTGAATTGACATAAAAGTCCTCACTCTAGTTACGTTCGGACGTAAGAAATGATTAATGAGTCATAGTTGTAAGATAATAAAATATGGAGTATGAATTATTCAAATTTTAATTATAAATTACTATTAAACTTTGATTAAAATAAGTGAAAATTAATCTACACTATATTAAAAAGGAAGTTCTCAATTTGAAATTGATTTCAATGACAATTTTGAAAATGCTTTTAATATGAAGGTTATGAATTAAATGATCCGTTCACAACCCCACTATTTCTCACTCATATTCTCCCATATCTAATTAAAGTATTTAAGTCCACTAACTCACGAAAGGTTTATTTACAATTCTATAATCTGTAAAAAGGTTTATTTTCTTTTTCTTTAACTTTTTATTCTTTGTTTTATTTCTTTCTAAAATTATGAAATTCGCTTAATTATAATATATTTAATATGCATATCAAATTAAAGATCACGATAAAAGCTTTAATTTGATATATTTTATGTAAATATTTTATTTAAACTATAAAAATTATATTTATTTAAAGATTTTTTTTTAAAATCTCTCTCCTCTCTCATATTTTTTTGAATAAATCTATTTTTAATTATTTTTTATTTTTAACTTTTTTTTGTCTTTACATAATATCAAAAATTATTATTGTGAATTCTTTTCTATTTTTTCGTTTTTCAATATTCAAATAAAGTATATCTAATTAATTAGAGTTAATTTTTATTGTATTTATAAATATGATATTGAGTTGATATCAATTTTATATAAATTTAGAAATATAAAAATGTTTCCCGTGCAAATGCTAGTTAATATATAAAATCTTATTTTCGGGCATCACTGCCCAAGTTTTTGTCTTGTTATTTATTAATATACGAAAATACAATTTTCAAAGGGTAAATATCACTTTAAACCTCAAACTATTTTCGCACTATATATCAATTATATCCTGAACCATCGAAATTAATTTTTTTAACCTTGAACTATCAATTTTGTATCAATTGTACCATTGGTTCATTTTTTTAGCTTCAAAAATTTGACGTGACTCACCGGATACCTCAATGTATTTAGAATCATTCTTTTTTTGACCTATATTATATAAACGACGTGATTATATGCATTACTCATTAAAAATTCAAAGGATGAAAAATGGATAAAGGGTACAATACAATTGATACAAAATTGATAGTTCAAGGTTTAAAAAATTATTTTCAATAGTTCAGGATATAATTAATAATGCAAAAATAATCTGGGATTGAAAGTTATATTTACCCATTTTCAAACGTTAATTTTTTTTTCCGGTAATTTCTACCAATTTTATTTTTCAAATTTAAATGAACGAGTCTTCAATCTTCATAATTTATATTTTTCAGTAGTGAAACACAAAGAAATAGCAACAATTTTTGAAGGGTGCCAGTTAGAGGTGGTAAACGATTTCGGTTACGGGTTAATCGAATCGAAATTTCGGTTAATCGTAATTAAAATTGGCCGAAATTAGTAATCGTAAATCGAATCGATTAGTGGTTCGGTTAACCGATTAACCTAACCAAAATTAACTGATTTTTTACTCAAAAAATGAACAATGTATTAGATGAAAATGTATAGATTGTAAGAAGACAAATTGTGCCTGCTTCACTGTTGCAGAAAACTGATCGATCAGTTTTAAAAACATGTATAGACTGCGAAACTTCCTACAGTATAAATGCTTGCGCTGAAGAATTGTATAACCATACATAACTAATAACTAATGCAGAAGGTTTTCAGCATAAATACAAAAAAAAAAAAAAAAAGGAATTATAAAAAGATTTGCTACCCCTGCCAATTTTTGGAATGAAAAGGAAGCCAAACAAAAATCGTTAATCAACTGCAGAAGTAGCTCATTTAATCTTCACATTGATTCTCAATATCTTTGAGAGATTTTTAAGGAGTAATATTAACGAAACATCCAAATTAATTAATAGATTTGTCTTTCTTCAACGATAATTTTGTGATGAGGAAATCCTAGATTAAAAAGATTGAATCCTATTTGAAATTTTGAATCTTATCATGTAAAATTAATTAGGTATTTTTAATTTTAAAATAAATAGATAATATGTTTTTTTTTTATATAAATTAATCGGTTATCGGTTAAACCGATTAAACAAATTACAATCAAAGCTAAAATCAATAACCGAACCGAACCCATAAATTTCGGTTATCGGTTAACCGATTAACCAAAAATTTAATTCGATTACGGTTATAACCGAATAATCGGAACCGTTTTATCACCCCTAGTCCCAGTCTCTAAGAGAACTCTTATAATGAAAAAATATTAGATAAAAACATATTATCAATGTCAATGGACATAGAACAAGGTTTGATTATTATTTTTCTCTAGGTTTAATTTTTTTTTCATTTCTAGATTAATCTAAAATTAAAAGTAGGAAAAATAATTTCTACATACATGATAGTCACTCACCAAACTGATATTCTGTAAACATAAATTGCACGATACCTAACAAATGACATGCAATCTACAAGATAGAGCTTTGGCAGGGTTTTGGTATCTAATCAAAACATTAGAATTTTCTCAACATCTTTTTGTTCAATCCTTATCTCGCAACACTAGTCAATCATGCCAATTGATCTGCCCTTTTGTTCTCATCCTGCGATGTATGTTCAATGTTGAATTCTGCAAATTTTTGACTCAAAGCCTCGATCTGTTGTGCACATTTCATCATCTTGTCATCATTTACCTTGTACGCACCCAAGGTTTGTTGAGAAACCAACAAGGGATCAGAAAAAACCACCACTCTTTTTACTCCCATTTTCACTAGCATGAAAGCCTCGATCTGTTTCCGACAATTGCTTAAACCACTGTTGGGTAGATCCCGACAGAGTAGTTACAAATACATGACATCAAACACAATTCGAATACTGATGTAAAAGTGTCATGTTCTCAAACCTCATCAAGTGTTCCTATGAGTTAGTAGTATCGTTGTACTCATAATTAATCGGCTTAAAACGCCCCGGGAGAGGGTCTGCTTGAATCTCTTTTGAAAATGGACTCCAGATAGGTCCCATGTGAGGGATGACATTTTTCATTTGTGTGTTCTGGGGAGGCATCATTGATGTTGCCTGACTATATCGATCTCCACTAGGGGTACCACGGCTTCTGAATTCCCCCCACAGTCATCTTACCCCTCCATTCTCTCTGGGAAGGATTCATTCTTGCCGGTGAAGCCCTACACCTGGGCGCCAAGAGCGCTTCATCCTTAGAACTCTCTGTTTCTGTATCATGTATCTCAGTAGGTGTGTCTCTATACACCCGCTACGGGATGTATTCTCAATCTTCTTTTTCTTCTTCCCCAAGTGGGTCGAAGATAGTTTCCCTTCTAGTAGTATCTATCCTTGTAGTCTTGTAGAAATCATTTCGGCGGAAGCATCCCACCATTCTTAGAAGGTTTCGTGGGGTCGCCGGTGGAACAACATGTTGAATCACGACTTCTTTCATCGTGAAAGATATTCATATTGGGGATCACTACAACACCTCCTGGTGCCGAGGACCCCGAGGTTGTTTCTATCATAGTTGAGCTGGTCGTTCCTCTGGAAGGAACACCTCCCCCAAGTAGGGTTGTAAATGAATCGAATATTTTTGCTCGATTCGAAATTGCCCTATTCATATTTGAAATTATTCAATAACAAATATTATATTCGATTCGATTCAATTAGTATTCAAATACGTATATGAAATTATGATATTCGATTCAATATTTAAAAATTATAAAATTTCAAGTTTAAAGGTATTATGTTAACAATATTAAAACTCATTACATCTGAACCTCACGCAAATTTAAGTCTTTTTTAATTCAAAAACTTAATTAATTTTTTCTTATGACCCATTACTAATGGGCCATTAGTCCATTACCAATTTTCGGCCACTAAAAAGAAATTAAATATTAAAAAAATAAGAATCAAAGCATTCATTCGAATCATTCCTTCTCTTTAGGTTAACATTTTTTCTCTCTTCTTTCACTCCTCTTTGCCCTAATTTCTTTCTACCGTCGTCACGCCACAATCGCTGCCCTACCACTGGCCTACGTGCGGCTACTCCCACCTCTCATCTCTCTCTGCTTCTAACATTGGTCACCGACTCTTCGATGCCTGCAATCGCCAAGCTCCTCACACTTCTCTGTCATTGTAATTTTTTTTTCTATAAATTTTCTTTTTGTTCTTTATTGTTCTTATAATTCATATGGTAGTTAATAGTTATGGTGAAATACAAATAAATTGTTTGTGTATTGTGAAATATATTGCCTTTTACATTTAGATTGTTTGTTTGTTTTTGTTAATTAATCATTCATATTTTGCTATTGTATGCTTTGTTTAGTTATGTTTCTTTTATGTTGAGGCATTTACGAGCAGCGAGATGTGGCGAACTGGAAATTAAGCTGATTACTCAGCCTGAAGAAAGCCAAATCTAGCTGCATTTTTGGAGCAGCAACCTATCTTCGAAATTGCTTTCTTGTTAGGAGGAAGAACCTTTTCGTGTTATTTTGACGAATTTATTATTTTGAGGAAGATTGTATTGTTGATTCAAACAGTGGAATCATTATTTTGATGTATGTTTATTGGATGCTTGGCATTTGTTGTGTGTTTATTAGGTGAAAATATTGGATATATACCTATATTATTTTGAATATCATTTAATATATATATTTTTTCCTTCAGAATTTTGAATCGAATAGTTTCGAATCAAATAGTATGAAAATTGAATCGAATATTTGTAAAAAAATTATTTAAAGTAATTTTAAAAAACAAATCGAATCGTATCGAATAATTCAAAAAACATATCGAATCGTATTTGGTATTCGAAATCGAATCGAATATTAGAAAATTTTCACGAATACGAATCGAATGTGGTGATATTCGCTTCGATTACAACCCTACCCCCAGGAGAACGATGAACATCGTCAAAATCAGAACTCATGTTTCGATGAATCGTATCCCCCATGCCTATATAGAGCATAAAATTGTCGAAAAAACATTAAATATTACTTTTACCTTTATTTGGGAGGTATCACCAGTAGATTCATTTGTACAAGAATCAAACCAACATAATCATAGCGCAAAAATTATAATTATACATAATCACGCCATCACATTGAACTTCATATCACACATGCCAAGGGATCTTGGCCTATATATTTCCTAAGCATATGTAACACGTCATTTTCCCCAAGCACTAAAATGCATCGTAGATTATTTCACAAAAAATAACATAATTGTCACACATGCTCCTTATATCTACTCGGGAACGAACGTTGGAACAACTATACTCCAAGAACACATGATACACATGGAGAAAATAGTACAATATCTTTAACACTGATATTTTTTGCACGCAAAAGTAAGATATTCATAAGAGAAAAAAGTGTAACATCACGTCTTAACCGATGACTTCCCACAGACGCCTCCAGTTGATAGTTGCATAAGAAATATATACGTATTGTTAGTAAGACTGATGGTGTATATGTATAGACATGGGGAATGATGGGAATAGTGGATTTTACTGAAGATCCTTGAGTATAGAGCGAACTTTGTGAATGATGGGGTTTGCTGACTGATCTTGTGAGCTTTGCAGGTTCCCACTAGATTTGTCCATAGGCTGCAAAACAAAGGGCCGAAGGCGGGACTTCCGGTGAGCACTCGGACGCCTAAGTCAGTGTTATGAAAACCACCGAGAAATGAAGCAAAAACGTGTGTGTAGTTGTAGTGAATGGAGTCTACATACCATGCTTTTGAAGGGTGGGGTTTTTATAAGGTTTTAGAGTACCTGAATGGTAAATAGGTAATCCACTTCAATGGGCATGTTGTTCTTTGTGCATGGTTGTCGCTCTCTTTCTGCTATGCCCGTTGCCACAGTAGATGAGACGTGGCATGTCACATCAGATAGGGGACCATAGGCAGTTATGCACATCTTGCGGACGTCCTACCTGAGGGATCCTAGATGATCCTTGAAGACCTTTCCATATGCTAACCTTAGGATATCTTGTCGTTTTTGTATAGACGTTCTTTATTACGTTTATATCATCTAAGAGGTTTCTTATTACATCCTTAAGTATTCTATGGTTCCTCTTTTGGATATTTTTTTTTTCAAAGGGATCCCTCTGGGCTTGAGGCCAATGACGAGATCTTTAGAATGTTCAATGTATTTCGTATGGTCAGCTCCGTAGGGTAGTTATTACCCGCACCAGATTAAGCCCCTTTATTCATTCTTTGTAATTTATTTTTTCTAAATGTGATCAACGACTTTTTTAATGAGTTGAACTTTTTTTTTTTTTTTGGACTTTGTCAAATTTAATAAGTATCTCTAATAGTTTGTAGTTTTAGGCCTCTCAAAATTTATTGTGAACTAAAACTCATCTCTAATCATCAAACTTTAGAAATTTGCACATTGAGAGAGACACATGTTGGTGTTAATTATCAATATATAACTACATATATTGCAAAAATAAACTAACTAACTCTTAAGGAGTGGATTTTGAAAATAGCCACTTTGGAATAGTAAATTTAAAAAATACACACTAAGATAAAAAATGTAAAAGTTAACCACACTTACCATTTTACCCTTGCATATAAAAATTTAAAAATTGCTCGCGAATTCACAACCAATCGAATTCACAGCTATCATTAATTTTGGTTGTGAATTCAAGCTTTGAAACTCGAATTCACAACTGAATAACTAGTATTGGTTGTGAATTTAAGTTTTAAATTTGTATTCACGACTAAAAATAGTGTTAGTCGTGAATTCACAACTATAAATAGTGTTAGTTGTGAATTCGTGTAAATTCACAACTAGAAATAGTGTTGGTTGTGAATTCAAGTTTTATTGGTTGTGAATTTACAACCAACGCTGGTAATTCAATTGTGAATTTATAATTCAGTTGTGAATTCATCGAGTTAGTTGTAAATTCAAGAACATTAACTAGACAAATTAATTCAATTTTCACACAGTTTTCATATCCCCTATTGCTGAACAAATTAGCACGCATATTATTTACTTTATTTACATTATTTATACTCTATCTCCCATAATGATATTAGTAGTATATTTTTATATATTAGGGAAGATCTGCGCACACCCGCTCGCTCGCATCTTCAAGCTTATCGTAGAAGTCTATCCTTTCCTATTGCTCCGATCAGCGCTGCCACCGCTGTTAAAGAGCCGGTGAATAGTCACCGTTTGACACCTGCTCACCTTCTCATCCCTCAATTTTTGGGTTTATACCCACGCTTCCCCTCAAAAGCGAAATTGCAGCCACCGCTATCTTCACAGAGTTATGGCAAGGCCAAAGTCAGATCGTGAATCTTGAATCGTCAAACCAGATCGTGAATCCTGCCAGTAGCAATTGACGCAGACCTTGTTGCCGAATTGCGATGGGAGCTCCCGGAGCCGTCGTGACGCTGCCATACAATGTCGGATCAATCCTGGATCGACTACATCGCTGTCACCTTCGACACCCTCGGCCTTAGGGGCAATTTAGTCATTTAGCATAAAAAATGGGTAATTTTTTAAAAAAAATATTTGAGTTGGTAAATTTTAAGTTTACTAAAAGAAAATGACTACTTTCATATATTAACTCTTAAGTCAATATCAAATTATAAGTTTTAAAAGTAAAATAATTCAATATTCATATGTCAATATCAAATTATAAGTTTTAAAAGTAAAATAATTCAATATTCAATATGAATAGTAATTTACAAGTATCGGTGTAAGAAATATACATTGCCAAACTCTTGACTCACATTACAAATGCACAGTGAGATCTAAATCTAAATTTAACTGTAGGATGACAGAAGATATTATCAATTCAAACAAGAGTAGCAACAAACAACAAATTTGGAATTGAAAATCAAGAAAAGGAAAGCTATCGAATTAAGAAGGGAAAATGTTTGTACTTGAAGTTGCACTATGTTTGTGCTATTTTTGACGATGGTAGGCATTGGGCAATAGACGCAGCAGTGTAATTTAATTTCCTCCATAATAAAGAACTTAGTACTGATCTTTGATTTTATATTTAAATCTAAAAAAGAACTTCATACTCAAGATTCATTATAATACTACAAAACATAAATAAAGTAGGAGGCTGTAATCAATAGTTAGAATCAAAATTCTCAGTACTCGCCTAGATAAGAGTATGTTCACTAGAAGCAATATTTCAAAATATAAAAATGTGCCAAAACTCAGAATTGAAGTTCCGCACCAACAGAGTCGAGATTAGTGTGTGCAAGATAAGCAATATTAAAACTTAAGAGAGTACTTCTATACGTTGCAGCAATATGATGTTAGGCACATTAGGATTGCATTATAATCTGCAAACTCAGAAGCCATTCGAAACATTCAAGCATTATCATCATCCTACATTGTGACATCTCTATAATTGTAGATTTACAAATTTATAACATCTACTAGAAGTTTTCTAGCAATAAATATTGGTAAATGCATAGATACAGCTGAATCCACCTGCAAGAGTGGTTATTGTGTTCATTGTGGCAGTGACATCCGAGCTATATGTTGTTGCATATATTTCACCAAGTGTAAGAAATCAGTTACCTCATTAGAAGCAATCTCAATCCTTCTTATAGACCAGTTTCGTGTAATCAGGATTCCACATATTGTTCTGTATGTAAGTTCTAATTTCATCCTGCACCACAAATCAAACATTATCAATATCATCAAATCCTGATGAATTTGGGCAGCTGTATAGATTTCACACAGAATAGATGTTGAACTAGATTAATTGACAATATGGTCATATTCCGGGTGACCAGAATCAGCAGTCATTTATCATTCAAGATGAGAGTCAGCGTCTGACATTCAGTCCTGCTACTGAATTTCACTCTCTTAGAGATGATAGTACATAAGCCTTTCTGCTGATTTTTGGAAGTGAAGAAATACATTGAATTTGACCTCTGAAGGTGAATTTAGCAACAAGAATCTATGACAGATACCAAAAGAGATTGGATTCAGAAATGACTAGTCAATGATTCTTGATATTTCAAATGTGATCTATGGTACTATCCCTGTATGTATCAAGTCCTCTGAAATCTTGGATATTAACTAAAATCTTAGTCAGCAGGATCACGTCACTACAACCAAGACCTGCATTGTCACCACTAAATAGTACCTCCTGCCCCACCCCCCAAAACAGAAGAAGCTCCAAAGTAGATATAGTGACATATTATAAATTTAAGGTTGAAGGAACAATATCCAGGCATGGCAAAAAAAAAAAAAAAGCAGAAGCAGAAGTAGAAGGGAAAATCGAATGCATATAGAATTTGAAAATTCAGATAGCTTTATTAACCTGATTAAGTTTCTGAAGTTCCCGTGCATCCATCTCACGATATCCTTCTACCAGGTCTTCTTCTATGGCTTCTGTAATTACCGCTGCAGCTACTTCCTTTGTTATATCACGTATGCTGCTTGCATGTATTGAGATTTAGTTAGGAGAGAAAGTACTGTACTTTATTTCAAGGAAGAGACAAAATTCGCCGAGTACCTGGAAATCGACGGATAAATAATCCCTTTATGTACCTCTTCCTCAGTCATATATTCAGCTAGGCTGCGGTTGTAAAAAATAATCTTAGTGAAGACTTGACTTAATACTTGATAGGCAAAAGGTGCTTTTAAATGTGAGGACAGTTATACGAAGAACTTTGTAATAATCTTAGTGAAGACTTGACTTAATGCTTTATCGTTCTCTATGTTTAGAGTACCTTGTCATAAAAGTTTCAAGTTTTCAACATCTTCAACAAAATTACAACTTGTTTCTGTTTTCATTATATATAAGCATTAATTTCAAAGCGAATGGCCTATTTAGTAAAGTACACTCAAATTTATGACATTTCTATATGATGCTTCTCCATCTGTACACTCAAAGCGAATGGCCTATTTATGCATGTTAGTAACTGAAATTTACTAACAATTAGATGCTTCTCCATCTGCAGAAGACCAATATACGTATTAAATACTACTCCCTCCGTCCCATAAAAACATGCATAGTTTTTCTTTTTCGTCCGTCTCATAAAAACATGCATAGTTTTTCTTTTTCGTCCGTCTCATAAAAACATGCATACCCCATTTATAGTAATAATTCTCCCACTAAACATCACAATCAATGTGGGACCATTTCTCCACTCACACCACACTTTACATGATTTCTTAAAACCCGTGCCATTCCATACTATACATGTTTTTATGGGACAAAGGGAGAAATATTTTCTGCAGCATAAAAAATGAAAGGATCAATTAATCATCACTCTCATTGTAAAATATCATTTCAATCATCTCTATGAGATATCTAGACACAAATTCTTTCTCATGTAGAGTTTGATGCAAAATTAAAGCTATACTCAAAATTTAAAAGCTATATACTTATGAGATATCTAGGCACAAATTCTTTCCCAGATAAATTATTTGAGTTTAAACACCTTAATAAGTCTTATGCACATGCTTATAAATATTAGTATTTTTAAGCACATGCAAATGTATTTTCATTTTCTTTATAAGACAATTACCAATATTACATTCAATACTTGTAATATCTGATTAATTTCATTTATCAAATATATCATAATAACATAATAATGTCAATTTATTTCAGACTGTCAAATGAGTTGTGTCGCTTGACCAACGACGAAACAGGAGGGACAACCAGAAGATTGGACCCTATTGTCATCATACTTTAGTCACACTTTGGGCACTTTAGTCACACTTAACAACAATAAAAATGAAAAACAACAATAAATTTTGTTTTTAATTTCAATTAGTCTGGATAGATCATGTAGCTTATAAATGAGTTAGGAGTTAGCGAAGGTCAAGTGCTGTCAAGCCTAGAAAGATTTGAAAATCCAAAAACGAGAACAGTAAATTTTAAAAGTTGGAAGTCCATGAAGTACCATTCAGCTGCTGCCTGTAGCATCCCATCTGAGATGATCTTAGATCCAGATAGAAGCGTTCCAAGTCCAATCCTGCAACAATGACCAACATCATTAAGATGAAGAACTGCTAAGTCTAACATTTATCCATGATTGGTTACAATTTTCAAAATCTAACCCGGGGAAAAGGAACATGTTATTTGCCTGGTTGCAGTGGCCAATATGCCCATTCCCTGTGCATTTTAGCAGTCAGTAAAAGCAGAATCATGAAGAGATCCATCTACAGTAAGTGATTTTCCTGTAAACTTATAGTCAGTAACGTTTGAATAAAGATCTTATACATCACTTCATATTCTATGTCTTACATACTGCTGGAATTATATATTTAGTAGATTTTTTTATATGGCTTTCTGGTGTTAGGTTTTGATTATATTTCCTAGTTTGGGTTGGTCTCTTTTATCACAAACAGGTCCTTTATTGAGCTGATGAATATACAGAAAATGAGTCCAATATGTTTCCCACATATCGTTTAACCCATACATGCAAGGAAACATCTTTCTAGTCAATCCTGTCAGAATGATACCATACTTTTTACATTCTTTAATTTGTTTCTTGATTCAGCAAAAATTGATTTTAAGTCGATGAGAGATGAGGATGGGGCCAGGGTAGAGGGGTTTACATACACATTAAGCGAAGAAAACTTTTGCAGCAAAATGGAATTTTGTGGTATTAATCAGGAAAATACTAGTACTAAAAAGATAGGTAATGTGAAATGTCAATCACATGCAACGGTAAACTCGATCAAAATAAATTAAGTTTACAAACGAAGAAGCATTTTTGTGGAAGAAATTTGAATAAAATATTCTGCAAAGCGTTATATCACTCAAGGTCTAGAAAATAAATTTTGCAGGTTGGACATCAAGCTTCATCACTCCACAAAACAGTTCAACCTCCTTCTGGACTGGAACTCCAACAGATACGTAAATATTGAAGACGTAGTAGGCCAAAGAGGCCAGATAAAATTAATCTATGGATACTTTCACATGCTTAATACTTCCTCTAAAGTCATCTACTTCAGCAAAAATCTACATCTGAACGGAATTAAAGGAAAACAAGGTAAGCTGCAGTAAGGAAGTCTAAAAATGTACCGAGGTCAACATTATTAAATGGACTTCCACTTCCAAATATGATGTGGTCACCAACTATGGAAAATGCTTCCTCCGGGGTGCACTCAGCTAAAAAAGGTCAAAAGGATTTTGTCAAAATACCAGAAGAGAAATGCCGACATAAAATAAGTTTTAAACACCATATGCAGTACCGTTTTTAGTAGGGTTAGACATTGCAAAAATTGCTGGTCTGGTAGAAGTTGACTCTTTGAGAGCTTCTAATACCTGACAATCAAAAGATTCAATTCTGAGAAAAACTACTTGAACTTATGAACTTTGCTTATGGAAACCAACAGAAAGAAAATAGGTTAAAAACGTATAGATATAATATTCAGAACTAAAAAAGTTGTATAAAGAGTAAATAGCAAATGAATATGAATTTGTACCTCTTTTGAGAATAAACCTCCAACAGCTGACAATCCAAGAAGTACATCTGGCTTTACTTGCCTTACCTGATTAAACATCAGCCAGGCATTTGTTAGGCAAGATTATATCAACCATCTAAAATATGTGCATGTAATCATATAAAATTGTCCCAGCTCTCCCTAGAAGTCTTGAACTCAGTCATATGACTCATATGTGATAGAGGTGAGGTCAAAACCTCCCTTGTGCTAATTTATCACATCAGAAAAGAGTTTAAATTGTTTTAAGGTATATGTTAAAGTTTTCTCTTTTCCTAATTATGCATGTGCATGATTGAGGACCTGAAAATGGTCCCGTTTGAGTTGTCCAAAAATTCTTCATCGCTAATCAGGAAAGAGAAGCATGTCAGAGAATATAACGGACCAACAAAAGCATCAGAAATGATATCTCACGGGCTTTTTACGTCAACCATGCAAAGCTTCTCACATTCTGATGTTATGTTAGGATGCGAGAGACAACCAAGGCTGGCTTCCTAACTCTTCAGTGTCTTATTTAAATATATTTGTACTGGTAAACTAATATCACTTTAGTTGTCAAATTTTTCAAACATGTATTGCTGAGAATTTTCCATATAGAAACATAACAAAATAATGTCAAAGAAGGAAATAGTTGAAAGAAACATTGAAAAACTGCAGTTCCTTAACTCCAAAAAACAGAAAATGCATTGGAGGCAACAACCTTACAACTGAGCTGGCACTCTTTTGCCTTACAAGATATAAGCAGAACAAAGATCAGGCTGGATCAGGAAGTTCATTAATAAATGCATGTTTCGGAATAGTATCTGTAGGATACTAGGTCATGTTCCACAATTAGTCTTGCATTTAAAGTGTCATATGTGAGCTCTTATTAATTCAGACATAGCCAGGGACCTAATTGTCGTGTTAGCCTATTGAGTTGCACATTGTTCTACCCCAGTAATTAGAAAGACACTATCAGATATTTAACAGTTAAGACATCCAATCTTCAAAAGTAGCTGAAGGTTTAATATAGACTGACCACTTCCGCAAGGCTAGCCCCTTCTCTCAGCCCTTGGCGCTCAATCTCTTTGACCCTCCTAGCAAATGAGCGGGCATCTGGATCAATTTTTTCACGAGCTTCCGTTATAAGCCCCTGAATTATGTAAGCATTACATATTTAATATTTTGAGTAGTTGCTGCTGGTGAAAATTTATGTTTGAATGGAAAGATGGAAACAAACAACACTGTTCTACATGTTCAGACTTATAAAACATTCAGGAACTGTTATTAGAAACACAAGTTACGAATACACACACTGACGAATATGGGAGTAGATCACTCACATTAGCATCGACAACCCAAAATTGACTCCTAGCACTTTCAAAAGCAATGTCAGTGTCTCCTAGCATTCTCGACATTGTTTTCCTTGCAGCATTCAGGACACCTATTCCAGCACTGCAGCCAGTTTGCAGCCAGTTTCAGTGATCCTTAGGTGGAATGAAAGGAGGAAGTAATTATAATGGTAGGTACCTTCCAGCACCAGCAACAACAATTTTCATTCTAGGGAAGTCAATCATTGGTCTTCCTTGTGCTCTGACTGCTCCCAAAAGACCCGCAAGAGCAACCCCTGCTGTTCCCTGGTTCATTTAGTAGTCATTAGATGACAAACACACAATAATAGGGTTATCAATCATAAGGAAACATATTATGATTTGCACCATCAGGTTATTGAGAATCATTTATTCGTTAACAGAACAAGTAATCATCACAACACCAGCTCCTCAGTTCATTGTGTTTAGGATCTTCAAAGATGCATTAAAAAATAAGATTTGAACAGCACAAAATTCTTTCTTCTGCTTCTTGGTGGTTCTCTTAATAATTCTCCACAAGAAGCTGAGCTGATTGGAAATCTGTAATTTTTATAACAATAAACTTTCTAGGACAAGTAGCTCTAGATTTAATTCTTTTCTATTAGGCATGACTTGCTTAGATCAGAGCAGAATAGTCAATCAACCATCTGATGAACTTAGAACTTCATTTTTATTTTTTCTTACTCTTTTTTTAGTGTAGGACTTTAAAATCTTGGTTTCTCATAAAACCTGACAGCCTTTTAATTTATGCCTCTGTTCAGGTGTAATATTAGCTTGTCAGTGGAATGGGCATAGATGACGTGAAAGATCAAATCATTAAAGTTTTCACTGTTGTTATAAACTTTCAAATTTTAACAATGATATTTTTGAGTTCAATGCCAACTGTAAAGCTTTATTTCTCCACAATTAGTATTTCTGGTACAGTGGTACTGATATCATATTAGCTGATTTTTTTTCTCCACATTTTGTAAGTCAGAAGGGAATAAAATATTACCAGTTACCCTCCTATCCACTATAATGACCAAACAAAGTGATTCATAGCATAAAAATATGGATTCAGGATGTGAAAATGAGCTGTTGACATATCCTCTCATATACTCGAAGATAGATGATACTAGATATTAAGTTCATCTTAGTGACCTCAGTAACCTTCCCAACCCTTTCAAAAGGTTCAAATTGTCAAGGAATTGGAGTTGATATGAAGAGAAATATTTTTACATGATTGTAAAAAAGTGAATTACAACTTACAACCACATTCATTACCTTCAAAAGTTTCGCCTAATTTTCTGAAAGTTTTTCTTTAGTTATGTCCCATACTAATCCATTTATAGGTGCAATAACTGAACTATGCCCTCGGTAGCTCAGGATTCACAAATCATCTCAGATAAGTAGTAGAGGCATATAACTATCGCATCTGTGGCCCAACAATTACACAAGATCTTGGGAGCTTGGTGAGTCGAACTACTGACTCTTTAAGGACTTTATACCAGTTCCAGTTAATGATTTCTGATATCATCTAATACTATGCCAAATTGACATCACTAATAGCATCTGAAGTAGTGTAGTCAACCCTCAAGAAATCTAAGCAAAATCATCTGCACACGAATTACATACCTGAACATCATCATTGAACATCCTGTACTCTTTCCTATAACGCTGTAGTAGGTTAAAGGCCCACTTACTTTGAAAATCTTCAAACTGCGGATATCTGGTGCATTAATAACTTAGAGGAGAAACTTTTTAAAATTAATCAATAAACTACACTAAAAACTGCACCTGGACAATCACATGAGGCCAACGGGTAAAAACTGCTTCCATGAATTCGTCAATAACTTCAAGATACTCCTCTCCATCAAGGCGATGCTCTTGCAATCCCAAATCTGAAACCAAAAAGAAGGTCATTGAACTTAAAGAACTAAGAGTCAGACATACTAACCACTAAAAATACAATGACTTTATATAATGTTATCCTAATAATTATTTGGAGATTTATGCAAGCCATGACAGCATAACACAAATTGAATAGTAACATGTTGGACAAGATACTCAAGTAGATTAGGGAAACTTTCACCAGTAAAATCTTTGTTATAAACAGATATATCGTGATTATAAGCAGAGGCACACTGCACAATTAACAGAATTCGAAGACCATGAGACCTGCATATTAAACATTTGCAACATTGAACAAGAACTGTGGCAGAATTAATGTGGAGCCCTTGAGAGGTAGAATAACTATAAAAATTCAGAATGCAGGGTAAAATTCGTATCATCATGTTAAATAAATATGATACATAAAGCATTGAGCCACTTACACAAGGGATCTTTCAGAAGGTTCTCATTGTTGGTTCCAACGTCAATCATGACAGGAAGTACCTATGAAAATACACAAAACCCAAAAATGGATTATCAGGACATCACTTGAGAGAAAAAGGATAGTAAGATAAATTGACAGTAGTATCTGTTCACTAATGGCCTATCCATTTCCGTTAATTCTTTTTCTGTTAGCTGGAAATCATGATAATTGATAAGGCGGGGAAATACCAGTGCAAAGAGATCAAAACCACACTAAGAATAAGATAAGGGCATGAAAATAAACTACATACGGGATATATTACTTGAAGTTTCCTAATTCCAGCATAAATAGTACAGGAGAATATACAAAATCAACTAGAGTATTAACACTAGATACTCACTTCTTTTATGTTTTCATCCTTTTGCAGAGAAACTGTCAACAAGCTTTTTTCGATGATTTTTTAACATATAATTAAAAGTTCAGGTTATTATGTGTTCAATGGTTTCACTAACCATACACATATCAGTTATATAATTACAAATTATAACATCCCCGATTCCTGTACGCTGTCCTTATAGGCTTTTTCTGGTGTTTCATTCATAAAAACTTGGTAGCATTGGCAACAACCCAAGATTTAATTGTGATACAGTAGATAATAATGCACTATGTACTCTCTGTGGGTTTATCCCTGCAGCGGCGACATAAAGATCCAACTTTCCTATTGCAATTCCGATTCCCTGAACTCCTAGATCTCCAAGACCCAGTATCCTGCTTCCATCCGTTACAACAATCATATCCACCTACATGAAAAGGATATTTTCAAAAGCAGTAACTTGAAAAAGGAGACAAATTTGAAAGTAGTAAAAAAAAAAAGAGACAATACTCCATGTAATAATAGTTCGTGCTGTTTCTTTTGATTGTATTAAATGTATGTAATCATTAAACGTAAGGCAGCATGATCAATGCTCCTTATTAAATCCCCTGTGGTGCCCATAAGACACATAAGTAATAATCTGTAGTCCCTGGTAAGAATATACATATATACATAGACTACTTTTAACCAAATTTAGTGGACAAACAGCAATTAAGAACTGGAAAGCTTTAAACTTAGCCATCCACAATGGATTATTTCAACCAGGATATTGTTCATATTCAACATGCCACCCAATACTTAGCATGCTGACATGAAAAAGAAAGATCAGTTGGAATAGTAAAGGGGCAGCAAAAACAAACACAAAAAGTACTTCAAACCTGTTCTGCTGGCCAGTTGTAAACCATTGACATCATTTCTCCACGATCTGCTGCACTAAAATACATGCCCCTAGGTCGCCTAAACAGTCCACTGTACTTCTGACAAACAAGACCAACTGTAGGAGTATAGACTATTGGTGCATATTCCTCGATGTTGTCAATAAGAACCTGTTTTTATGATATCAAAATGAGATTTGTCATAAGAAAGAAATAATATATTTCCCAAAATCTTCATCTTATCTCTTACCATGAATATATAATTTTACTTCTAATTAATGTAGACACATCTAGTAGGTTAACCGGGAACCGACCTTCATGTTTGAAAGAGCATTTGTAAAATTTTGTGTGATCAAGAAAGGTTGAATATTTGTAAATTGTAATCTCAGAAAGGACTTCTTTTGTATGTTAGCCTGGTGCTATATAGACTTCAACATCTCACTTGATGGATAAAGATAATCTTCAATAGTTTGTATGAGTGAGCAATTGAATGGATAAGCAAGTAAAATTTGATGCATGTGAGACCATAAGAAGTTCAAAAGTTCTAACTAAAAAATCATAATTAATGGATCTATGGAGTAACTTTTTGACTCTTGCACAAGTCCAAATCAATGTTAGTTGATGAAGATCGGTCCATAAAGGCTTGGTGCCAATTTTATACTTGAAAGTAATAAATGTGACATTACCATAGTAAATAAATGTCATCATGCTACAAATGTAGTAAATAGAAAACAATATATTGGACTTGGTAACTGACCTTATAATACATTGTCTCATTTCTATCATGCAACCTGTTGAGAATTCGCCACTTAGCCAAGCTGTATGGATCAGATGGTCCATCTCTAGCACTCTGCTCAAGCCTCTTTAGATCGGCCACTATGATTTGAGGAAAAACAAATAAATAGGAGATACTAACCTGGGTTTTAAAAAGCCCGAGGCGCACGAGGCGCAAACATGCCTCGGAGCCTAGGCGCAGGGCTTTAAGCGCAGGCGCGGGCTTTTCGTAGGCGAGGCGCAGTAAAGCCTAAAAAATTCTAATATATTTACCTAAGGTAAGTGACGAACTGACTTCTAGAATTTAGATAATGGGTAATTCACTAATTTGTATATAAATTAATATTTAATAGATTAGTTGATATAGTACTAGAATATCCTAATATTTTAGAATAAATGATATACAGCTGTATACCTCCTGCACACCACACTAATTTGCCTCACACTTAATTAATAATATTTTATTAGAATAGTGGAATATCCTAATATTTTAGAATAAATGATATACAGCTGTATACCTCTGCAGTCTGCACACCACACTAATTTGCCTCACACTTAATTAATAATATTTTATTAGAATAGTGATAGACAACTGTACTGTTTTATCACATTTACTTTTGCCTTACTTTTGCCTTAGTGAAAGTGCGCCTAGGCGCGCCTTTTGCGCTTTTGTGCGCCTCTGCTGCGCCTCTTGTAGGCTGCAGCGCCTTCCCTTAAAAAGCCCACCCCCCCTGCGCCTCGCTCAAGGCGCGCGCCTGGGCGCGCCCAGGCGCGCTTTTTCAAACCCAGATACTAACACAAGCACTTGTAGCTCAAAATCATAACTCATAAGCTCAATATCAGCACACAACATTTATAAATAAGATATTTAATCATAAAGCTCCTCCAAATTTCATCTAAACCGAACTGATGGCTTGATCCATCATCCAAAGCTCAGCAGAATTTCTTTTTAGCTGGTGAGCAAGCTACAAAGTATTAGCTTCTAATCTAGACCGAGACTAGAAGTACTTTCTTCTCTTTTTGCTTAAATGCCAGTCAATACAACGACCAACATCACTCATACAGGACCAAAACAGGCACAAAACCAGAACCCTAAACAACACTAACTGCTAAAACCTAATGTATGCCTCAGACAGAGTTTCGTTTCATTCACAACAAATGGATTTGATGCATTTGTCTGGTTGAACACTGCATAGAAAGATATCATGAGAAATGGTGGAAGGAAACTTACTAAAGCGTTCAATTTGTTGTTCAGGACTCATGACATTTGGAGGCAGTAACCCACGGAGGTCAAGGCGATCGCGTTCTGTCATTGAAAATGCAGTACCCTATATTTATGGAGCATAAAAATTTTACAACTTAACTTCCAGAATGTTGGTTTACCGCAAAAGGGAAATAACCAAAAAGCATCTTGAGACACTTGAGAAGTGCCAAATATAAAATGTAGAAGTATAAACCATAATTTCTTCTGGTTTTGGAAAGCCATTAAATACCAAAAATTGAAGAGAACACTAAATTCTATAGCAATAAGGTTGAGTTGGTTTCATCGTACCAACAGAAGACATTAAACAAATCCCAGAAGGTTAAAGTAATAAATATGCCGCATGCATTAAGCAGGTACTTGTCTATCATGTTTGGTTAAAAGCCTAATGTTTATCGGCTGCATTCATCTTGTGAATACTACCCAACCAACAAAGTTTTGGATTACATTCTGCCCTACTGCACAATCTATTCTTGACAACACTAACTAGTTATCTGCTTTACTTCCCAATTCAGATGCAACAAATCCACCAATCCACAAGAAACACTCAAATTAAACACGTACAACCAAACAGCTACCAAAACCAAAATCAACCAACTCATTACGTCCAAACAAATGAAACAAAAACCTAAAATCTGAGTCAGAAAACAGCATCATCATCATCCCTGGAAACACACTTGATAATCCTTCAAACCACATACAAGATCCTCGAGATCTCGAGGATGCAACACTCTCCAAATCCCAACAAAAGCATCATCATTCAATGTTTACCTTGTTGAACCACGGATCGTGGAGAATATCCAAGCTGCGCTTGTGAATTATGGTCGGACGGTGGCCCTCGGTCGTCGTAAAAGATCTCGCGCCGCCCGAATTCACGGCGTTGAGAGCTCCCCGCCGCGATTGTAAGCGCTTCAACAGCGCTGACGAAAGCGTCATCTGGCGAGAGAAATTCCCCATAATTTACGCAGAGAAACAGCAGAAGGAAGAAAAATCCAATCCACTTGAGTGTATAGCTACAGTAGTGAAGGAATTTATATCTCCATAGACAGCTTGAATACGACGGGAACTTTGAACAGTAAGGCCCATGACAAAATCAGTTTTGCTAATGCCAGAGTAAGCATTGTCGTACATTGTTCATGAATGGTTGTACCTCATTCTGGTAGTAGAGGTTGAATGATTTGTCAGTTAAGACCTTATTGCTGTAAATGGAAAATCGTCGGTTTTTAGAGTCAACGGATTTACCCATTTGGAAACTTAATAAAACCGTGTACACGTATGATTCGGATTAAGGTCATTACACCAAAATTCATATTATTAAATCGATGGGAATTATAATTTAATGATATTAATAAAATTATAAAATATATATTAGTAAATAAATTATTGACTAAAAGCTACTATATCTTTCTCAATTTCAAAATAACATATTTAATTTTTAGGGTGAATTGCCATAAAATTCAAAATGGAAGTTTTTCGAAATTTCGCGATATTCTCATCAATTTAAAAATCAGCGTAGAAATACATGAATCAATAATTTGTTCTTAATATTTCAAAAATTAAAAAACATCCGACGAGATGACATGGCAAACACCTATGACATGTCAATTACATGCCAATCAGCTATGACATGTCATTATTTGATTTTTTTAATAATCTTATTTATTTATAATTAATTTAAAAGAAAATCAAAAATCACCTACCCTACTCCCCCCTCCCCCCAAAAAAAACCCCTCGCCTACCCCCAAACACCCTGACCCCCCCTGAATGCATCCCCCTTCTTCTCGATCTCTCTCTCTCTGCTCCATCAAATCCACCACCGCCTTTGACCGTCCACGGTAGGAACATGTCAGAGACAAGGCAGTTGGATGAGGTCGTCTACGGGTTGTTGGATGAGAGAGAGGGCTTTGAAGAACTTGGGGAGGAGCTTCACGTCGGAGGTGACTTGATCGAGGCTCACGATGTAGTTGGGGAGGCCGGAATCTCTGTGAGGGAATCCGATTGTGATGAGCTCGATTTCGAAGCTGGAATGTTGGGCCTTCTTTACTGGGTTGGAAAAGACAGGGGTGGAGATGATGGTGGCTAGGGCGCGATTTTGGAAACCGCGATTTGGGGACCAAGGAGGGAGCGTCGATTGGCATGTCGTCGGAGTTTCAGAGGGTGAACGGGAAGTGGCAGATTTCACCTGAAAAGAAAGAGGGGCCGGCGAGATTTGTGAGTGTGTGCGCTGCCTGTATTGTGTGTGTGTGTGTGTGTGTGTGTTGAGAACAGGGGAGATGGGCGGCGCCACCTCTCGAGATACGGGCAGCGGCGGTCGAAAATGAGAAAGAGAGACAGTGGGAGTCCAGAGCTCGGCGGCGGCGGCAGGGTGTTCTGGTTTAGAAGGTGACTTCGTCCCCCCCCCCCATTTTTAATTTTAGTTGGAAATCCAAACGACGTCGTTTTGATTAAAACTAAACGACGTCGTTCTTTTAGCCGGCCGACATCGCCACGCTGGACATTTCGGTGTCCATGTCAGCTTCAAATTGGGGGGATTTTTTAATTTTGGAAATATTAAGAACAAATTCTTGATTCGTGTATTCCTACACCAATTTTTAAAATGGTGAGAATATCGCGAAATTTCGAAAAGCTTTTGAATTTTACGGCAATTAACCCTAATTTTTAACTTGCTTTTTAATTATATACAACATAATCATTTTTAAAATTACATATATATATATATATATATATATATATATATATATATATAAGGGTGGGATCATGTAGTATTTACTCCCCTCATAGTATATAGGTCTAAATTTGGACCACACAATGGGGGCACGTGGTGCTAGGAGTGCGCCGATCCGTCGTATTCTATGTTAATGGGTTTATAGTGGCGAGGCAACGGATCTGCCAAGATATAATCTGAGAATGGATTTGCCCCCGTCCTAGCCGTAGTTTCAAGATAATACTATTTGCGGCGGCTCTCGCCCTTGCCCTCCCTCGAGCAGCGCTGACTAGCATGTTTGTGCCTACTTTCACCAGCTCTGCTGGCATGCTTGTTTTTCTCCCGGAGATGGTCGCGCCGATCTTGGTGACTCGCAGCCCTGGAATGGGTAGAACCCTCATATCGCCCCATTTTCGTGAGACAACCTTACTTTTCTCTTCTTCTTTTTCCTCAAGCACTTCCTCCAACTCTTGGAGGTGTCGTTGCATAGCTGAGACCCTCTCTTGCAAATGAGCTGGATCCTCCAGCGCTAGACCCTTCTCCCGCCTTTCAGTGATAGGTTTAGTCTTGCTAGAAGTATCCCCAACATCCTCAATACCCTCCATATCCCCTGGAACAAAGGTCCCGGACGACGCAGATCTCTGACTTTTTCAGCTCTATTCCCTTCGGCTACCTTCGGGAATGACAACGGTGTTTTTTATCAGAGGTGGTGGATTTCCTGTCTGGAATCCCCCAGGAATATTTTGAGTCGACAGTTCTGAGGTCCCCAGCCCTGCCCCTGCTGGTAGCCCTAATTTCAGCGGTGGTGTAGATGTTCCCAACACCTGTCTCATACAGGCATAGCTCAGAAAAGATAGCATCTGTTCAATCATGGTAGCGTTAACCAGCCATGTTCCTTGTGCAGTTGGAGTCACTTGCAGCCCTGACAATATGGGCCTAAGTGGGCCAGTAGGTGTGGAGTCTTCGACCCGAATTCTCTCATTGGTGACAGTAGCAGTTGTATTAGGAGCAGGAGCCCTGCCCTCTCCCCCGAAGTCCCCCAGTAAATTTTTGATGATGTTTGTATCTTCCATGACCTGTTGAAACAAAGTTAGCAAGCTTAAAGGAAAAGTATAAGGTGGAATCTCCGAACAACGTATGTTTCCATTCACATAGAAGACAACCCATAATTTCATGAAGAATTCCCCTAAGAAGGCCCATCCCACTCGATATAGAGATCATGCAAGAAAATTCCCAGAATTCCAATGGATCCCACAGATCTCTACCGCAAATAAAGTAGCAGAAAGCCATATCCCAAGAATTCCATAGATTTGCCAGCAAGAAACTCCCAACACCCAGAGAAACTCAAATTTAAACAAAAATCAGTGTAACAAGCAACATAATAACCAAAGAGATACGTCAAATCTAAAATCACGTAAAAGGCGTGTGAAAATACGAGAACCCAGGCAAGCACCCCACAACAAGATCGATTAAAACCCCCAAAAACACACGCGCACAAGCGTATGTGCCTATCAACCTGAATCCTTGGCAAAGATGTATAACTTGTGCCAGGAAATTCGGCCAAGCAGAGTCCATGCACAAATTTTGTTCACGTCTTAAGCTCGATCTGCAGGTTCCTACAGACGGCGCCAGTTGATGAATCCGATAATTTTCATTATGAGGATAGTAATTCACCTGTTGTGCGTTGGTAAATTGAGAGAGAAAGCAAGAACAGCAAGAGCGAGCAAAGAGAATTTGTATATTAGAATTCGGATAGCATGTGTGTACAATGACAAACATTTCTTCTATTTATAAACGCCTAAAACAAGGGTAAAATAATAATTACACGACTAATAGTGACCCTGGCTATTAGAGAGAATCTTTCCGAGGTCGTTGTCAACCAGTGGGACCACCAATCTTCCCAGCGCTGCATCTATCTTCCAGCTCTGAAATCCCTCTCTTGACCACATCCGCTCTGCTCAATCCCCAGCATTGCTCATTTCTTCTTTTCTTCAACCCTGGCACGCGTAGTGCCTAAATCCCTTCTGAATGACCCTGATGCTTTTATCCTTCATGTTTTTTCCCAAAAATATTATATGAGCCATTTTTCACGCCTCATGTTCCAGCGCTGACTAACCCGACGTTGTCGGGTTCCCCTTTTACATATTTTTCTCCTCATCAGAGAGGATCTGGACTGATATTCTATCGGTCTTGGCTTTTGACTTAGTCTTTTTGGGAGTGGTGCGAGGGCGGTGTGGAATATTAGTTGGGGCTTTTGGAGGGATTTCTTCAGTAGGAGTGGAGGGTTTGGAAATTTCAGTGGGATGAGGTGAAGGGACTTTATCACTTGGAGACGATGGGACTTCAATTTCAACTGATTTCGGAGAGGTAGCAATTTTGCGAGAGGCTTTAGAAGAGCTTTTCACCTGTTTGAATAACCGATAATGATCGGTGACATGAACTTGCTCCGGCCAGAACACAGTAACGTGCTTTGTGGCCTCGAGGATGATTTGGGAAACCCTATTCTCTTGTCTAAGCATCTTCGGTGTCCTTGACTGGGATCTCTCATCATAGAACAATTGTAGGTATGCTCTCTCCCAATTATATGGCCCTTGCTTCATCACTGCAGCCAAGACGTTCTTCTGTGGCTGCAAAGCCTAATCTGGTGAGCTGGTGGCTCCTATCCAGCATTTTTGAATAATCTTAGCCAGAAGTTTGTGGCTAAGCTTGAGAGTGCCTTCAGTCGTGATGCCCTTCTTGTTCATGGCATCCTTCAAGATCTCATTAGCCTCTTTGTCAAAGATACTTGAAGGCAGAGGGCCAGCATGAGGATGACGATAGAGCCCGCGGACGGTATGTGAGACATTTATCCGTATCGGCTCTTGTTCTTTGAGGTTGAGGGAGGTGAAGAAATTTATGTTGCTGACGAAGTCTCCAACAACATCAATGGCTAGATTCTCGTAGAAGTGTTGAACTGGAGTCTTCAAAAAGAATGGTGCTTCGGCGGTGACAAAGGTCAGCCATCCATGTCTAACTAGTATCTCATCGGCGTCAGTGTAGTTGCTTTGTTGTAGAAACATGGAAACATCCAGCGAAAGTCATATCTAACTTCTTTCTGACTGCAACTGGTGGATGCCATTTGTTGAAGAGATCTGAAAAAGAATTAGAGTTCTCGCAAAAAATGACTGTGAAGTTTTAGGGTTAGAGGCAGGGGGGTTCAAAAAATGTTTAAGTGTGCAAGGAAATAATTTTTATAGGCTGATATGATCGGTCATGGAAGATGAACAGTTTCTAGGGCTTTTGAAAGGACACCGACGGTTGATTTCTGTGCGCCAAGGTGTATTTAATGATTTTTTAATTCCGCATTAAATGCATGATAGACATGTTCCTTAGGAAATACTGAAACTAATTTTTGAAAAAGGCGGGTTCATTATATACCTTTTAAATTCGAAAAATCAGCTTATTTAACAAGGATATTTCAGTTTCAGTTTCCAAACAATATTAGTTAAATCATTTGAGACTTAAAATATGATTTTCGAAAATATGAATGCACATGTATGATGCACTGATGTAAGATAATTTTTAAGTGAGTATAAAAAATTACTTACTGATTGACTGATCATTGTAGTAAGTCGATACCACGTTTTTAGTTGGACTGATGATGTGAGTTCCCCCTTGATCATTGACTCGTATCTTTAGTTGACACGTCATCAGTTTTAGGACTTCAGTTGACTGAACTTCAGTTGGCAAAACTTCAGTTAGTAGCTCCGTCTTCAGTAAACATTGCGAATTTGGATCAGCATCAATCTTCAGGATTCAGTAGCCCGATCCTTCCACATAGATCATTGAATCTATCTTCTGGGAGCGCCTTGGTCAGCAAATCAGCTTTTTGAATGCTTGTGTGTATCTTCTCAACTGAAACGTCCTTCTTCTCCACATGATCTCTAATGAAGTGATGATGTATTGTGATGTGTTTGCATCTGATGTGAAGTACTGTATTTTGCGAGATTGTAATAGCACTCGAGCTATCAAAGTAGATGGGTACTTCCATTTCTTCAATCCCGTAGTCCTTCAATTGTTGGACTAACCACAATATTTGCGAGCAATAGCTTCCTGCAGCAACATATTCAACTTCAGTTGTTGACGTAGAGATTGAAGTTTGTTTATTTGAGAACCACGAGATTAACTTGTTGCCTAGGAATTGACATGTGCCGGAAGTTGATTTGCGATCCACCTTACATCCAGCAAAATCTGAATCTGAGTATACAGTTAACTTGAAGTTGTCATCGGCTGGATACCATAAGCCAACATTTGGTGTGCCTTTGAGATATCTTAGAATCCTCTTTGCTGCATCCATGTGAGCTTCCTTTGGGTCTGACTGATATCTCGCACAAACTCCGACTGCAAAAGCAATATCGGTCGGCTCGCCGTAAGATATAACAGAGATCCTATGATTTCTCTGCACTTTGTAGACAATATTGATTTCCCTTCAGTTCCTGGATCCACCTTTCAGTTGGTGTTCATGGGAATCTTCACAATCTTCATATGTTGTACTCCGAACTTATTGATCAGTTCCTTAGTGTACTTCGAACTAATTATCAGTATCCCTTCTTCAGTTTTCTTTACTTGTAATCCCAGAAAGAAATTCATTTCTCCCATCATCGACATCTGGAATTTGTTCGTCATGATTTCAACAAACTTCTTACACAGTCGTTCAGATTTGGATATGAAGATAATATCGTTGACACAGATTTGAACAAGTAAGAGATCATCTCCTTCTTTCAGTGTGAACAACGTCCTGTCCGCTGATCCTTTCTTGAATCCTTGTTCAATCAGGTACTCTGATAGAGTATCGTACCAGGTTCTTAGTGCTTACTTCAATCCATAGAGCACCTTCTTCAGTTTGTACACCTTGTCTGGTCCAGCAACCTCAAATCCCGAAGGTTGTTCCACATATACTTCATCAGTGAACACTCCATTGAGAAATGCACACTTCACATCCATCTGGTGTACCTTGAACCTTTTATATGCTGCGTAGGCTAGGAATAATTTGACTGCTTTCAGTCTAGCAACTGGGGCGAAGGTTTCATCATAATCAATTCCTTCTTCTTGGTTGTACTCCTTCGCAACAAGTCTTGCCTTATTACTGACTACAAAACATTTCTCGTCCTTCTTGTTTTTGAAAATCCACTTCAGTCCAATGACCTTTGCATCATCTGGACGATCCACCAATTCCCAAACTGAATTCCTGTCGAATTATTTGAGTTTCTCTTGCATCGCTATAATCCATTGGGTAGATCTTAAAGCTTCTTCAACATCTTTGGGTTCAGTTTGCGATAAGAAGCAACTGAAATGCTCATCTTCGTTGATGCAATTTTGGTTGATATCGTAGACGAGGTTGCACATAGATCTTCGAGTCTTCACGCCATCTGATGGTTCTCCAATGATGTTGTCGTTTGAGTGCAGCTCGAGCCACTTCCTGTACTTCTTGATCTCTTCCGGTGAAGGTGGAGGTTCTTCAGTGAGGATAGATCGTGGTCCATCAGTTGTCGACTGAGGTTTGACAGTAGCTTCAGTTTCTGCTTGAGTAGGGGACTGGTGAATTATTAGTGAATTTGGCTCCACATGTCCTTCAGTTTCAACTTCTTTAAGTTCCTCAGTTGGTGGAGTTCCCCCTTGACTGATGCCTTTAGTATTGGCTTCAGTTGGACCTTCAATTACTTGATTGATCTTCTGAAACTGAAGTTCTTCGGTATCTTCATCTCTTTCTGGTCCCTACACTGACACCTCATTTGGTTCACTGTTTTTCTTTTTAGTATTGGAAACTCTATTGTTTTTGGTGTTCTCTTCAGTTTCCTGTTTCCTGAAATCATCAAGTGACTCATCAAAAATAACATGAGGTGTTTCTTCCACAACCATTGTTTGAGAGTTAAACACTCGATAGGCTTTGCTGGATTCTTCAGTTCCAGAGTATCCAAGGAAAATTCCTGGATCAGCCTTGCTATCAAAAGTGTTTTAAGTTTCTTTTATCATTGTTATGAATGAAACACCTGGAACCGAAAGCATGAAAATAAGAAACAGTTGGCTTCATATTCTTCCATAACTCGTAAGGAGTTTTTCCATGTCTTTGAGTGTGGAAGGAACGATTTTGTGTGTAGCATGTGTTGTTGATTGCTTCAGCCCAAAACTTCAGTGGAAGTTTTGATTCAACTAGCATTGTCCTTGCTGCTTCCTTCAAAGATCTGCTTCTCCTTTCAGCTACTCCATTTTCCTGAGGAGTTCTTGCTGCAGAGGTCTGATGACTGATCCCTCGTTCTTCACAGTAGTCTCTAATCACTGAATTGAGAAATTCAGTCACTCTGTTTGATCTGATGCCGATGATGTCCATTTATTTTTTCAACGCTCAATCTCTTCATCAACTTCGGTAGTTCCTTCAGTGTCTTACTTTTTCTATATAGAAAAATAACCCAAGTATATCGTGAGTAATAATCTACGATGATCAGTCATGAACTGATCATACTCATCAACATCGCCTATTGATGTACCTTTGGATTCTGAGTTTTCTCCTGTCATCAAGAAGGAGTTATCAGTATTAAGAGTTTTAGAGTGAGAGTTTACCTCTGGCCCATCCATTCCATTGTCGTAGCTATTGCAGGAGTTGGCGGCCACACTTTCTGCATCTTTAGCCATGAGGGCCTGGCTCTCATCGTCTGAACTTGTGGAGTTGCTGGCTGATGATTCAGTTGAGGAACCAGAGTCTTCAGCATCTCCAACCACCATTGCCTTCTTCTTCTCGTACTTGCAATCTCTTTTAGCACGAAGGGCTTTGCGCTCTGAGTGTGATAGTTCAAGGCAATCAGTTCTATAATGGCCCTTCTTTCCGCAGCCAAAACACTCCACATCCTTGAGATCGGGAGTGGATGATTTCTTTTCTTCAGTCTTGTCGTTGGAGTATCTGGGCTTGTACTCCTTCTCATTGCCCTGAAGTTCTTCTTGTGGAACTTTTTGTACTTCCGGAACTTGGATTCCATCTTGTTAAATCTTTCAATCAACAATGCATATTGACTGAAAAATTCTTCTGGCTTCAGTTCAGTCGACTCCTTCGACTGCTTCTTGGGCTCCTTCGATGAAGCTTTCAGTGCAGCTCCCTTCAAATATGATGGTATATCTTCATCCGATACTCTAGCTTTCTTTGTCTCTTTGTTTCTACGGATGTCGAATTTGTTGACTTTGAGATCTGAGAACAATTTATCAGTCGCCAGTGTGTTAAATCTGGTCTTACTCTGATGAGCGACTGAGTATATATGCCAATCCCCTAGTGCAAGAACACGAAAGATCTTCAAGTTGATCTCTCGTTGGTTGTATTTGTCCTTTGAGATGGACTGTACCTCGTTCAGTATTTTGTTGAATCTGTATTCCATCTCCTCGACTAATTCATTCTTGAGCATCTGGAATGAATCAAATTTTTGACAAGCTATTAATAGCTTGTTCTCCTTGATCTCCTCTGATCCGATGCATAATCCTTTAAGGATATCCCACATCTCCTTGGTAGTTTTATAGTCCATGATCTTGGTGACGTGTTTGTCGTGGACAGTGCCATAGATGATGTTCTCAGCAAGATTATCCAGTTCATCTTGCTTTCTCTCTTCAGTGGAGAAGTCGGCCTTATTTTTGATCTGAACTTCGTTGTAGGAATCCTTTGTTGTGTCAATCGGTACCCTCTTGACTATTTCTTTGATAATGATTGGCCCGTTGGTGATGACTTCCCACATTCTGCAATGTTGTGCCGTGAGGTAGCACTTGATCCGAAATTTCCATACGTCATAGTTTTCTATGCTGAACGTCGGCAGCGATGAGGACTTGCTGAAGTTAGTTTCCATGTCAGAGAAAGAATAAACGACAGAAATAAAATGCACTTAGCACGTAGGAAATGAAACATTGAAAACTCATTTTCGAAAGGGTTCGAATACCAACTAGATTACAAAAAATAGGCTCTTAGTAATCGAAACTTAGGCTAAGGGTTTACAATGTAATTGCCTAAGGATCTAAGAGAATTTAGGTAATCAATGAACTGATTTAGGCTTTGGATATTCTCTTCTTCAATTCAAACTTTGGAAAGCAGTGAGTAAGCTGAGTCACAAATTTTGCAGAGTTTCAGCTTAAGTATTTGAATCGGTGAAGATTGAAAGTGATTCTCGAGCTCTATTTATAGGCGAAGTCTTTGAATAGATCCGTTGGTGAGATGGTCTTCAAGATTTCTGCCGTTGTGAGATAAATTGAATCTTCGCCTGAGGCTTCAATCTCCAAGGCTCCTGATTGGTTGCGGATTTGGCGTCTCTAGCAGTAGGAGCATGGTGCTTCTGAAAAGTTATCACGAAATAGGAAACTCTGTTCAGGCGAGGACGATCTTCATATTTTCGCATTTAATGCAGTTGTACTTGGCATGAATACGTGACTTCTTTTAAACTTAAGTCTCCAGTCCAAGGAAGAATGTTTATTGATACTTGATTTGAGTATCAGTCCGCTATTTCCACGTGGCAAACACAAATATTCAGTCATAACTGAATCTTCAGTGAAAGTTCGACCTTCAAAATACTTTAGTATTTTGTCTTCAGCCTTTTCAATTCCAATCTTTAGTCAAGCGTCTTCAGTTCTTCGATCTTCAGTCCAGCGGTCTTCAGTCTACCAAGTAAACTGAACTCTAACACTTGAGTTCAAAATTTTTTAGTCTAGTGAAAAAACAAATCTAAAGATTTTGGTATCATCAAAACATGGACAAAGATATTTCATTAATTTCCCAACAGTTGGAGATGCTCTTAAGCGCACCAGGAGGCGGAGATCGTGATAGACGGCTCCTTTCAAAATGGTACACTATTTAAAATAGAGAATATTGTGTGACCATCACAAGGCAACTAATACAGCTTCATCATAATCATAAATATGAAGGCACTAACCTAGACTAGTAGTAGTGGTTAGGGATGGCAGTGGATCTTGGACCCTGCCCAGATCCGTGGATTCAGATCCATTTTTTAGGGTCCGAATCTCATTTTTTTGGATCCAACGGATCTGGATCTCAATTTTTAAAACGGATCTGGATTTAGATCTTGAAATTTTAGATTCGGATCCGACCCAGATCCGACCCATGGATCCGTTTTATTTAATATATATATATATATATATATATTTTATATTTTATATTTATTTTATTAATAATATTAAATATATTAAAAATTAAAAACAATACACTACAGAGACATTTTTTTTCTTACGAAATGTAATTTGGAAGACTTGTTATCATTGACTTGAGCATTGAGATTTGTTTATTTTGAATTTTTAGTGACTTATTTTTTTATGTTGAGACTTTATATTGCATGAATATGTTTTGTGCAATATTTTTTATGATGGAAACTAGATTTTGTTGATTTTGTGACTTTTTTTTTAAAAAAATTAATTTAAAAACAGTAGATCCATAGATCTGGACCCGTGCACCTGCGGATCTGACGAATCTGAATCTGGATCCCAAATTTTTAGATTCATTGGATCTGGGGCGGATCTGGATCCCATAAATTAAAACGGATCTTGATCTGGTATTGATGAGATCCGGTCTAGATCCGGCCCGTTGCCATCCCTAGTATTGGTAAATGCTACACTTTGAAAAATGTATATTAATTATTTTTTGGTAGTCCAATTTTTTTTGAAGCTGACGATTCATATTTAAATTATTTCACAATTAATCCAAAAGTTATCTACCCTTTTGTATTTATTATACATAATATTTATAATTTTGAAGCTACAACTTTTTTCTATAATGAAAAATATACGGTATTACTGAAAAGAGTTTAGAAAAGTGGTGGCACAAACATATCTATGATCAAGGATGTAAACGAATTGGATCGAAGCGAATATCACATTCATAAAAATAATTATACATTCGAATCGGTATTTATCTTTCGAATCTTATTTATTATTCGTATTCGATTCGCGAATATTCAATATTTGAATCGAACTAAATATTCATTTCAATTTCTTACAAGTGTATTGTAAACAATATAAATCAAATATTCGATTTGATTTTCTAATAGTTGATTCTAATCGAATATATACAATTTACAATTTTGAAGGATAAATTTTTTTAAATAATATTTTAAGCAATATCGAGCTCACACATAATACATTTACTTTTAAAAACTCAATAATATATGTTAAAAAGAAATTCTATTGTTCGAAATTTCAACTCCCAAATCATAGTACAAGCCATACATATATATATATATATATATATATATATATATATATAGGGGTGGGCTACCGTGAGAACATATGCATCTTAAAATAAGAAATAAGAGCAATTTTTAATGTATGAATTTTATGTAGAACACGTATGAATTCGCTGTATAAATGTATGAATTGTGAAAAATAAATTTTTGCTATCTTTGGGATTAGAACTCAGGACCATAAATCCATCCAACAAAGTTACGAATCAACCGTAGATCTTAATGATCTAAGAGCTGAAAATGATTCTTATTTTATGTATTAAGAAATGTACTTATTTTAGCTCTCCCCTATAAATATACATATATTTATTTATATTTACATTTACATTTATATTTGTAATCATATATTTTCAAAAGTTTAGTCGAATATAATAATTTTTTTTAATCGTATTTAATAACTAATCAAACAAAAAAAATATTTATATATATGTTTGAATCATAAAATTTTATATTTGAATATTAAAAATTCGAATCAAATACTGAATCAAACTAAAATTATTTACTCATTTACATTCCTATACATAATATAAAATGGGGCGAGATCGTTATTACTAAAACTTGAGTGGACCAAAAAATAAAATGTACAGAGGGTTTGGTTTCAGAACTTTGAAACAAGCTGGGTTTGAGTGGCTGATTTGCTGACCGTTCTTGTTCTCTGTGGGAAGAGAACCGAAGAGAGAGAGAGAGACTGTGCGGCACCTATCCATTTCTCTTGCTACGTTTTGTTTCGTTTTTCATCGTAACTAGTACGGCCACTCGTGCGATGCATGAGCCACGATATATTTACTTATCTTTTAAAATTTTAAATTATGTTAAAATATCAAAGTGTCATTATTTATGAATTAGATTAATTGGTAACGAGAAAATTATACGCCATTCGTCCACGATATCAATTTCACTTTTGACATTTGGTATGTCCACAATATCATTTTCACTTTCATTTATAGCAGTGAGGTTCACAAACTCCACTCACAACAATAGTGAGATCCACCCCTAAAAAAACACAATAGTGAGACCCAAACTCCACTAATAACAATACCCACTATTATGGACTATTATTCACCACTTTTTATAACTTGTATCATCCACAAAGTGGAAACGATATCGTAGGTGGATGGAGTGTTAATTTAAATATAACTATTTGCTTTAAAATAATGTATATAACGGTAAATCAACTTAATGAGCATTGTATAATAAGAATATAATTAAATTTATAGATTATAAGATAAATCATTTCAATCAATCTCATTTTGAGCAAATAATACTAAACTATCAATATAACAAAATTAGAGTCAAGGGATTTTTTAGGACAATAACTTATGTTGATTTGGAAATTAGGACAAAAACTTTCGGACTTGTAAAAATAGGACACTAATTTTTTTAGAGTAAAATAGGACACTAATTAATAAGCGTCGTAAAAATAGGACATTTCTCGGCCGATAATTGGCCGAAAAATGTCCTGCGGATGCAACACTTATTAATTAGTGTCCTATTTTACTCTAAAAAAAAATTAGTGTCCTATTTTTACAAGTTCGAAAGTATTTGTCCTAATTTTCAAATCAATCTAAGTTACTGTCCTAAAAAACCCTCGAACTCAACAAAATTAATAGTCGTCATTTAATACTATAATATTGGGATCTTTAAAAACTAAATTGCATTATTATTAAAAGTTTATATTTAAACAACTCAAAACTAATTTAAACATTAGGAGAAATACGAATAATATAAAAGGAATATATAACAACAAATATGTTTATATAAATAAATAAATAAATAATTCGTATACATAATTAAATAAATCTAAATAATATTTTAAATTCTAATTTTAATATATATATAACTAATTTTTTATTTGTAAATTCACATTAAAATAAATAGTACAAATTTTCTTTTCCTTAACTGCATTAAAAACTATTATACTTTAAAAATATTTAAATTTAAAATAATTATAATTAAACAACTATGTAAACTTTTTTGAAATGTAAAAAATGACACCTACTTCACCAACAAACGATAATAAAATGAAAATAAAATAAAATGATGTTCAATATTAGAGATACATGAGAGTGAACAAAAATTAATTTTAACACTATAAATTATTGTAAATTATTCACTTCAAATTTATTTATTACTCCAAATTAAAGATTATAATTTTTAATTAAACATTGGAATTGAATATTTTTTTTCATGATTCGAATTTAATAATTTTTTAAATAAAATTAAAATAGAAAAAGAAAGAAATTTTGGAGGGCAGAAGTGAGAGGAGAGAGAAAATTTAATACAAATTTCTTGCTCCTTAATTGTATTAAATTTAAAATAATTATAATTAAACAATCATATAAATTTTTTTGAAAGGAAAAAAAATGGCATCTACTTATTTTTTCACCAACAAACGAAAATAAAATGAAAAAAAAGTATGATGTTGTACATTATAGATAAATGAGAGCAACAAAAATTAATTTTGATACTTTAAACAATCATAACTTATTCGTTTCAAATTTATTTTTTTATAATTTTTACTTCGAATTAAATATCTTTTCGTGATCTTTAATTTAACATCCAAATTGAATACTTTTTCATTAATCGAAGTTAATGATTTTTTGAAAAAAGAAATAAAATAGAAAAAAGGAAAAAGAAGAGAGAAATTTTGGTGGGAGTAGTGAAGGGAGAGAAATTTTGGAGGTAAAAAACTCCTCGTTTATTTGTATATAAATATAAATTTTAATTTTTATTGTGTCTTTATTGCATGAATTGAATCTAATAACAATAAAATATAAAAAATTATTAATTTTAAAATTCAAGGAAGCATATAGAATAATTACCGAACATTATATATATGTTAGCCCTAGATAAAAATTAGAGTTTGAATGTTTTAGCGTATTTAACTAAATTATATATTAAAATGCAGAAAGAAATGGAAAGATGGGCATTACTATAAAATATTTTTTTTTGAAAGGTACTATAAAATATTTTTGTTTGGCGCAAGAGTTTCGACAACATGAAAAATTGAAATTGGCTAGAAGTAATTAAAGCATGTTATGTTAAACATCAATATAATAAAACTCATTAATAAAATTAGCAATTAAGTAGTATTTCTTTTCTTGAAATACTATACTCCACAAATTTTATCTCTTGTTATTTCCGCCTCTCTCTCACACCAGAAAATCCTTTTCCTCTTTCTGCCTTTCTCGTAGTCTTGCATCTCTCTCACACTCACTCGTCGTGCCGCACAGATCTTCCCACCTCGCCTTCTCCGGCAACAGCTGTAGTAGGGTACGTCTCCTTTTTTCATCGCCCCATCCGCCTCGCCTCTCACTCGCCGCCACCGTCTTCTCCGCTAACAGCCGCAAAAGGGAAAATCAGCAGTAGCGTTTGCAAGCCTCGAGAAGTTTGCCTCTACAGTTGCATCAGTCCGCCTCTCTGACCTCCGCGGCTCTGTGTGAGTGCCTTCGTCCGACTTTCACAACTACAGCCAAATAACTCAATTAGGGCTTCGAATTTTCCATTTTTTCTTCTCGTTCTTCTCCATCCACGATTTTTGAATTTTGTTGTATTTATCTGCTATTCAAATTGTACCTATTTATGGGTTGGTGAATCTTGAATTTTTCTTTTTTTATTTTGTTTAAAAGGAGGCTTCTTGGTATAATCCGATTTGAAAACTTAAGTTCGTTCAAAGTTTTGGAGAAAGGTTGAATGGTTTTCTTGTGCAGGGATGATGGGTTTGGTTTCTGAAAAATTGAGAAATTTTTGAAGAACTCTCGACAACTGCCACAGTTTTTGTAAGCGTTTCAGTTGTTACAACTATCATATTCAATTTTAGCAGAAAAAATTTGTGTTTTAGCGGGAATAAGTTACCGTTTAACTGGTCTTTTATATAGTATATAGATAGATATAGATTCTATTGGGTTTTCCCTTCTTCTTCTCTTGTTTTGCTGCCTGTGTTTTTGGAACCTCTCTTCAAGCCTCTTTTTTTCTACTGGTAAGTTTCTGTTGGATTTTATATTTCTGTTAATTTTATAGCTTTTCATTTTCTTAGTTTAGGTGTTATTCCATTATAATCTGAGAATTTAGGATTGGGGGTTGGGGATACCCCCCATTTGTTTATTGGGTTAAGGAAATTTCCAGAAATGAAATTTGAGCCTTTTGAGATGTATAACGTTAATAAGGTTTAATTTGGTGTGTGTGTGTAGTTTTGGAATTCACTTCACGTAATTTTCCTGAGCATTATTGTCTCAATTGTTGTTTGAAATTATTGGGATAGATTTGCAGTTGAAGTTGGGTAATGTGTGGCTGTGATTGCCTGGAATCTGGATACTCACACATGGGCAATTAATTTTATACTTTTCCTTTGATGAAATGATGATGTGCCAGAAAGGAGATGAGTCTAAACTTGCAGTTTTAAGTAGCCTTAGAAGCTTGTCCTTGATGATGATCTAAGTAAGGAGGCGGCAAATGATTTGGTGTTTTAGGCCTTGATAGTGCGAATTGTTGATAGTTATAACTAGCCTTGGTCTAGAATTAGTTTGGTTGCATGGTAGCCATTGGCCAATCTGATTTCTCCTGTTAAATTATTGTAATGAATGAACATAGGATGGGCACCATAACTGATATTGAAATGAGTAATAAATTAGTGGAATAATGAACTTCTATAAATGCGTCCGCCTCCAGCAATTTTCACAACATTGATTGGCCCTCACTCCATTTGAGATTGTAGGAGGATGAATGTAGGATACATTTCTAAATTTAATTCTTTGTGGTAAATGAGATATTTTATGTTGCAGGAGTTTGTGGTGTTTGGAAATCGAGTGAAGAGTGTGGTTTCAGCACCTTAGTTTCATTGAAGGGTGGATGGGAAAAGGTCGATTTTGATGTCGTTGAGGATAAAATCAGTTGTAGACAAGTTTGTGCAGGAGCTGAAGGAGGCTCTAGATGCAGACATACAAGATAGGATCATGAAGGAGAGGGAGATGCAAAGTTACATCGAGGAACGTGAGCGTGAGGTTGCTGAGCGCGAAGCTGCTTGGAAGGCAGAACTCTCACGACGTGAGGTACTTGATTCACCTTCTTGTTTGTGAATGGGAATAGCTAGTTGTTGATTTTCTTGAAATGCCACTGAATCAATACAACATTTCCTATATATATATAGCACTTCTTGAAAGTGTGGAAAACATGAGGAATTAGTCCTAATTGGTGTTCTTAGCAGCTTTAGATCAAATATGTGAATATGTTTCTTTTGTGAATGGGCGTAGTATAAAACACTTGAGTTGTGATCTAGATGGGAGTTTCTTTCTATGATGCGTTAGGCTTAAAGTCTAGTTGTTGGATGTAGAAAAGCAAACGAGATACCTTTTTAATGGGAAATGGACTGATTTGAATATTATGCCCACTAACTTTTTATGCATTCCCAGACAACTGTCGGCTAAGACTATTCTTTGGAACTCATTGTAATGTTTTTAGTCACATATAATGTATCCATCATTATGTGGCTTTAAAAAATTTCTTATTTATGTTGTTTTATTTCTTTGCTGCTGACCTTTGGATGCTAATCTGCCTCTCTTATGTAGCACTCGAACAGCTTAGTTATGCAACTGCTTTTGATAAATCTAGGCAGTTGGAAAGTGAAAGCATTTATGCTTCTCGCTTAGGTGTAGTATCTTCTAATGGTTCTTTGTATACAAGACATGGTTTTTCATTCTCTCTTTGCTATTGAAGTTCCATAGGTTATATTTTTATAATGTGCCTTCCATCAAACTTTTACTACAAAAGTCATACTACCATTACTAATATATCAAACTAAAGCGTATTGTTTTACATTGTGTTTGCTTTTTATCCCTCTAAATGGAGGGATAACAAAAATTTATGCCTTTAAATGTTCGCTTTTTTATCCCACATTTTACACAAACACCATTTTTCCTTCCTTATTTTCACTTCAAGGAGGGATAATATTATCACACCAAAATGGAAGGATAATATTATCCCTCCTTGAAGTGAAAATAAGGAAGGAAAAATGGTGTTTGTGTAAAATGTGGGATAAGAAAGCGAACATTTAAAGGCATAAATTTTTTTTATCCCTCCATTTAGATGGATAAAAAGCAAACACACCCTTAGTGTTTTATGTCTTTTTAAAGATCTGTAACCATGCCTTATTCATCTAGAACATAAATATACGATCTCCTGAACATAGATGAACTTTCACAAGTCTTTTAAGGCCGATGTCTGAACTTGGTTGGAACAACACACACACACACACACTCCTTTAAGCACCTATTTCAGCATCTCTTGTCTTACTTCTTGCTTACACTCACTTGTAATTTGGCATTCAGGCAGAGATTGCTAGGCAGGAAGCCCGGTTAAAAATGGAAAGGGAAAACCTCGAGAAAGAGAAGAGTGTGCTGATGGGAACCGCATCAAATCAGGATAACCAAGACGGGGCTCTTGAAATAACCGTCAGTGGTGAGAAATATCGCTGCCTCAGGTTTGCAAAGGCGAAGAAGTGAGTCTTTGCTTCCACATTAATCTTCTTCAAGTGCATATGCATCTTGGATGGTGCACGTTGATTTAGTTGTCCAACGATGAGCTGTGTCGAAATTCGTCTTCGCAATGAAGGGAACAAGAATATGGACTTGGAGTCTTAGACTTTCTAGTTTAGACGTTGATTCATTGGTTTGTGGAAATTCTGTGTAAATATCAATTGATAAATCTTGGCTTCTTTCTTTCTAGTTTGTTAAAGAAATCTAGATTTGGTATCATCTCAATCTCAATCAAGTTTCTGTGAGAGATTTTTTGGTGGATACATGTAACGTATATATTAACGATGTTATTTTACATAGGTAGCACGTGTGAATTGTTGATAGTTATAACTAGCCTTTGTCATGCCGTTATAATTAAGGCTTGATTAGAGATATTGTTAGGGATAATTGCGTGAAAATACACAAACTTTGCCAAAAATCCATATTTGATGCGAAGTTAGGATTTTACATTTTAATACACCAACTTTCGTTGTTGTCCAAATTTGACACGACTTAATTCTTAAAAATTCAAAAAATAACCTTTTTTTGTAAATAATTATACAAAGACCCACTTATGTTATTATTTGGGATATTTAAACCAAAACAAGATATTTTCTTATGATGTTTTCTTTTAGTCTTTGATCCGCGCCTAAAATGGTTTAAAAGAAAACATCATAAGGAAATATCTTGTTTTGGTTTAAATGTCCCAAATTATAACATAAGTGAGTTTTTGTATAATTATTTACAAAAAGGGGTTGTTTTTTGAATTTTTAAGAATTAAGTCATGTCAAATTTGGACAACAACGAAAGTTGATGTATTAAAATGTAAAATCCTAACTTCGCGTCAAATTTGAATTTTTGGCAAAGTTTGTGTATTTATGTGCAATTTTCCCATATTGTTATAACCTCAACCTTTTTCGCAGTCATGCACTTTTTTGTGACCCCATTTCTTGTTAAAAATTACTCCCTCCATCCATTAAAGTTGACAATAATTACTCTTAATTAAAGCCACTAATTAAGACACTAACCAACCCCTAATTCTAACATATTTAACCCTACGAATTTCTACTCATTTCGCTTAAGTTGCTTAACCCTAGCCGCAACCCCTCAGTTCTCTCTCTCTCATCGCCCGCCTCCCCGTTTGTGAATCTAGGGTTTTCACCCTCGATTCACCGTGGAATCGCGAATCAATCGCTGTTGAAAGTTGAATCACCGTTCGAATCTAGGGTTTTGGACCTTTGGTTCGCCTCTCCCGAGCCCGTCGGCTCTGGTTCGCCCCATTTCATCACCGCGATGACGACAAACTCCTACTCCAGTGACTCTCCGGCTTCGCCGGAGCCCGTCGCCTCTCTGAGCGGCATCCTGCTGCACGGCCCGCCCGTCGCCGAGTCTCCGTTGATTCTACGCTCCCCCTTTCACCCCGCCGTAGAGGTGGCCATCTGAACCGGAACCGTGAACCGGATCGAATCGCACGATTGTGGAACTGAAACCGGAACTGTGAGAGACGGTTCGGAACCGAAATCGACATCGGCTCAAAACGGTTCGGTTACAGTTCCATTTTCGAGAACCGCCGGTTCTCGGTTCTGAACCAGAACCGAAATCGTGGAATCGTGAACCACACGGAACTGTGGAATCGGAACTAGATCTGTCCAGAACCGTCTGCACCTCAAATTGCCTCGCATGATGTTTGCATGCAATGACTTTGGCAAACCTTTTAATGCCTTATTTGACAAAATTGATTGTAGGGGGCTAAGGGAGCGTTTGCAAGATTGCAAATGTGAATTTGAATTTCAAATTCAAAATCAAAATTCACCTCAACATCTTTCTATAAATACACCCTTAATTCCCTTTATTTTTCCTCACACCAATTATCATCTCTTCATTCTTTCTCTGCAATTATCTCTACAAAAACTTTATCTATATTACTCTCTGCACTCTCTCTCTCTCTCTCTATATTACTCTCTTTCTCTCTACAAATACTCTCTTTATTACTTTCTCTGCATTCTCTATACTACTCTTCTTCCTTCTTTCATTTATCATCCTCACTACAAAAATGGCTGCTTCTGGTTCCGGCTCTGGTCGCAATATTCGAGATCTCGACGAAGCAACCTATATTGGGAGTAAGGATCCTACTTCTCAATTCCAAAGGGTGCCCAATCGCCGTGAACGTGAAGAAATAGAGGAGGCACAAATCCGTGCCGATGCGGAAATGGCGGAGCGCCTTGCTCAACAACAATCCGATGATGAAATTCCATCCACATACCAAACTGAACAAGCCGATGGTGATGCCATCGATTTGGAGGACGAGATGGGAACGCTCCGACCTGGATGATCGACAACGAGCAAGAAGGAACGAGCTCCGCCGTCCAACGTCTTCACGGTGTACTTCAAAAAAGTACAAGTGAAAGACCCCGAAATCGGCAAAACTGTCATGAAGGGCGTGTACAACCTTTATGGCAAATCTTATGTTTTCAACGTGGGGAATGGTTGTTGGGAACCTTGTGGAATATCCTAATCCTGGTTTTGATGATACCAAAATCCATAGGTCTTAATTGTAATAGACTAGAACTATTTGAACTCAAGTGTTAGAGTTCGTTTCTAGTTTAGTTTGTGATTCCGAAGACTGAAGACTGAAGACTGAAGGACGAAGGACTGAAGACTGAAGATACCAACTGAAGTATCAGTTGAAGAATCAGTTCGGAACTGATTACTTAATGCGTGCCGCGTGGACTCAGCGGACTGATACTAAAGTCAAGTATCAGTTAAACATTCTTCCTCGGACTGAACTTCCAACGTTCAAAGGAAGCCACGTACTCACATAGTACAGCCGCATTAAATACAGAGATCTCAGGATCTTCCTCTCTCTGCAGAGGTCATTCCTATTTGGTGGCTACTTTATCAGAGACGTCGCATCTCATGCTCTTCAACATAGCCGTTCCCACCAAACAAGGAACCTCGAAGATTGAAGCCTCAACCCAAATTCAAAAAGCTCTACAACGGAAGAAATCTTGAAGACGTTCTCCGCCAACGGATCTATTCAAGATCTCTCCTATAAGTAGTGCTCGGGGATCACTTCAATCTCCACTGATTCAACGACATAAGCTGAAACTCTGCCAAAATAGTTTCTCAGCCAAAAGCTTAACCTCCCCAAAGCTTGAATCGAAGAAGAGAATTCCAAAGCCAAAAATCAGTCACTGCTGATTACACACATTCTCTTAGACCTTAGGCAAACCTCTGTTTACCCAGAAGCCTAGGTCAAACTTGCTCCAAAGAACTTGTTCTTTGAAGTATAGTTGGCAAGTTTTCAAACCTCATTTCAAGAGATAGAATCAAGTGTTTGAGTGGTAAAGGAGTTCAGGAAGGTACTCTGACTCTGTGAGATCCTAGCGTGGGTTGTGCTAGGAGTGAGAAATCCAACGTGAGTGAAGTGTTGGTACTGAAGAGTGGAATCTTCAGTGGTACGGTTGTGTGCACCCGGCAAGCACACGGTTCAGTTTGCAGTGCACCAGTTAAGCACTTGTGGAGTGGATTGTTGGTCTGATCAACCGACCGTGGATGTAGGAAGTGTTTTCCGAACCACGTAAAAATCTTTGTGTTTATTACTGTTTTCAGTATTTACATTCTTACTTGTGCTGTTACATTGATAAACTGAAAACTGACTAAAGCATAGAGAAACCTAAAGACTAACTTCGTGCTCAACCCAAAGGCTATTTCGAAACAAAAGATTTCCGCTGCATGTGTTATCAGTCTGACTGACCTATCCCTGATAGTCAGTAGGACTCATAACATCTCTGTTCAACAAACTCGACTGAAGCCTTAAGTGGATCAGTTAAGGACTCTGAACTTAACTGATCACTCCTTACTGAAGAGTGTTCAGTATCAGTCATCAACTCCGGTTCAGTCAAAACTCATTTTGTAAAACAGGAGTCAAAGTTTGTGTTTAAAGTTTCGATTCAAAATCAAAAATAGCCTATAGGTGTATTCCCCCCCCATACACCTATTCGAGACCCTCCGGACCTAACAATGGTTATGGCACCTACAACAAGCATATCAAAAATGTGCATCCTCCTACTAAAGGCAAAGGTAAACAAACGCAACTCACCTCTACCTCGGCGAGCAAGGCACGCCCGAAATCTCTCTTTATAAGTTTAACGATATTGTTGCTAGGGAAGTTATGGCTAGATTTGTTAGTACCGAATCTTTTGCTTTTCAATTTGCCGATAGCATGAATTTTGAAAATGCCATGAAATTAGCATATAATCCCTTAGCTAAAAGAATCCCATGTACAACTATGACTAGAACCATAGTTAAATTAACTAGAAGATATAAAATACAGTTGCGTAATATTTTGACTACTTTACCACATAGAGTTTCTGTGTGCTCCAATATTTGGACATGTGCATTTAAACATAATTCTTACATGGGTATGACTGTTCATTGGGTTGATTTGCAATGGAATTTGAACAAACGTGTTATTGCTTTAAAAAATTCAACTGTGCTCATACCGCCGAAAATATTGCTCTTATTATCTTGAAAATTTTGCAACAATTCAAGATTACTGAAAAAATATTTTCAATTGGTTTTGACAATGCAAACGCCAATACCGCTAGTGTGCTTTCTTTAATTTGTGCATGTAATTCTTCACTACAAGGTAAGTATTTTCATACTCGTTGCATTGCTCATATCTTAAATTTGTGTGTTCAAGATGGCCTTAAGGCTTTGGATAAATCAATAAAACTAATTAGGCAAGCTGTTGAAATGTTACGTGATAAGCAAAAATTACATAGGTCATGGCTAAAATTTTGTAAAGCTGAAACTGGACGTAGTAAGTGCTTTAACATAGATGTGTGCACTAGGTGGAATTCAACATATGAAATATTGAATTCAACATACGAATTTAAGGATTTATTAGTAATTTTTTTTACAAGTGAAGTGAGCTCTATGATTTTATTGCCATCTTATTGGATGATTGTTATGATCTTGTGCAATTACTTAAAGTTTTTGAGGCCGCTACTAAAGATTTATCGGGTGTCTATAATCCTACTTGCTCACGTGTTCTTGTTCATTGTACAATGATTATGGCTCAATTATGTCTTTGTAGTAGTAAATAAAAGTTACAAAGATCCGTTACTTTTATGGTTTTGAAATGGTTAAAATATAATAAATATATTCCTAACGTTTTTTTAATTGCAAAATGTTTAGACCCGTCTTTCAAAGACGAAGGTGTTTGTGGCATTTTAGAAATTTATTATCAATTTTTTAAAGATATAACCTATAGCGAGGAGGGTGTTACTTATGAAGCTTTGGATATGCCAAACTTTATGAATATCAAAAGTAGTCTTTATTGTGAATTACAAATACTTTTTCAAGATTTTACTTCAAAATATGGTCCAAATATTTCTCGAAAACAAACTGTTAGGAGTATCAGGTCTTCCTCTTATGGATTTGACACTAGTACTCAAGCGGGTAATGCTTCAAAAAAATTTCGCCAACAAAGGTCATGATAGTAGTCAAACATAATTTTCCGAATTAGAAGAGTACCTTAGGGAGCCAAAGGCAGGGAAATTACTTAATGCAGGGCCAAATGACGTGGACGTGTTAAATTGGTGGTCAATTAAGCAAGGCCAATACCCCATCGTTGCAATCATGGCGAAAGAAGTCTTTTCCGTCCCCGCATAAACTGTAGCGGTCGAGCAAGCTTTTAGCGAAACGAGATACATGCTCTATGAACGAAGATCTCAAATAGCACCGCATAATCTTGAAGCCCAATTATTGCTCAAAGATCATACATTAGCCGAAGCAAGAGAGCAATAAAATAAATGAGATGATTTGTTCGTAGAGTACCCCATATCCACGACCAAAGGCGACACCGCCAATGCGAGCGAGTCATCTCAACAAATCGAAGGCGAAGACTTTGATGATGACTTCGACTTCGACATGTAGAAGACTTCATGATTATGCAGTGTCACCAAAGGTAAGATGAAGGTAAGAGAACTACGTGGACTTTGATTCCTTTGGGATACATAGGCAACTTAATTATAACTTAAATGTTATAATTAAGTTCAAGTCCTATTTCATTTATTTCTTTTTTCCCCCAAATTACAAGTTGTAAATTAAGAGTTGTAATTTTATTTTAGCATCCAAAAGTTGTAATTTGTAAATTATATTAATAAGAGTTGTTATGTGCAACTTTGTAACTTAAATTATATTTGTAAGAATTTTAATTTATAAGTTCAATATTCAAATAAAGTAATTATGCAATTTACATTTTGTTTTCTTTTATTTTATTAAAACATATTTTATTTAATTAAAGCATATTTTATTTGAATACATAAAAAAAATTGAATCATGGTTCGGAACCGGAACCGTCAAGGTTGAATTTTGGTTCGTTTCGGTTCCCGTGTTCGGAACCGTGGAACCGGCGGTTTCGGTTCGGTTCGAACAGGGAACCGGACCGTGGCCACCTCTACCCCGCCGCCTCCACTGGCTCTTCGGTGTCGCCAAAGCCTTTCGCCTCTCTGAGCGGCGTCGATTGGCCGTCGAATCGGCGTAGATTGGTGTTTGATCTGCCATTTGTTGAGAAACAATCTCAAATCCCCGAGTCTCCGGCTTCATCGGATCCCATTGCTTGTAGTTATGCCGCCACCTCCAGTGACTCTCCGACCTATCCATCTCCGCCTGAAACACCTGATTCGGATGGGGATCTCTATGGCCGTATTATGGCGGACACACTGTTACTGTGGTCTCTTGGAGAGTACGGCGTGGCCCTCGACGACGACGTGGACACCGGCGAAGCCCTCTCCGGTGAAGCCCCCTCCGACGAAGAAACTTACACGTTTCCAAATACTGAAGCAAATATTTCCTTACTAGGTGAGAAGCTTCCTTTTAGTGTGTCTGATCTATTTTTTTATGCGCTATCAGTGGGGATTAATTTCTGCATTGTTGGTTGTTGGTCTAAATATTGCTGAAATGATGAACTATTCTTTGTCTAAATTCTGTGATGAAAACCTATTTTTGGTGTGTTTATGAGAATTTCCTTGAAATTGGTTTTTCATTTTTTGATTTCATTATGTTTAAGGCCGCCTAGTGCCATTATCTTTGTTGATGTATCGGGCTATTTGGTACAGCCTGGTGCCATCATTTTTGATGTTGTGCCTCGTGTTTGAAGGTTTGAGGCCGCCTGGTGCCTTCTTTTATGATGTTGTGCCTGTTGTTTGAAGGTTAAGGTCGTCGGGTGCCTTCTTTTATGATGTCGTGGCTTCATTTTGCATTTTGGTTGAACATCCTAGGCAGCACACATGCTTTCACAATCCACAAATGGTCTTTTTCATTCATTCTAGTAGCCCTTTACAACTTCCACAACTTTCATTTACAGAATAGTTCACTAATTTCATTTACAAAAACAGTGGTCTTTCACAACTTTCATTTACAAAATGTGGTCACTGATTTCATTTACAAAAACAGGCCCCTGTTTTCAACAAAAATAAACTTAGGAGCCCTAAATTCCTAACTCTAGGAAATCATTGAGTAGCCCTTGTTGTGGAAAGGGATACCCCAACTTCTCCACAAGGTCTTGCACCAAATGCATTGGTGCATTTTCAGTCAAGTAGGTAATGCACTCTTCCACCAAATGAATAGACACCTCCAAATCCCTTGGTAGCTGATTTTCTCTCATTAATGCATCTTTCCCCATGTGTGGGATCTTATATGCATTATGACCTCTTTGTTTCATTATCTCCACCATACACGACTGCAAACTTAGAAACACTTTGTTTAGTGTATGCGGAGATAATTGTGCATAAGATTTCTCAACTGCCTTCACAAGGTCATCACAGTTGTAGCACGCATGTTCAGTTTGAATGCTCTGAATAGCTCTAAACCATCCCAAGTCGTTCACATTTGTGTCCGAACTGTTTGGTGGTTGTTGAACTATTCTTATATCGAATCCATGAGCAGTAACTGCAGCCCTAAAATTGGGGTCTGAGTCCTGAATATGTGGTTTCGCATTATCTTGCTAATATAGATCACTTTACTTGCAAATGCAGGCCACTTTGCAAATATGGCTGGTAAGAGCTGTTTTAAAATAAAATAAAATGAAAGAACAGTTTCAATTTCATTTCAAAATAAAATAGAGTACATAGCACTTCCACATTGCAATTTAGGTCCTTTGCATACCTTGTTTATGAAGCACCCCTTCATGACCTCCTTGGTCATGGACTGAATAGGCTTAGTTTCCATAGTGCCCACTGGTCTGTTTTTGCTGTTTCTCTTGGCAGGAACTTGTTCTCTTAATGGGAAGATTCCAATCTTCCCATCAAATAAGCATTCCCCCGAATCTGAAAACATTGGCTTACAAACGGCACACATAAACATTACCTTCTTTATGAAACTCTTACTCTTGCATGTGCAGTGAGTATCTCCCTCTGCCGGTGTTAGGTAAAATCTATATGCTGCATTTGTGATGTAGAACCACTTTTCATCTATGTGAATGGTGTTGTCCATACCCTTAAACTTCAAAGCCAACATAATGCGATCGAATTCCAATGACTCTAGTGAAAATCGCAGTCGCAACAACTTGTTTGGGGCTGTGAGATCGGGCTTTATAGCACTAGAATGCGCTCTGATCGGCCCCTTGTTTACCCACCTCCAAACAGTGTTTTTGCTTTGATTAATCCCCATTGCAAGTCGTCTAATTGTTGATCTTTTGTGTAGCTCTAGGCTTTGAATAAGCTCTATGTCGAAGCTTATTCTTTTTTTTCTTGCAGCCTCTGTTTTGCATTTGTTAAATATATTTCCTCACCATTTTCCTTTTGTTTTTTCGCAACCGCCCAAAGACGAGCAACGGTGCGTTAGGAGGAGTTGAAGAGGGACGCAGCCTCCTTCATGGCGTCGTATCTAGGCTTGCCATTCTTCAAGCTTGCAAGAAGAAACTGCACTATCTTATTCCTATCACTGTAAGAAAGATCTTTTTTCACCATAGTTGGTGTTTTTTTTTGGTTTTTTGGAATTGCATAAGATTTGTAAAAATGAATCATGTGTTGGTGTTTTACAGTGATGTTTTGGAGGCAAACTGAAAATGTACAGCCTGCTGTGAAATGAAAATATTTGGGGGCCAAAAAAATTGGATCTGCCACCTCTTTTCTCTAAATGTGTGTCTTCTTTAATTTGGTTTTTTAAATGTGTACAACCGCCTCTTTTCATTTTGCATTTTGGTTGAATAAATTTGAAACAGCCGCCTATTTCATTTTTGAAGTGTTTATGTTTAATTTTGTTAAAAATATTGACTTCCTTAAATTTAATGAGTAGATGGAAAATTCAAAAAATGAAATAGTCGAAAATTTGCCATTTGATGACTTAATTAAATTTATTGAGTAAATAAAATAAAATTATAAATATTGGTTTTAATTTAATGAATAAAATAAAATAAATTTATAAAAAGTGAAAAAGGTAGTTGTTAAGTTGGTTGAGATTAACAAATTAATTAACTTTCACAAACTACATCAAATTGTAGGGACCACACTTAATCTCCACTAATCATCCCTTTCTTAATCTCCGTGCCGAAAAGAATGTTGCCAACTTTAACGGGACGGAGGGAGTAATAGTTTATCTACTTTTCCAGCTTCTTTTGTTTTCATTAGTTTTCGTATCAATGTTAGTGCTATTTCATTATGGGTAAGTTAAATAGTTTTGATAGTTATAACTAGTAATTCACTTGACCATTTATGCCATGACAAAATTCACAACCAAATGAAGTTACTAGGCAGATGATTCATGGAGATACCAAAATGAAAAATAAAATAAAATGAAGAAACACAAACTACACAAAAACACAAGGAACACTACAAGAATTTCATTCCTAAACAACAAGCATTTGGAGTTGTCTATGTGAAAACGCCTATTGTTAAACCCGGTGTTGTCTATTTTAGGGCGCTGATACACAACGAGCAGACCGCAGACGGTGATAGACAACAGTTAATAACGATTGTGCATAATAATATAGACAACAAGCGGGTCAATGATAGATAATGATTTAATACTGTTGTCTATATCATTATACACAACAAGTGATGTCTCTTGTCTATTTTCTGATAGCGAGTGAAATTAAAGACAATATGTTAATGCAACCTGTTGTCTATTTTATGACAGAATTTAAAAAAAATATATATATATATATATATATATATATATACACACACGGTGGTGGTTATTCAATAAACCACCCTTATTTTAAGAATTACGAACCAGCAAAAATGCATGAATTTTATGTATAACTGCTGTAATAGAAATTTTATTAAAAGGAAAATAAAAAGAACAAAAACAGGTGAAAGCACCCGCGAGAAGCCACGAGAAACCGAAAAACAAACAAGACTAAGAGAACATTTTTAGAGGATCATCCTCATAAAAAGAATCTTCGTCGTCAAGCATATCTCCCCATCTTTTAGAAACAACGGTCGACATAGCCCGAGCAGCGTCAAAAGAAGAAGAAAGTATCTCAAAATTTTGCATAACCGCGCCTTCAGAATGAGCATGTTGCACTTTTTTCAAGAACTCCATTGGCGATGAAGAGTCAAGAACGGCTCCCTGCAAAATAGCACCAGCGACATGACCAGTTGCTTGTTTGTCCGAGGACATACCATTCTTGATTATACGCCGGAGTCGGTGCTTGATAGAGGAATCAGAAAGCTTCCCCTTCTTGGAAGCCCCTTTCGGACGGCCACGACCGCGAATTATGGGAGGATCCTCCATTGTCGCCTTTCCTGGCGTCACAGTCAAAGCCATGTCTGTATTGCTACAATGCAGAGTGACAATATCAACCTGTGTATCTGACACTATAGTATTTTCCACCGGAAGTCGGGTAGTGTCATTCATCACTGGAACAATCTCCAAACCAACAGACTTGTCCGCTCTGTTATCACCAACCGAGTGTTCAGAGACAACCTCATTATCCAACTGAACCTCAGCATCCAACGACTCCAGAGCAGCAAAGGGGTTGTGAAGGTCCACCTCCACCTGCGCAGCATCAGATCCAAGATTTAGGGAACCAACGACTTCCTTCCTTGTTGAATCCGGGAAGGTGTCCATCTCATCATCCCCAAGAGCAGAGTCACGATTCGAGGGGTTCAGGATTCCACCCTTCTCATAAACAACCATCTCAAGAGAAGCCTCAGAGCAGGCCTGTTTACGATCCACTTGTTTCCAGTTGGAGCGATGTTGCTGAACAGGGTCTGGGTCAGTTCCTTTGCCAGCTGGCTGACCCTCAGTATCATTCTTCCCCTCTTTAGATCTCCTGCAAGAGGTAGTAGCATGGCCAACAACACAGCAAGAGTGACAAAAATATGGGAGGTCTTCATATCCGAATTCGAGAACAAAAACCCGATCCCCACATTTGACATCAAAAAAATCAGGCACAGCCTTGGAGACATCCATCTCAACCAAAATACGCGCAAAATGACCCACAGAAGCATGAGCAGATAAACCATCAATAACAATTGGTGCCCCTACATGTCTAGCAATACCAGAAAGCACCTCCGGATGCCAATACTCGTGAGGTAAATTAAAAACACGAATCCAAACTTGTGCTTTAGTGGATGAATCCTTGTATGGATCAAAATTTGGGACCCAAGTCCGCAAATGCAAGATGCCCGGATGTAATTTCCATGTATTTTTAGCAAAAGCCAGTGCCATATCTTGCGCAGAGCAGAATTTCAGGGTGAAGTAACCTTTACCCAGAGGAATAATTTCCCAAGATAAATCCGGCTTCCATAACTGCTGTAACTCGACATGCAAATCAGCAGCAAAACGAGGACGATCCCCCTTGCGAAGGATAATCCGGCCATGCAGGGCATGAGAGAATGATCGCACTTGTCGTTGATGGAACCCTTCCGAAATGATAAGACAGGGTTTATCGTTCACCAAAGAAGGCTGTAGAACCGTGAAGTCATAGGTAGGAACATCAGCTTGCCGACTTCCCTTCGTCTGTTTGAGAGTATCCGCAAAAGATCGACTGGATTGCTGTGCTTTAGATTGACCATTCCCGTCGAACTGTTCCAGTGGCGGCAAAGCCGAGGTCGGCCCCCCAAGCCGAAGAGCAGGCACCTTCGGAGCAGACGGGACGGCCATCGCAGGGTTTGGTTGAGTAGTAAAAGATTGAGGCTGCTTAGGAAAATTGTTAGAGACGACCGGCAGATTGAGCGCCCCTCTGTCGCCCGGTGAACTGAGTCCACCGAAAGCCAAAGGCAGCGGCGGGAACCAACCAACGCTCGAGGGGCCATTGCCGCCGTTTGACGCCATCGGACGGACGGAACAGCAGCTGGAACCGGTTAGGACTGACTGCCGACTTCCCTTCGTGCAGCTGGAACCGGTGAGAAACGATCCTACTATGGGATTCGTTTGGCTTCACATGGTTTTTTGGCTTCAGATGAAAGTCTGTTCCTCAAACCAGATCGCCCAGCTTTTCTTCGCACAACGAGGATGAAGATCGCCCAGAATCGGCGAGGATGAAGCTCGCGGCGAGGATGAAGATCTCCGATCTTGGCTGTGGAAGTTATCGGTCAACGGCTGTAGAAGATCGCGGGATGTGGAAGATCGCCCGATCTTGGCTGTGGAAGATCGCGGCTGTGGAAGATCGCCCGATCTTGGCTGTGGAAGCTAGCGGCGAGGATGAAGATCGCCGATCGTGGCTGTGGAAGTTCGCAGAAAAAAGGACTCTTCTCTCTCTCTACATGGCCTGAAATTCCATGTTCACGGTGGTGGAACCAAGCTTTACTCATTCATATCGATGTCGGCGATGAGCTCCGCCTTGGACGATGGCCGAAGACAGCAGCGTCACCGGTGAAAAATGGAGCTGCTGGAAGTTACGCTCCGGGTACTGTTCATAAACAGTTGCATACTGTTCATCTACAGTTGGAGAGAGTAACTTTTTCCACCCTTTTCCAAAAAGGGTTTTTGGGCTCAAAATCTAAGTCCAAAGTGAATTTTATGTATAACACGCATGAATAAACTGTATAAAGGCATGAATCGCGAAAAATAATTTTTTGCTACCTTTGGGATTCGAACTCAGGACCATGAATTTATCCAACAAGGTGATGAATCAACCGTAGATCTTGATGATCAAAGGGCTGAAAATGGTTCATAATTTATATTTTAAGAAGCGTTCTTATTTTAGCCTTCCCCTATATATACATATATATATAATATTTAGTTCCTCTTTTTTGTTATACTAATATATATGTCAAAATTAAAGTATTTAGACATCAAATAAGCAAATAATAGTAAAACCATTAATAAAACTCAACCAATACCATCAAATTCAAACATCCTATTTCATATTTCCTCAAAAGACATTACATCCACAATCGTATCGTCTCTAAGTACGTTTTGAATTATCTACTAAAAAAACTTCTAATATAATCTCCAACAATGAGCATTCACCACCAATGATTCAACAAATTCAACTATTTAACTAGCTTTCATCTACATGAACAAATAAAATACGATAGAATTTAAAACCATTCAAATCTATAAAATTGAATTAAACAAAAGAAATATATATCACACTTACCTTCATCATCATTCTTATCAACAAAATCGTATACAATCTCAGCCCACTCTCTTCGAACTTCATATATTTCTTCTGGAGTCAAATGCTTCAGAAAACTAATAAAAATAAATAGTAAGAAATGTACCAAATATTTTAAATAATTAGTCTTCAAATAAACACTGTACAATATCAAGGTCGTATGAGTCAGTTAAATTCTAGTTGTTTTGTTTGTCATTAGAGTGTTGCAGTATTTCGAAGAAATTCTGACATTCGAAAGAAATAGTTGTCTCTTATTTGGTTACATTTGTTCCGTGAGGCTCTCTCTCACACATCAATTTACTTTATTTCCTTTTCATCATTCACTATTGATATAACAAACTCTTTTTAATTTAAACTCCCGAATTGAACACATTTATATACATAAAATCTTTATAGATAAAAATGATTATTATTTTACTGCATGTTTAAGTTGTTTTCGGCACCTCCAAGTTGTAAGGTGATTTATGCCTAATTGTTCTTAATTTGGGGGTTTGATTGTGCTAAATTTGAGTTAAATATTCTAGAATTTGGTGCGTTTATGAGTCTGTTTGATGTGTTGCAGGAGATTTTGATAAAATAGGAGAAAGAATCATAGTTTGGAGATTTTGGATCAGAAATGCTTGTTTAGGCGCAAAGTGATGCACAGTGCTGAAAATCCCGTGCCAGAGTTGAGCTGACAATTTCGCGCCAGAGCATACTACACTGCCAGAGCAGACTACACCTCCAGAGCAGACTACATCTCCAGAACAGACTACATCTCCAGAGCAGACTACAATTTTACAGAGCTGAATATTCCAGAGCTGATTTCGTGTCCAGAGCTGACAGTTGCGCGCACAGTCGCCAGCGCTGGCAATCACGCGCAAGGCTGCCAGCACTGCTCCAGAGCTGGCAAACACTCGCCAGCGCTGCTGTTACTTGCCGAGCACTCTTTTCAACCTGAACTTTCCTTTGCTGTTACGATTTTATTTCTTAAGCCCAGTTTGGATGGGCCGTTCTTGATGGTCTTTAGGGTTTATAAAGGTAGTCTATATAAAGGGCTTAACGTTCATCATGAGAAAAATCATCTTAAGCGTTTGGACCAAGATAATCTTCTACCTTAAGCATCAAAACACTTTACAGTTTTCTCATTTTCATAGTTCTTAAGATTTCCGAGTTTTTGTTCTAAGTTAGCGTTCAATTTAGTTTGGTTTAGTTTACTGTTTCGAGTTGTAATCAAGTGACAGTGATTCGCTTCTCGCGACGATTTCAGTATTTATTATTTACGTTAATTCTTTGCTTCTACTTGAATTATGTTTTGCTTTCAATTATGCAATTTCGTTTATGTCAGTTTAGATTAGAAGCTTTTAATTATAGTTGTTTAAATTCTTAGCGTAATAGCGTTTAAATTCGAGTAGCCTTTACTTTACCGTTTAATTCTGCCTAGGGTTAGTAATTTATTTATGCTTAGTATTTGTATTTCGCCTAGTTAATTTCGAGTTTAATTTCACGTTAAGTTTAATTTACAAGCGTTAGTTTAATTTTACAGTTTTCAAACGACAACCTTTACTGCTTTCGTTGTGATACAATTAGAAGCCTTGTTAAATCTTCCTTGAGAGACGACTTGGGTTAGCTTACACGTTACAATAGATCTCGTCCTATTGCGAGTCAATCTAGCGTAGTGTTTAGGTTGAGTCATAAGGTAAAAACCTGAGATTAGTAACACATTTTAGACTTTCTACAATCAGCTCTAACAATACAATCATTTTTATGTTAATAGGCTAAAATGCTCATTTCCTTAAGTTCTATAGTAAAAATGCCCTAAGTTATAAATTTAGGCATTCTATGCCCTAATTATGTGAAGTACCTATTTTACCCTTTGATGTTGATGGATTTGCTTGGTTTTCTATGAAAGTCTTACACATTTGACCGATTTGACAGCCATCGGTCATAAAAGTCAACGATTTTCTATCAGTCAAGAGTACATATGACCGATGAGTGGCTAGATCATGTGTCCGTCCAGTGCAAGGGCGGACACATGATTTCACCGAGCGGACACATGATCTAGCCATCCACCGGTCATATGTATTCTTGACTGATAGCTGTCAAATCGTTGATTTTTATGATTGATAACTGTCAAATCGGTCAAATGTATAAGACTTTCACAGAAAACCAAGCAAACCCATCAAATCAAAAGGTATTTAAAGAATAGGGCATAGAATGCTTATGTTTATAAAATAGAACATTTGTACTAGAGAACTTAAGGAATAGAGCATTTTAAATTTTCACTCATTATTTTTTTCGCTCATCTAATCAATCAGTTTGTGTCCATGCCAAATGCACCAACTACATATTATATGTGAAGATATCAAAAAATGTATCACCACGATTTCAAAAGATCAAGTATGAGATATGAATGTGAGTTGAGCACCTAAAACTTAGATGATTCATTAGGAACTATGGCATAACAATGCCATGATTGTACTTTGCTTTTAGCAATAAATGTATTTTACCTTATAATGATTGACTGATTCAATTCACTAAGTGAAAGCTTTAGCAGACAAACAACAAAGTGAAGAAAAAAGTAAAACTACATAACCTTATCTAATATCAGATCAAAGTGTAAATTAGTGAATAAAAATATGAAAATTCTACCACTCGTCTGAGTTTGGAACAAGTACTTGATGATCATAATAATGGTTAACATGACAGAAACCTCATTAAGATAACTAGTCAACAAATTAGCTACCCTAACACAGCCTTCTAGCTTTAAATTTCTCATCTATAAAGTAAGCTACACTAAAGTAGTCACCCTGATCTAAAATGCACATTGCTTCAACTTGAACTGGGAAATACAACCCAATTTAGTTTCATTATAAGCTACCGAAAATAAACATTTAAACAAAAATATAAAGGTACAACTCATTGTATCAAACAATGAATCATAACACATACATGCCAGAGCATAAAGAATGCTAGAAAGTTTTCTGAGCCACAAAAACTCATCAAATAAGATAAAATGGCACAAACTTGCATAAAGGCCAATTTTCCATTCTCAATTGTAGACATAAAGCCCACTTTCATACCTGTGGTCAAACCATAGAAGTCTGTCTTGCCATCAAAAGCAGGTCTTAGGGAGATTCCAAACAAAGATCTATATCCTTGAGCAGAAAACTTGACGTAACCAAATATCTCAAGATTGGATCCATCATCATCCTCGCCAATATCCACATGCAAAAAAGTAAGCAATTCACTGCAATGTACAATGTTTACAAAGCCACAGATTTGTCATTTCCAAGAGAGCACCAATTAAATGAAGCAAGAATATTTGCCACTAAATTGCTCCAAAATTCTAAGACCAAGCATAGAGATCTTAACTTGTTGATTTCAGAAGGCCTTCAAAATACGATACTTACTGCTACATATATTCTTTGATTATATAAAAAAATAGGTTGGTCTCCTAGGTTCAAGTCCTCCGTCGCGCGGTCTTTGAATTTCTTTATTTACTTCTGTAATTTATCATAAAAAAAAAAACTGGTTGTCCTATGGTCCTGCCTTAAGAATACCAAGTTGATGTAAGTGGCAATAGAAAATTTTAAATTTATGTATTGCACTTCAACTTCGTAAATTGCTAGCCAATATATCATTCATATGTTGAGTTGCGTCAACAATTCCAATCCTACTGAACAAGTTTCTAATCAAGAAACTCCGAAGTGAAATATTTGGCAAAATTCCATCACCTATCATTCAATTCTAACAATTTATACACTAGCTGCATCTAAATCAATATGCTCACTCACCCCACAAATAAGGCTACTATAACAACCTATATCTAGATGCAACCTTATCTTCCTCATCGTCTCCAAAACTAGAGTTGCAGAGTCGATCATACCTCGCTTATAGTAGCCATGGATGAGAATATTCAACATAAAATCATTGGACTTCACTCCCTCGACCACCATCCTTCTGACGAGCTTCCACGCTGCCTCAAGCTTCCCACACATGCATAAGCCGCAAATAATGGTGTTATAAGTTACCGTATTGAGCTTCATGCCCCGTTCTACCATTGTAGAAACGAGCTGAAAAGAACATCTTTCTTGTCCAGCCTTGAACAAACCATCCAAGAGCTCGTTGTACGTGGTCACATTAGGTATGCTGCCATGTGTCTCCATCTTATCAAACAACACCATAGCCCAATCAACTTTGCCTTTAGCCCATAAACCTTTGATGAAAACATTGAAAGTAACCGTGTTGGGAGAGCACTTATCTCCATTTATAGTTTCGAGAAGATCATAAGCTTGGTCGAACATTAAGTTTCTGCAAAGCGCGTCTATCATGCTCGTATATGCTACAACATTGGGATGACAGCTAAGGATACCATCTTGTTCCATACTTCAGACGCACACATCAAATCCCTGATTCTTGCACAACCATTTAGTAGAGTTGTATACGTTGTTACATTCAGACAAGATACATTCGCCTCCATTTTACCAAGAAGAGAGAAGACATCTCTCATATAGAAGCCATGAATGAGTGTGTTAAATGTAACTTTACCCGTCATTAAACATATGAGCCAAAACATCAAAACCCTCAAGGAATTTACCATTTAACGACAACTCCTTTATCAAAGAAGTAAAGGTTTGGGTGTTTGGATTGCAACCAGAAGTGAGATTGTTCTCGAAAATTATACTCCCTCCGTCCGCAATATCGTTTCCACATTTGCCATTTCGGTCCGTCCGCGATATCGTTTCCACTTTCATTTATAGAAGTAGGGTTCACAAACTTCCACTCACAATAATAGTGGGACCCAAACTCCACTCACTATAATATCCACTACCATTTACTACTATTCATCATTTTTCTTAAAACCCGCACCATCCACAATGTGGAAACGATATCGCTGATGGAGAGAGTATGTAATAGATTAGGCACACTAATTAATTCTCGCTCATGTGCAATATCTTGCAAACCGCACTTCAAAAATAAGGTGTGACATACTTAGACTTATAAAGGTGTTGATGAGATTCGAACGCACTGTGAATAAGTCCTGCTCCCATGCAAATAACTTATAAATCACAGTATAAAGATAAACTACACTTTAAAAACTAATGTGACAAATTTTGACCTATAGAGACATTAATATGACTCAAACCTAAGAAATTTAGCCACCAACTCTACTACTATGTCATTTCTTTTTTTGAGAATACACTATGTCATTTCTAAAAGGGTTATTATTGTTTTATAGTCCAAACTTTCAGCGTTTTCCATAAAATGTTCCAAACTTTCACTTTCTTCTAAAAGATCCCGAACTTTCAGTCTCTTCCAATGAAATGTCCACTATATAAAATTCATTGACTGAAAAATGACAAAAAAAACTTCGAACTTTTAACTTTTTCCAATAATGGTGGTTCTTGATATTGTTTTTCCACAAAATGGCGGTCCCCGAAATATTTTATCGCTGACAAGTTATTTTTTTATCATTGAATTTTTATAACATAATATTTTATGAAAAAAGTTAAAAGTTCAAGGTTTATTGAAGAAAATGAAAATTTGAAATATTTTATGAAAAGTATCGAAAATTGGAGACCTAACACGGTAACACCCTATTAAGCCTTTCTAAAATGGGAAAATATGATTGAACATTTGTACCGACGTTTGGTGGACTTTTTAATAGCATAACACTCTGTTCCAATTATTTTGGCGAAATATCGCGTAGAATTCCTAATATTTATATTCATTATTAACAAACTTCCTAGAAATTTACTTAAGGAATAATAGCATCTATTCACCCCAAGACCATTTCAACAAGACATTAAATGGTATGTTGATTCTCCTGTTTCGGTGCTGCAACGATTTTATTGGTTCGTTATTTAATACTGCAAAATTTCGTCTTAATTTTTAGTCACTCTAATGAATTTTTTTGGCAAGTATTACAGCTTGCAGATTTCCTATGAGTTCTCTAGAATTCGAGATCCATTCTTATTTAGATAATTGACTTTTTTTTTTCACTTGAGATAATTGACGTTTTATAAGACAAGAAAACATATATAGTACTAAACATTTTCTAAAAAAATTATATTCTGGAAATAATATGACAAGAAAACACACATAAATAAATAAAGGGTAGTGATAAACGGACACCAGGTGTACTGAACACCTGGTAAAAAATCGGTTTTTTTGGTGGATAGAGAGTGGGCCGGTTTTAGGGATTTATTGGTTTTACTGTTTTATCCCTTGATTTTTTCCATGTATATATATCTGAAATTAGTCTCTCTCCCTTGATTTTTTTCGTCCATTTTCTTTCCTTATTTTTCGTCCATTTTCTTTCCTTTTTTTTCGGCTAATTTGTTTCTAATTTTCACAAAATCTTCCATTTTGTTTCCTTAATTTTTGAAGACTTTGTTTCCTTATTTTTATGTTTTTATTTCAGAAAATTTTATAAATTATATAATTCGAATATATATTTTTTTTTTCGGTTTTGTTATTGATTTATTTGTTTTTAAATTTTATTATTGATTTGTTACCAATAATTTAGTGTTTCTTGTTATAATAATTCTAGATTTGTTTCCGAATTTTTTTTTCTAAATTAATATTATTTATTTATTTTTCAAAAATTATTACTCCTAAATTTTGTGTTTATTTGTTTTTTATTAATTTGTTTCAACTGATTTTGTGTTTCTCCTTAAAAAAATAAGTACTAGATTTGTTTTCGGATATTATTTTTTAATTTTTTGAAAATTAGATTTTTTTATAAGATAAAAATAAATTTTTATCTAATATTAAATAATGTTATTATTTTGGATATTTATATTGCTAAAATTTTGTTATTTTTATTTGTTTCCACTAATTATCCGTTGATAAATTACTCAATATATTGTTTTCAATATATTTGGTGATTCTTCTAAAAATAATAGATTTGTTTTCACTAATTTAGATATTCTCATTCTCCACAAAAAAATGTAACACATTCAAAAAATATATATGTTATACAGTTTTTTCACACGATTTCCCTACGTATGAATCACTGAGTAATTTTATTTCTACTTTGCTATTCACACTAATTTATTTCAATTATATTATGCAACTTGATTACATTGAGTATAGTTATACGAGTTCATTAGACACACTATAGTAGTTCTCCGAGCAAAATTCCATCGTATGATTCATGAATATTAATTTTTATTTCAAAGTCACTACATTATTTCATTTAATTAATTCAACTTTATTTCATTGAGTTTTAATTATTTCTTATTATTATACCGGGTTTAATTAATAATATAATTTTTATTATTATTTCAATTATATAATTAAACTTGATGAATGTTGAGTTTAATTATTTCGACTATAATACTATATTATAATATATGGTCTTTAAGTATATTGTTATATTGTTATATAATTTCAACTAATCAATTAAATTTGATTTCATTGAATATAATAATTTCGACTTCGTTACTCAGACAATTGTGGTTCATTTTGCTATTACCACATCGATTACAATACTTGCTTATATTATATTCAAATAAAGAATATGCTATATAGGTTTACGATCAAAATCCCTGCATATGATTTATCTTATTTAATTTTTTCTCATTACTCACCCTATAGTATTTCATTTTCTTATTATTATGTCGCTTTTAATAAAGTATACGTTATATATACTTTTTTCTAGCAAAATCCCATCATATGATTCATTCTTTTTTATTACAAATTCACTAATTAATTTCAACTATCAATTAAACGTTTACAAAAAAAAGTTTGCCGAGAATGACGCTTCCAGAGAACGCTAAACCCTAGCAGCCGCCGTTCTCGTTTTCTGCTCCGGTCTCCGCTTCCGGCCTCTCCTCGATGGCTTCTCCATCTAGTAACATGCCTAAGATCTCCGCCAACTTTGATCCTACTCAGAAAATTCAGAAGATTGTTGAGAACCCTAAGATTCTCCCTAGGGTTCTTGATGCACCAGTAACGCAAACTGCGGATAGCAACATGGAGATGAATACTGAACACACGCAGGTCCCAGTCTCGAAACCGACCTTTGCTGCTGTCATGGGTCCTCGTCAGCCACGTAACCCTCATATCCCTGCACACAAATTTTTCGCTCTAAAGCCAGAGAAAAAAGGAGATGAAGTTGCCCTTAACATCCCTTCCGCGATCTACCAGAAACAAGTTTCTGAGTTTTCTCATGCTCTGATCGGACGCCTGATGCTGCGAAAAGGGGATAAGCCCCGCCCTAACTTGGAGTTGAAAAAGGAACTTCAAATTCTGTGGGATATTCAGCATAGTTGGAATCTTATTCCGATGGGGAAAGGATATTTTACCTTGAAGTTCTCCAATGTTGACGACAAAGCAAAAGCTAAGAAACATTTAATATGGGAGCTTTCTACTGGCACCATACGTATTAGGGAGTGGGTTAAAATGTTTGATCCTTACCGGAAAATATCCTCTTTATGCCATGTGTGGGTACGAATCTATTATTTGCCGGTGGAATGTTGGTACCCGGAAATTATTACCGGAATCGGACATCACATTGGCCTACCTCTACAAATTGACTCGGCTTCGGCACATGGGGAGTTTGGACATTTTGCTCGATTACTGATAGAGATTGATCTCTCTCTACCTTTGCCGGAAACGCTCCTTGTTAATTGCGATGAAGGTTCGTTTTATGTGGAGTTTGGCTATGAACAACTGCCACTCTATTGCTCCAAATGCAAAATCACTGGCCACTCCCTTGACAAGTGCAGAAAAGGGGCACCTCGTCCTAAAGACGCTGCTACAAAGGATAAGGCGGTCAGCAACAATCCTGGGAAAGTTCAGGAATCTGGGAAGAACGGGAAAGAGAAGGTGAAAGATACGCAGTGGAAGGCAAGAGAACCGGAAGGGGATCTCCATAATAACAATAAATTTGCCTGTCTTTCAGAGGAGGTTCACAATACTCAGGGAAGTTTATATGGTCCGGAGCTACTGGCAAAAAGCAGTGAGGAAAAGGAGGATGGGAAAGGAGTGCAAGATAAGTTACAGGAGGAACTTTTGGGGTCGGAAAATGTCTCTGATGACGGCCTAGATGAGGAGGCTCAAAAGGACAGGGATGAGGAATCAGAGACTGAAGTGGTTTTCGATGAGATGGAGCAGGAACAAAGAAAAGCTGAGGTTACAAAAAATGTTGATCCTGAGGAAAATTTGGTTGTTGTAACTGCAGAAGAACATCATAGGGTTGGGGTTTCTTCTTCCGTTTTGGAAGTTACAAAAAAGGCTACTCAACATGGGGCTGAACAGGTTAAGGTTGCCCGGGTAGCTGAGATGGTAACATCATCAAAGGAGAAAGAAATACAAGTTAAAAAGAGGGGGAGGCCACCCAAATCTGAAAGCTCTCGAAAACACAATCAAGAGGAGGGTATCAAAGGTCGCTTAAGGAAACAGGAGCAGGTCACCAGACCAAGGGAAGTTAATTTAGCTTCGGAAGAGTACATCAATAAGAGAATGAGCACAGCTTTAGCGGAAGGCCATCAACCTCGAAACTACACTGTCGAGAGCTCTTCTTCTCCTAGTGCACGATCCATGGATAATATTGCGGCTCGGAGTTGGGCTGCAGAGATGGAATCGGGGGAAACTCCGACAAAATACTGTTAAGTATCATGAATTTTTTAGTTTGGAATGCCCGAGGTCTCTCGGACGAGTCTAAACTAATTCTCCAGGAACACTGCCGTTCCTTTTCCCCCATGGTTGTGGGAATTATCGAACCCAAGAGGAAGTTTCATAAGATTCCGACTAGTTTTTGGCGTTCTTTGAATCTGATTCCGTGTCATCAGAATTCCCGCTTTAACAAGCGATCCAATATCTGGTTTTTTACTCATCCTGATGTGGCCTCTAATGTTATCTTCACTTCCGAGCAGGTTGTGATCGTGGATTGCGTCTGGACCTGTTATAATTTCCGTGTGGCTGTTGTGCATGGGGCGAACAATAATCTTCTCAGGCGTCAGTTGTGGGTCGACCTTCTCAATACGATGGACGGGCCCTCCGTTATTGCCGGGGACTTCAACGCCGTGAAAGGTGCTCACGAAAGAAGTAGTGATTGTCTTCCTAATGCTACTTCGTGCCGTGATTTTTGTGACTTTATTGATGCTACTGGCTTCATCGACTCTCCCACGGTGGGGCTGCAGTTTACGTGGTCGGGGCGACGATTTATGCCCTCTCATGTGGAATCTAAATTGGATCGTGTCCTGTTTTCTCAGGATTTTGCTGATTACTGGAGTTCGGTGTATACTCAGAATCTTCCCCGGATTACCTCAGACCACTCCCCGATTATTATCAGATGTTGTCTCCCTCTTCAACAGGGTCCGAGATTCTTTAAATTTTTGCACATGTGGACGTTGCATGAAAATTTTCATGAGGTGATTCGTAGTTCTTGGAATGAGGACACCTCCACCCGTTGCCCTATTTATAAGGTGATGTTCAAGCTTAAGCGTTTGCGTGGTGTGCTTAAGGACTGGAATAAATCGACTTTTGGCAACGTCGACGCTATGATTACTGCAGCGCAGCAGCACCTCCTTCAGATTCAAGAACAGATTGCGGTGAGTGGGTACACTTCGGACCTTTTCGATGAGGAAGTGGTTACTCAAGCTAAAATTAACAAAGCTCTTACGCGGAAAAATAACCTCCTCCAACAAAAGAGCAGAGTTTCGTGGCTTCAGGATGGTGATCGTAACACGAAGTTTTTTCATAATATGATAAAATATAAAAAGAAGCCACAAATTATCTCCCACTTAAACATCCATGGCAATTTGGTCTACGATCAGGAGGCTATTGGAAAACACGTCGTGGATTTCTTCTCTGCTCTCTTTGAAGAGACGAATCAAGAGGCGTTGGACATTACTTCTTTTGAGGCGACCATTGATGAGGTCGTGGATGATCGGCAGAATACTTTTCTCACTAGAACGCCTGATGAAGAAGAAATCAAAGCTGCGGTCTTCGGGATGGACGCGAGCAGCGCTCCTGGTCCGGACGGTTTCTCTGGGAAATTTTTCCAGTCTTGTTGGGATATTATTAAAGAGGATATCTGGAAGGCGGTTACTACTTTTTTTGAAAGATCCTATCTGCCGGTGGGCTGCAATTCTAGTATTATGATTCTCTTACCCAAAAAAGATGTCGTTTCTTCTACTGCTGATCTTCGTCCGATTGTCCTCTCTAATTTTTTCTTCAAGATCTTTTCGAAGATCCTTGCTTCTCGTCTTGGGGTTGTTGCTGCAAAGTGTGTTAGCCCGAACCAATTTGGTTTCATTAGCGGAAGATCTATTCATGATTGTATTTTACTTGGTTCCGAAGGGATTAATTGCATGCGAAGATCTATTGGAGGGGTGAATATGGCATGCAAAATCGATATCAAAAAAGCTTTCGATACTCTTAGATGGGATTTTTTGTTGGCTGTTCTCAAAGTGGGAGGTTATGACGAGAAGTTCGTTAACTGGATCAGAATCATTTTGCACTCAGCTCGCCTCTCCATTCTCTACAATGGACGTCTGCATGGCTACTTTGCGTGTTCTAGAGGAGTGCGACAAGGTGATCCCCTATCTCCACTCCTCTTCGGTATCGCTGAGGACGTTCTTAGTGCTCTTCTCAGAAATTGTGTTGCCGCTGGGAAACTTACGCCTATGAATATTTGTAGAGCTCGGCCTTTCCCTACACACTTTCTCTATGCTGATGACATTCTGGTTTTCTGTACTGCTTCGGAAGAAAACGCGAGAACTTTACGGCATATCCTTACTTTTTATGGTGATATTTCTGGTCAATTCTACAGCCCCGAAAAATCACATATCTATTTTACGGATAAGGTTTCTACGGCTCTGAAACGTGCGATTGGGCGCTCCATTGATTTTGCGCCGGGTGCTTTTCCTTTCACTTATCTCGGCGTTCCTCTTTTTGTTGGGCGTGTTCGGGCTTCTTATCTTCGGCCAATTCACGACCGTATTCTGCAGAAATTTGCTAGATGGCGTGGTAGGCATCTTTCTATGGCAGGAAGAATTTGCTTGGTGAAGTCTGTTATACAAAGCTCAATCACTCACTCTATGATGATTTACCGTTGGCCTCGGTCCTTACTTAAAATTCTGGATGCGAAATGTCGCAATTTTATCTGGACCGGGAATACGGAGAAATGTGCGGCTTGTACGGTGGCATGGGCACGGGTTTGTGCTATAAAAGAAGAGGGGGGTCTTGGCGTGCGTTCTTTTTCTTTGATGAATAGAAGTTATCTTATGAAACGTGCCTGGAGCGTCATACGGGGGACTGCTTTTGGCATGGATATTATGAGACAGAGATACTTAAGTAGGTTCAGTCATGTGAAGACGGTTGCTGCCCCTTCCTCGATTTGGCTTGGTCTTCGTGCTGAAATTGCCCCGTTGGTCAATGACTCTTATTGTTACATCGGCGATGGTGCTTTTACCAATTTTTGGAATGATGATTGGCTGGGGTACTCTATTGCCCGTAAATGTGGTGTGCCGCATTACGTGCAAGACTTCCTCAAGCATTCTGTTGCAGATTATTTTTACGAGGGAATTTGGCACTTTACACAGGGCTTCGTGGACGCTTTTCCTGACATCGTTTGTGACATCCTGCTGCTCCCTATTGGAGATGATGAGGACATCCGTTTCTGGAAACCTTCACTTCATGGGGATGTTACTGCCTCGCTTGCCTTCGCTCGCCACTGCCACCGTTTTCCTGCGGTCAAATGGGGCAAGTGGATTTGGGAGAACTATATTCCCACTCGTCGTTCCATGACTACTTGGCGCCTTCTACATCGTCGCCTCCCCACTTTTGACATTCTCATCAGTCAAGGGCTTATTACTCCTAACCATTGTCCTTTCTGTTTCAAAGATAGTGAGAATATAGAACATCTGTTCTGGAGTTGCGACAACATTCGGCCTATTTGGCTGGAGTATCTGAGTTGGTTCAACAAAAATCATGACATCGATAATTCGGATATTTTCAGCATGTTGGTGGCTGCCTGGGGTTACTCGTTTAGCTCCCAACTAGTTTGTTTCTGGAAGGCTGGTATTATTTCTCTTATTTGGAGCATTTGGACGCAGCGTAACAAATGTATCTTTGATGACGACAGATTTGAGGCTAAAAAGATTTTTCACTCGATTAAGGTGACTTTTCGGGAAATGGAGGAGAATTTTAAATTGGGTGCTATGGCAAACACTTGGGAGGATCTCTCGATCCTTAAAAAGATTGGGATAAAAGGTCGTGCTGCTATTCCGCCGGACTTTATAAATGTTTACTGGTGGCCTCCCTCTAACCATTGGATCAAGGTTAATACGGACGGCTCTGCGTTGGGGGCGCCGGGAAAGATTGCTGCTGGAGGAGTCTTTCGTGATAATCATAGTACGGTGCGTGGTTGCTTTCATAAAAAAGGAGGGATTGGCTATGCGTTCGAGGCGGAACTTCTTGCGGTAATAACCGCTATTCAATATGCTAATGACCGCAATTGGTTTTATCTTTGGTTGGAGTCGGACTCTACTTATATTGTTCGCCTTATTCAAGATCGTTCTTTACTTGTTCCTTGGCGTTTCATGGCCTCGTGGAAAAGGATTCTTGTGCTTCTCGATAAATTCCATCTTTATGTTTCTCATATATATCGGGAAGGCAACAAGGTGGCGGACATCTTGGCTGCGGATACTATGGTAGAGGGCTGCTGGGACTTCGAGATTGACGCTATCAAGGCTGCGGTGCGTTTGGATATGTCCTCACATAGCCATATCCGCATGGTTCTTCATTGAGCTCTCTCATGGTTTTTTGGTCGTTTTTTCAAACGGTTGGTGGACGAGCCTGGCAGGGGCTGCTCGTTTTTTCTAGCTCTTGGGTGTTGGCGGTTTTTGATGGTTTGTTCCAACTGCTCCTCAGCGGCTGGAAGAGGAGCTTAGGGTGGTGTTCCAACTTGCGTTCTGAGGCAACAAAGGCTAGAAGGCTCTTCCTCCAGCTTACCGCGGGTGGGTGGTATTCTGGGACTTTGATCGAACAGTTGGAGGGGGTCTTTCGCGTGGAGGCTCACCTGATTCATGAGGGCTGGAGTTTACAATTTTGGATTGGGGCGAATGCCTTCGAGTTGGTTTTGTCGGCGGATGTCAAGGCTGAGCTGCTCGACAGCTTGCGTGGCAGCCGTCCTCTTGGCAGCCTGCGTGGTTTCTGTCTTCGGGCTCGCGGCTGTTTCACCACCTTCTTGTTAGAGCGTTTTTGGTTCGTGTTTTGCTTGTTTCTTGCTTTTTGGTTTTGTTTCCTGGGCTGGAAAGCCGGGGTTTCTTTAGGGCGATGGTTTGGCCGGAGCTCTAGAAGTCACCCCACTTCCGCTTTCCTTCCCCGTTTTTTTCACTTCGCCTTTAGACGAGTACTCTTTTTCCTCCTTCTCTGGGAGGTTTTAACGAGGCTCGGCCCTTAGTCAGCTTTTCTGTGCTGTCAAGGGTTTTTGGCTTTTCTTCTTTCTTTTTAATAAAATCGTATTTTAATTAATTCAACTATCAATTAAACTTGTTTGCATTGAGTTTAATTATTTTGACTTCGTTATTCACACAATCGTAGTTCATTTTTTTTTACGATTAAGCAAGACATATAAGCTTATTTTTTATGATTCATGGTTGATTTTATTTAATTTTTAATTTCCAAATTAACTAATTTATTTCAATTAATTAATTCAACTTTATTACATTGAGTATAATTATTCATTATTATTATATCGCGTTTCATACTAAATTATAATTCAAGTATATGATTCTTTGAGATTAACTATTTGGACTTTTCTATTCACATTGTCACTATGGTAGTCAATTTTCTTGTTATTGTATCAATTACAATACTATAACATACTACTTTGTCTTCAAGTGTATGTTATAAAGTTTACCGCCCAACCTCCCTATTTTTTCTTTTCTTTCAAAATCACTAATTCTTTAAACTTTATTTCATTGCGTATACTTTATTTTTAAAAAATTCAAAACTTTATTTCAATTATATTATTCAACTTTATTACATTGTATATAGTTATTACATTGCAAAAAATTATTATTATATCGTGCTTAATACTATATTATAATACATTGTCTTCAAATATTTGTTATATAGTTCTCCGACCAAAATACCACCGTATGATTCATTTTTATTTTTATTTTTATTTTTTCAAATTCACTAATTTATTTCAATTAATTAATACAACTAAATTTCATTTACTATAATTATTTTTTATTATTTTATCTCATTTAATACTATATTATAATTCATTGTATTCAACTATATGTTATATAGATTCCAATAAAAATCTTTGCATACGATTGACTATACTTTACTTTTGATTCCAACTTTAATAATATTTCAATTATATAATTAAATTTGATGAATGTTGAGTTTAATTATTTCGACTTTAATATTATATTATAATTTATGGTCTTCAAGTATATTGTTATATAATTTCAACTAATGAATTATTATTTTTTCATTGAGTATAACTATTTCGACTTCGTTACTCACACGATCGTGGTTCAATTTGTTATCATCATATCGATTACAATACTTTATTATAATATAAAGTATATGTAATATAGTTTTAATTTTTTTTTCAAATTCACTAATTTGTTTCAATTAATTAATTCAACTCTATTTCATTGAGTATAATTATTTGTTATTATTATATCGCGTTTAATACTATATTATAATACATTGTCTAAAATGTATATAGTTTTCCAACCAAAATCACATCATATTCACATTTTTTTCCAACCTTCACTAATTTATTTCTATTAATTAATTATAATTTATTTCCTATTATTATACCGCGTTTACTGCATTATTATAATACATTTAATCCAAGTATATTTTATTTATTTTTTCGACCGATGCCCCATTATATTGTTTTCAAAATGAACAAATGTATATTTGTACATACAATTCAAACAATACAAAATAATTATCGAAAAATAAAATATATGTTGAAAGGATTATTGATTGGAGAATGAAAATCAATAAATTAGTGGAAACAAATTCATGATTGTTTTAGGAGAATATCTAAATTAATGGAAACAAATCTAGGACTATTTTTAGAAGAATATCCAAATTAGTGGAAACAAATAAAAAAAATCGAATCAATAAAAAAAATAATATGTGGAAACAAAAATAGGATTATTTTTAAGAGAATCATAAAATTAGTGGAAACAAATAAATAAAACATAATTTTCGAATAAAAATAAATAATTTAATAATCAATAAAACTAAATAATATTAATTTCGAAAAAAAAAACTGGAAACAAAAAACCAAAAAATAAGGAACTATCTATAAATTTCGAGAATTAAAAAACAGAAAATACAATACAATAACAATAGGAAACTTAATGAGGGATAAATAAGTAAATACACGGATCAATTAAAACCGGCTCATTTTGGCTAATTAAAAAAAGCCGGGTTTTGACCGAGTGTATTGGACACTCGGTGTTCAAATCACATTTCCGATAAATAAATATGTAGCGTACCATTTTAAAGTATTACTAGCATTTGCACTTCGTGCAATGCACGAATTTTTTTTTAAATTTTTATATTTATATAAAATTAATACTAATTCAATTATCATACATATAGATATAATAAAAATAATTATTTTAACTCAATATATTTGAATTGCATATTGAAAAAATAAAAAAAAATAAAGAAGAATTCACAATTATAAATTTGATATTATGAACAGTAAGAAAAAAATAAGTTGAAAATACAAAAGTAATAAAAAAGAATTAGAAAATAGATTTATTTAAAAAAGATGAGAGAGAAGCGAGAAAATGTTAAAATTTTAATATTTTAACAAATATAATTTTTACATGGACAACGCCAGTTACTGAGTTCGATCTTAATCGAGCCCAAAACAAAAAGGAAAATGAAAAGCTTGAAGAGAAAGAAAGGATTTATACTTTTGTATTTCTTGTGGATGAAGAATAGTTAATGTGTTTATATTTGGATTTTTTTTCTCTATTTTATAGGCTACTTTCTAAATCTATCTAAGCCATAACATCAAAGGCCCATTAATGTTGTAGGGCACTTGGCCCAAATCCTGTTAAAATCTGTCAGCTGAACTCCCATGGGGAAAACACTCAACAAAGAAAATGAGTATTTGATCTAGATAAAGAATTAAAAATACATATATCTTCTAACTTTCAGATTTGACAATAGTCTTCAAATCGGCTCCATATCTTTATTATTTTTTTTATCTTGGACTCGCATCCTCAGATCTGTCTTATTTCTCATTGGAGCTCTCTACCAGACTCAAATTTATGGTTGCTTCAGATATGCCCAACGTGACTTTATATTCCTACGACAATATCAAAATAACACGAATATAATAGTTTAATTTTACTTATATATGACTTATTTTCGGGCCGTAGGTGTGCTTGATATATCTTATTTGGGGCCTTCTTTAGAAGAACGAGAATCCCTAATTCCATCCTTATCAATATAGTTTACAAATAAACCTTCAATTTTATTATAACTACAAAATTATCACTTAATTTTCAAATAGATTTCAAATTGAAAGTTGCTTTTTAATAGATTTAAATTATAGATTTATAAAAATAGTAAACAGGTTTTTGGAGTTTCGGGAAATTGAAAATATATATTTACATCTAGCATCCACTATTTTAAAAATAATATACAAATAATAGATAATTTAATACGTAGAACATATCATTTTAAAATATCTATATCTATATTATATTAAAAGAGGTGGTCTTGGGTGCATCCGGGTGTACCGTACATCCGGGTTGACCCGTACCCAAATCTTGATCCGTATCCTAATCCAAACCCACATCCTAATTCAAATCGTGTAAATGACACTATTCGGTTATAAAAATGACACTGCCTATAATTGACACTATTATGTTATACAAATAACACTGCGTATAAATGACACTATAACATTGTAAATGATACTGTGTATAATTGACACTATTCAGAAATATAAATGACACTTCCTGCAATTGACACTATATGATTGTAAATGACTCTATAATATTTTAAATAATACTATAAGATCGAAAATGACACTATAACATTTTAAAATGTTACAGTGTCATTTATATAATTAAATAGTATCAATTATAAGTAGTGTAATTTGTATAACTGAATAGTGTCATTTACACAATTTGGGTCAGGATGCGGGTTTGGATTAGCATGCGGGTCATGATCTAGGTACGGGTACACCCGGGTGTACAGGAGATTTTGTGATATTAAAAAGGCAACTTCCAATTTAAAATCAAGGGTGAAGTATCAATTTCACCCCTAGCGTATATGCCCTTATCACGTCTGACACCCTATGGCCAGGGGTGTCAACTAAGCCCCTGAAGTACCTAATTTTCTCCAATTAAGCCCTCCGACTTAACGGCCATTTAACACCGTTAACTATTTTAAATTTTTTATTTTGTTGGTGGTGGGACCCACACCTTCTTCTTCACCAAGCTCGCCGAAAACCTAATCCACCTCGTCATCCTTCTCCCCCACAATCGCTCCTTCCTCCCTCATTCTCTCTCGGCTCTCTCACTCATCACACACAAATAGACTCGCACCCTCTTCCCCGAAACTCCGGCGCCGCTGCCGCCTCTCTCTAATTCCTGAGAAGGAGATCAACAGGGAATGTCGTTAAAGGTATCATTAACGTCACTACATTGAGCATTCTCATCGTCACCATTGTCGCGGACGTCTGCATCCAGATCTTCGGGATGCGATCGTTCCTCCACCACCGCGTCCTCCTCCCTGAGGAGATCCTTGCTCTCATCCTACTTCTCGTGCTCGGTTCCACCACGGTCATGGTGCTCACCACCAAGAAATGCCTCGAGACCAAGTATCGAGAGAGGCACAATTTTTTCGAGAGCCAGGAATTCTCCGACATCGGGGTTGCCGTGGTCCGATTCAGATGCTCAGTCTCTGATGGTAGAAACTTGAGCCGTGAATTCAAAGTCGAGGATTATTGGACTAAGAAGCTCGTGGAATGCCAAGGAAGCCAGATTTCTCCATCAATTAGGCACCACAGATGCAGAAGATTTCTCTACACCGCGAGAGGATTCGTTGTGTAACTCCTTCTCAGGAGTTAGAGAGAGGCGGCGGCGGCTTGTCGCCGCTGTGACGCTAGAGTTTCGGGAAGAGGGTGCCGAGTCTATTTGTGTGTGATGAATGAGAGAGCTGAGAGAGAATGAGGGAGGAAGGAGCGACTGTGGGGGAGAAGGATGAAGAGGTGGATTAGGTTTCTGGCGAGCTTGGTGAAAAAGAAGGTGTGGGTCTCACCACCAACAAAATAAAAAAATTAAAATAGTTAACGGTGTTAAATGGCCGTTAAGTCGGAGGGCTTAATTGGAGGAAATTAGGTACTTCAAGGGCTTAGTTGACACCCCCCAGCCATAGGGTGTCAGGCGTGATAAGGGCCTATACTGCTGAAATAGAAATTTTATTAAAAGAAAAAAAGAGCACCGATGCTAACAAAGTATCGGAACACAAAAAACCGACTCAAAACAAAATAAAAACCGCGTAAAAGAACCCCCCACAAAGTACCACTAGAAGTCGAAAACAAAGGAAACGAAAGCTAAGAAGAAAAATTTAAAAAAGCATCCTCGTCCCCAACATCTTCATCATCCAGCATATCACCCCATTTCTTCTTTTTGGCCACCGCCGACATAGCTCGGGCAGCATCAGAAGAGGAGTGAATCATAAACTTTTGCATAATTGCTCCTCCAGATTGAGCATGTTGTACTTTATTCAAGAACTCCACCGGCACCGAAGAGTTAAGAACGGCCTCCTGCAAGACACCAGTAGCCCGGCCAGCTTTTAGTGCATGGCCATGCTCTATAATACGTCGGAGGCGGTGCTTGATAGAGGAATCAGGAACCTTCCCCTTCTTTTTAGCTCCCTTCGGTCGCCCTCGTCCGCGAGTTATGGGAGGATCCACCGGCAACTCCTTCTCAGGAGTCACCACACTACAACTCGGAGCGGGAGAAGTCAAGTCCGAATCATTCTGCAAAGGAGGAGTCCTATCAGATTGCGCAGAACCCATAGTTGGAGATCCCGTGTCTTCCTCCTCATCCACATCTTCATCCACATCTTCCACCACCCCCTCTTGAAAATTCATTCCTTTTCCATTGTCTATAGGATCCTCAGTCTCAAGACTAGCAAAGGAATTTGATGTCGCGACGCCAAGATCCAGAGCCACGTTCAAGTCCTCCCCAGTTTCATTAGGACAATCAGCGATATGAGGAGTCTCCTCATGGAGATTCTCATCGACGGCTTTGGGAATTGGCCGCCAAGAATCAGCAGATCTCCTCTTGCCTTTGAAATTCTGATTCTTTCTCTGGTTGACCGGAGAGGAAGGTTCAGTTTCAGAGCGATTTTTCCTGCAATCATCAACAGCATGGCCCACCACGGAGCAAATCCCACAAAAATACGGTAAATTCTCATAGCCAAATTCAATTTCATAGATATCATCACCACATTTCACATCCAAAAATTCTGGAATATCAGAAGCAACATTCATCTCCACGAGCACACGCGCAAAATAACCCACCGAAGCTCTAGCGGACATACCATCAATGATAATCGGTGTTCCAACCTGCTTAGCGATGCCAGCGAGGACCTCGGGGTGCCAATAATCATGTGGGAGATTGAATATACGAAGCCAAACCTGAGCAAGAGTGGACGTGGCCTTATTAGGATTGAACTTGGGAACCCAAGCCTGAAGATGTAGGATTCCAGTGCTTAGGCGCCAAGAAACCTTAGAGAAGGCAATGGAATAATCCTCCTGCGAAGAGAATTTCAAAGTGAAAAAACCCTTTCCAAGGGGAATGACCTCCCAGGGATGCGACGTATTCCACATAACAGTGAGCTCATTATGAATATCAGCAGCGAAACGGGGAGCATCCCCTTTGCGAAGAAACAATCGGCCATGCACGGCAAATTGGAACGAGCGGACTTGTCGTTGATGGAAAGCCGGAGAGATGTTGAGGCAAGGACGACCGTCCTCCATCGAAGGCTTTAGGACAGCAAAGTCGTGAGCTGGAACGTCGACAGGCCGTCCCGACTGCCATCTTAGAGTCTCGGCGAAGGATTTAACCCTAGCACGCCTATCAGCAGGCAGAGGGCGAGAAGGCTGCCCATCTCCAGAAAAACCCGGTGGCGGAGGCATCTTGGTATCCGGGAAACGAATTCCGGCATGGTGAGACTGAACTCCTGACTGTTGCACCGGATCATGAAGCACAAGCGCATTGGCAGGAACAGCCGATAAGGGCCTATACGCTAAGGGTGAAATTGATACTTAACCCTGAAATCAATTTCAAACTTAGGTGGCAATTTGTAATTATAATAAAATTGAAGGATTATATGTAAACTATATATATATATATATATATATATATATATATTTCCTTTTCCGTTTTCTTTATCTTTTTATTTGTTTGTTTTACTTCTTTTTAAAATTGTGAAATTCGACTAATTATAGAGTATTTAATATGCATTTCAAATTAAAGATCACGGTAAGAGCTTTAATTTGATATATTTATGTATATATTTGATTTAAAATGTAAAAGTTATATTTATTTAAAGATTAAAATTTTAAAAAATTCTCTCTCATCTCTCATCCTTTTTTAAATAAATCTATTTTTAAATTCTTTATTTTTTTAACTTATTAGTTTTCTTTTTCATAATATCAATTTTTACTATTATGATTTTTGTTTAATAATCAGCTCAAATATATTAAGTTAAAATTAATTTTTTTTAATATATTTATAAATATGATAATTGAAATGATATCAATTTTATAAATATAAAAATATTTCTTGTACATTGCACGAGGCGCAAATACCAATTTATGTGTAAATGGGAGCAAGGTTCGAGAAGTTTCTGGAAATAGAAACTATTTATATCTCGTATCTAGTTTGTAAAAAAAGGTTATTGCCGTAAAATACATCAAGTTTATCAATTTTCTGGTTTATATCATCACTTTTTTTTGCCAGAAAATACATGAATTTGTAATTTGTTCTGAATTGTCCCACCATTTATAATTTCGCCCAAATTAATCTGGGGTGGCAGTCGGATTGCCAACGTGACAGCCGGAATTGCCAACGTGGCTACCAGAATTGCCAAATCACACACACTTCTCTCTCTCTCTCTCTCTCATACACACACACACGCACAGCCCCACCCCATGAAGTTCATGAAGTTCATGATTTGAGCTCTGATCTCCTGCGTCTTATGATTGGGGTAGTACTTCAGCATGAACTTCTCACAAGGTTCTACCCAAGTGGTGATGGAGTTAGGGGGTAGAGACAGCAGCCAGGTCCTCGCGTGCGATCCTAAAGTGCATGAGGAAAGAACTTAAGCTTCAACTGCTCTTCCGTAAGATCCAACAGTGGGAAGGTTTGCACTTGAGTGCAGAAATCACGAATGAACTGCAGGGCATCTTCATTCGGCATCCCGTAGAAGAGGGCAAGCAGGCTTGAATCATTTGGCTTCAAATTATAATTTCTAACAGCAGTGGGGAGCACAATAGCCGAGGTGTTCGTGGCCCCAATGATGGGCCGGGTGAAGTTTTCCATGTACTGCACATTTCCGTTTGCCATGTCTTCTTGGTCGTGAATTGATTGTTCTTCTTCCTTTTCTTGTTCACGATCTTCACCGTTCTCTAATGACTCTTCTAAATTAACCGAACTTGAATCCTCAAAGTCCTCCAGAGTGGAGTTGTACTCAACTTTCTCCTCAAAGACTCGCTCGTGAGTCACTGTTTCCACAACTTCTCTCGAACTGAACTTTTACTCCTCCTCCAAGCTAGATAAAATCTCTCGAGGGTGATGAATGTTGTCGTAGTAAGGTGCTAACTTTCTCTTCAAGCTTCTGCGACCTTGCATACACAACACTAATAAAAAAAATCAAATGGACCGGAGGGAGAAAATAACCGAGTTAAAAGAAAGAAACAAAATAAACACAGAAAACAAATGTAACACAATCAAACGCCTAAAGCCTTCCCCGGCAACGACGCCAAAATTTGACTCAACCCAAAACACCTAAGGGATTGACTCACAATTGTACGAGGTCATCCTAGTGTAGTAAGCTAACCCAAGTCGTCTCTCAAGGAAGACTAAACATGGCTCTGACCATGCTACGCACAGAAAATAGAAAATAAACCTACACACTCTAATCAGGAGTTTGGGTCTGACACTCACTCTCCAATTAACTAATACGTAATTGAAATAAAGCATATAAAGTTAACTAGGTAATCGATAGGAAGCAGATATAGAACGCAATAAGAAGGCATAAAAAACTAGGGTTCTAAACTAGCAATCTAGAAAGCAATAATTAAATCAACAATCATAGGCAACGATTATCTAGGCGAGGTAAAAGAACAAGCATCTAACCAAAGGAATACTAAGCAACAATTATCTAGGCAAGGGAAATAAACAAGCATCCAAACCTATGGAAAGCTTTAGCCATCATTAATCCTAAAGAACATGTAAACGAAAAGCAACACAAATTCAACGGAGAATTACACTAACAAATCAACCAACGATCTAACTATACTAACTAGGCGATGATTAACAAAGCATAAATCAATACTAAATATCATTATCAAAGCGTGTTCAATTATATAGGAAAAGAACAACCAAGAAAGCTTGTAGAATTCGATAAATCAACAGATAGAACTTACAATTGATTAAAGGAAACGGCGATCTAGCGTAATCCGAAAGTTTCTAATCTAGTTTTCCCTACCAAAACTCTAAGAAAATACAGTAAAAATGCAACTGGGGGCTGGCTGGGTCGAGAATGATGAAGAAAACCCTAAAAATGAGTTTTATATCCAAAATTCGTAACTGCAGAATTTACGTGGGCGGCGGCAACGGTGCCGCCGCCTACCCCATTCGCAGCATGTTACAAATTGAAAACAGGCGGGCGGCGTGAGGCGGCTGTGGCCAGCTCCGAAAGTCTTCAAAAACGCCTCCCTCACTTTCCGAAATGCCTGAGAACCTGATAACCTGCAAGGATAACACAAGTGCACGAAAAACAATCGAGTAAGTATAAAATGATACTAAAAAGCACAGAGCATGCTCGAAAGAGCATCCTAAGACCTGCAAATATCAACCAAAAATGAGATAAACATCGGGCGAAGTGTCCCTTGATTTGGCGGAGTTTGAGGTTGACGCCGATGAGGGCGTTCACCCACTCTAGAATCCGTCCCCAATAGGCCTCCCTATTTTGGTCGACACCCCGGACGGCGTCATTGGTCTTCTCTGTCCAAATTCGGACAATAAGGTCCGTCTCCTCGAGGGTGTAGGTGTGCCGAGCGGCCCTTTCTTCCTCCGGCATAGGAGCCGACGCCTTCTCTTTGAAGGCCATAGCCTTCCGACGCCCTCCTTTCTTGGGCTTCGACGCACTATGGGCGGGCGGTGTCTCCTCCTCCTCGCCGCTTTGACGAGGTTCCTTCTCCAAGTTGATACCCGCCAAATCGGGGTGATAATCGCTTCCACCGAAAAGGTCGGAAACCCAATTTGTGTCGTACCTGTTTGGATTGTATTGATCCATTTTTTTTTTTATAGAATTTGAGAGAGAATGAGGAAGAAGATAGAAGAAGAATTTTTGTTTGAAGATGAAGGAGGAACAAATATATAAAGAAGAGAGAGAGAAAAAAAAGGGAAGCAACGGTTGAATGACCGAATTTCAATATATTTTTTAAAAATCGGCAACGGCCGAAAATTCGAAATTCGATATTTTTTTTAATTAGGCGCGTGTATGACACGCACCATTTATTAAAGAGATCGTGGCTCACCCGATAAATCGGGGCACACTCGAGTCAGGAAACGCTGCAGTGGGGGACCCGATACCAATGGGTGACTCGAGTCACCAGATCGAGTCACCCACTGTGGGTGCTCTTAGTAACTAGCTAGTTTTTTTTATTATTTATTTAAAAAAAGTCGTACCAAAATAAAGTAAGAAATTAAAAATGAAAAAAAAACACTTATATAATTTAACTTATAAAAATTACGTACATACGAAATAAGAAAATAAAAATGATCGATCAATATTACAAGAATATTTATTAAAATAAAATGAAGATACAAAATAAGAAAATATGGAGATGAAGTAAATCATTCATTTGTGCAATGTGCTGTAAAAAATAGATCCATGTATATATGATGTATGTATCGTTTTATGGATGTCAGGTCGATGGATTGGTGACTTTGATGGAAGGTGAGCATGTAGGGCCGTTCAATTTGGGTAATCCAGGAGAGTTTACCATGTTGGAGCTTACTGAGGTTTGTCCTATCTTGGATAATGTTTATTCTCTTTTGATGACATTTCCTTCTATTTTCTGTAAGGTTTTATTTTTCTGCAAAGTTGAGGTTGTGAAAGAAACCATCAATCGCCTCAATAGAATTCACACCAAACACTGCTAATGATCCTCACAAGAGGAAGCCAGATATAAGCAAAGCAAAGGATCTTCTCAACTGGCAGCCCAAAGTTTAGTTACGAGATGGATTGCCTCAAATGGTTGACGATTTTAGAAACCGCATCTTGAATGAGGATGAAGGAAATGGAAACAAATGAGTGGATATAGTGATGCAGCAAAACCAGATCTTCCACGACTACATGAATGACATTTAGATATGGGCTTGATCGAGACGTGGATGGAAAAACTAGAGGAGTCTGAGACCAAGCAGAGAAACATGATCAAAACTTCCATTGTCACTGTTTTCTTTAATTGTAAAACACTTGATCCTTTCACGTTCCATCTTGTACATGGTTAAATTAGTACTATAAATTGTTGTTATGTTGGAGATTGAACATATGATCTTTTGTTAGAATTCTATGAATTATTATAATATGAGATTATTCGAGGTTTATATGATGTTGTAGAGATTGCATTACAGTGTGTTAACGTGTTAAATACTCTTATATAAATAAAAGAAAAATATTCACAAAATAAAAGCTGTCCAATATGTTGTTGCTTTCAGCGACGGAATAGCGACGGAAAATTCCGTAGCTAGGTAATTTATTGTCATTAGGTCTTATTTATTTAACTACGGATTAACAACGGAATTTTCTATCGCTTCCGTCGTTAATCCGTAGTTAAATATAGACAACCAAACAACTACAATTTTTTTAGCGACGGAAAAATCCGTCGTTAAAACTAGCGACAGAATACTTTTCCGTCGCTATTTTTGCTAGCGACCATGAATCTAGATTCGGAATAAATCGGTCGCTATTCCATCGTTAATGATTTTTAGTGACAGAATTTTTATTTTTAGTGACGGAAAATTCCGTCGCTAATCTGCTGATTTTTTGTAGTGAGAAATGAAAAAACAAGGAAAAAAATATTGCCCAACTCTTTGTCATCTTACCAACTTGTTAAAATCAATAATAAATAGAAAAAATAAAACTTTATACATGTCAAATTATACGTTCTTTTCTATTTAATTTACTTGAATGATATTATGAAAGTTTGAATTATAATTATAATAATCGTTTTATATCTTCAAAAAAATGTCTTTGAGGTGTTAAAAATGGATAACAACTGATTTGAAGTGTTGCATAATTGATATTCAAATAACAAACGAATACCAACTCGTAATCAAGAAATATCACCATCAACAATATAATTCTTTCAGCACTTAATTAGTAGTATATTCTATTTTCTTTATATACGATCAAGTTTCCATAGGAGCTACGTATGATTGTAGTATGAAATAGGAATTCATTCAATAAGAAGATTTTTTTTTTTATTTTTTTTACAAAAAGTAAGAAGATTTTGAATGAATGATAATGTATATGAAGAATAATATAAGGGGTGTTTAATTTTAAGGGGTATTTTTTCTTTTTATCATATTCGTTTTAAAATAGCATCTGATCACATAATGCAATGTGGGTCATGTATCATGCATGGAGGAATCGTATATCCAATATTTTTACATTTCCATTACTCAAATAAAATAGAGACCAATAGATATAAATCGTGTATCCGGCAGTTTCTTTCGCTGCGAAAGTAGCTGATAAAGTCCAACCCAAATCCCTTAAGAAGCCGGATGTTGCTGCGTATGGCCTCCGTGGCCTTCCAATACAACGAGAAGGAGAGGTTGTCACCCTCTCAGTGCCCAAATCGGAATATCAAAAAAAGTTGGAAGAGTTTCAATTTGCACTAATTGGTAGACTTATCCAACGTAAAGGGGACAAGCCACGCACGTTCGCCGACCTCTCTCATGAACTTCGAACCATATGGCAGTGCGCCGACTGTCAACTGGTGCCCATGGCTAAGGGATTCTTCGTTGTTAAATTTTTTACGATGGAAGCAAAAAAGAAAGCTAAGGGGAGTTCTTTTCTCCAACTGTCAATCGGCCACGTACGCTTCCGTGAATGGACTACGTATTTCGATCCGTATAAGGAAGTGTCGTCTCTGGCTCAGGTCTGGGTTCGGATATATTATCTCCCTGTGGAGTTATGGACTCCGGTGATTATTGCTGGTATAGGTCGTGTGCTTGGTCATCCGCTGCGAATTGATAACGCCTCCGCAACTGGTCATGTAGGACACTTTGCGCGGGTTTTGGTGGAACTTGACATGGCTTTGCCTATTCTCAACTCGGTGTACATTGATGACGGCGATAGATCGTTCTACATTGAGTTTGGTTTTGAATCTATGCCCCTTTTTTGCTCGCGTTGTAAACTTACAGGTCATTCAACGGATAAATGCCGGAGAGCTGATAGGGCCACGAGCAAGCAAAAGATCACTGAACCTCCTGCTGTGGTTGTGAAGAATCTTGATAAGGGAGAGGGTCCGACTCCTGCATGGCAGCCCAAAGTTGATATTATTAAACCTCTATCAGGTCCTGATCTTCTAGACGCGGCTACAGTGCCGGTTAAGGAAAATGATCTCCCTCTGGCGGGGGATGCTAACCGATATCAAGCGCTTGATGAGGATGAGGAAGAGGAAGTGGAGGAGACTATCATTGCGGACTCCAATTATGAAGCAGAGGCTTTAAATGAGGAAGAAAATGATGGGTCGCCTCACACGGACAAGGCTAGTGATAAGGAGGGCTCGAATGTAGAGGGAACTTTGGAGTTGGATCCTGGAACGAATAGTGGAGCTGTGGTAGAGCAACAATCGGTAGTTGGGGCAGAAGATTCAGCGAACCAGCGGGTTAATTCGCCGATTAAGGAAGTTGATTTTGATAAACAATCCATTCCTACTCAGGATGACATGGCGAGTCGTATTATTAGGTTAGAGGAGCAGGTTAATCGGGGGATGCAGTTGCTCTCGGAGCAGAAGCGCGGACGTGGTCGTCCAAAGGGCTCGGTAAAGGGACGAGAGCCTGTACATGCAATTCCGGAAGGTTGTATTAAAAGTCGTCTCACGAATGCGGAAGAAATGGGTCACAAGCCGAGGGAGTTTGTGGTTGACGTCACCAATAGGCCTAGTATGATTGCAATGAATAATGTCGTCCATAGGCGTTGGTCGGATTATATGGATAATTATCCTGAGTTTCCTTTTTGAGTTGTTCTCCTTCGCTTTTAAAGTTTTGTGCCCTTAGTCTGCGTCTTTGTGCTTTCAAGGGATGTTTTTTCTTTTTCACTTTTTTTTAATAAATCTCAATTTAATACTCCCTCCGTCCACGAAATGAGTACTCATTTAGGGGTGTCACGTGTTTTAAGAAATTAATTAAGTGTGTGTGAATGAAATAAGGGACCCACTTTATTGTGAGTGAGTTGTGTGGGGTACACTTAACAAAAAGGAAATGGGTACTCATTTGGTGGACGAACTAAAAAGGAAATATGAGTACTCATTTCGTGGACGGATGGAGTAATAAATTTAAGAAATATGATAAAGAGTTACATCCCTCAACCAAGTAACAGACTCATCACTCTTACTAGCAACCTGAGCAACCAAAGAATGGAATCCTTGTAAATCTCTATCAGCGCTATCTCAAGTTCCACACACAACACAATACCATGAATAACAACCATAATCTTCGCCATCATCGGTCTTCTTTGCCTCACCCACCTCATAATATATTAGATTATTGTATTAGTAATCTATCTATTAAAGCAAAATTTTCCTTAATCACTCCATTTATTCTATAATCACCCCTTCTAATTTTCCTTAATTCACATTTATTCTTATTTTTTATAAAAATTTAATCAATTTCTATATCTAAAAAATCATTATATAAATATTCCAACAAAATAAATTCTATTTCCTAAATGTAGGGGACCACACTTAATCTCCACTAACTATCCCTTTCTTAATCTCCGTGCCGAAAAGAATATGCCGCTTTTAATGGGACGGAGAGAGTATATATTTAGCTTATAAGCTCAACTATGTAAATACTTTAACAACCTATAAATTCTTGAAACACCATATAAATTGTTGAAACTTATAAACTCCATAAAATAAGCTTAGTCAAACACTCTCTTAAAACTTATTTATTGTTTAAACAAAACCTTACAACTCGATTATAGTGGTAGCATTACATTTTTGGCATAAAATAGCTTTATGCGTTTTCTGATATTGACATTGCAATTTTAATAATTTTTCATTTACTTCTTTCATTTTAAATCATACTCCCTCCGTCCACCAATCAACTTCCTGTTTGCCTCTAAAATTTTGTCCACCAATTAACTCCCTACTCTGCTTTTTGGACATATATATATACTCTCCCTTACTTTTTAAATTACTACACTTTACCAATTGGACCCACCACACTTTACCATTACTTGTCTAATTAATCCAATTTTGAAGTTAATTAAATGGAGTAGGATATTTCGAATTTTTCAGTTTATTTATTTATTTTCTGAATTTTCAATTTATTTATTTTCTGAAAATTTTGTTTCCTGATTATTTATTTATTTTCTGAATTTTCAAGTCTATTTATTTATTTATTTTTGAATTTTCAGTCTATTTATTTCCAGTTTATTTATTTATTTATTTCCAGTTTATTTATTTATTTATTTTCAAATTTTCCGTTTAATTATTTTCCAGTTTATTTATTTATTTATTTTCTGAATTTCAAGTTTATTTATTTATTTATTTTTTAATTTTCCGTTTATTTATTTCCAGTTTATTTATTTATTTATTTTCAGTTAATTTATTTATTTTCTGAATTTTCAGTTTATTAATTTATTTATTTTCGAATTTTCAGTTTATTTATTTTTTGAAAATTTTATTTCCAGTTTATTTATTTATTTATTTTCTAATTTTCAGATTAATTATTTTCCAGTGTATTTATTTCCAGTTTACTTATTTTTTTATTTATTTTCTGAATTTTCAGTTTTTCTAATGTATTTATTTTCTGAATTTCAATTTTATTTATTTATTTATTTTTGTATTTTCAGTTTATTTATTTCCAATTTATTTATTTATTTATTTATTTTTGAATTTTCCGTTTATTTATTTCCAGTTTATTTATTTATTTCCAGTTAATTTATTTATTTTCTGAATTTTCAGTTTATTTATTTTCGAATTTTCAGTTTATTTATTTTCTAAAAATTTTATTTCCAGTTTATTTATTTATTTATTTTCGAATTTTCAGATTAATTATTTTCCAGTATATTTATTTCCAGTTTACTTACTTATTTATTTATTTTCTGAATTTTCAGTTTATTTATTTATTTATTTATTTTCTGAATTTCAATTTTATTTATTTATTTATTTTTGTATTTTCAGTTTATTTATTTATTTATTTTCAGTTTATTTATTTATTTATTTATTTTCGAATTTTCAGTTTAAATATTTTCCAGTTTATTTATTTTCTAAATTTTCAGTTTATTTATTTATTTATTTTCTGAATTTCAAGTTTTTTTATTTATTTATTTTTGTATTTTCAGTTTATTTATTTATTTATTTTTGAATTTTCAGTTTATTTATTTCCTGTTTATTTATTTATTTATTTAATTATTTCCAGTTAATTTATTTATTTTCTGAATTTTCAGTTTATTTATTTATTTATTTTCGAATTTTCAGTTTATTTATTTTCTGAAAATTTTATTTCCGGTTTATTTAATTATTTATTTTCTGAATTTTCAGTTTATTTATTTATTTATTTTCTGAATTTCAAGTTTATTTATTTATTTATTTTTGAATTTTCCGTTTATTTATTTCCAGTTTATTTATTTATTTATTTATTTCCAGTTAATTTATTTATTTTCTGAATTTTCAGTTTATTTATTTATTTATTTATTTATTTTCTGAATTTCAAGTTTATTTATTTATTTATTTATTTTTGAATTTTTAGTTTATGTATTTCCAATTTATTTATTTATTTCCAGTTTATTTATTTATTTTTCGAATTTCAAGTTTATTTATTTATTTATTTTTGTATTTTCAGTTTATTTATTTCCAGTTTGTTTACTTATTTATTTATTTATTTATTTCCAGTTTATTTATTTATTTTCTCAATTTTCAGTTTATTTATTTTATTATTTTCGAATTTTCAGTTTATTTATTTTTTGAAAATTTTATTTCTAATTTATTTATTTTCCAGTTTATTTATGTATTTATTTATTTATTTTCTGAATTTTCAGTTTATTTATTTATTTATTTTCTGAATTTCAAGTTTATTTATTTTTTGAAAAAATTATTTCTAATTTATTTATTTTCCTGTTTATTTGTGTATTTATTTATTTATTTATTTTCTGAATTTCAAGTTTATTTATTTATTGAATCGGCACTTTTGTTTAATGTTTTCTCATTTAAATACTTTCATTTAATTCACCTAATAAAATAATGTCAAATAATTAGTGCAAGATTAGTAAAAGTAACCACAATACATTAACACTACCCTTTTAGTCTTTTACACCACCTTTACACCACCTTTTTCAACTTTCTTAAAACCCGTGCCGAACACCAAATAGGAAGATGATTCGTGGACGGAGGGAGTAGTATATATTTAACGTTAGGGGTTATTATCGAAAAATACTTATAATTTGTCAATTTTTTAATTTATTATTTATAATATGGTTTTATAATTTGACCAAAAAATACATCAATTTTCAATTTAATTGCAAATGTGACATAATTTGAATTTTTGTCAAATAAAATCCTAGCCGGCAATCAGAACTCCAACGTAGTTCAGAACGACCAATTGCCACAAGACACAATTATACAGATGGAAACAGTGTCGTTTTTTAACTGAGGATTTTGTGGCTAAATTATGTTACAATTGCAATTAAATTGAAAATTGGTGTATTTTCTGGTCAAATTATAAAGTGATGTTATAAATTAGGAAATTGTCAAACTATGAGTATTTTACGGTAATAACCCCTTAAAGGTACAACATTTTACTAAGAATTCCCATAATAATGTTATACTTAGAACTTGTTATGATATGTAGTACTATGAAATAAGGTGTGTTCTGTTTGACTCTGATGTCTTTTTACCACATGTCTCATTAATATCATGTTTGAAAGAATGCATTAAAATATATATAAAATTTTAATCCCTAAAATGCGTTTATAATTAACCTAGTGACAATACATAGTAGTAGCATTTTTGATAAAATAAATAAGTTAAGTATCAAGGGTCATAAAAAAATAAGTTTTGTAGCACATTTGACCTAAAGTACATAAGTACAAGTCAATAAAGTGAATGATAGTGACATATTACTTATTTTTTATTTAAAAATAACCAAATAAAACCAAAATCTGATTCTCTCTCTCTATTCACGTTAAAATTAAAACCGAGTATTAAAACCATATCTTATGGCATTATGGCGTGAATTTATGTGATCAAAATCTGATTCTCTCTCTTTGATTTAAAAATAACCGAAATCACGTTAAAATGTGATTTAAAAATAAGCAAAATCTGATTCTCTCTCTCTATTCGCGTTTATGGCGTGATTTTATGTGATATTATGGTTGTTGGGTGCATTTACACCAACTCAAACACTTGTTAAGGAAACAACCTTAAATTCACGAAATTAAATGCTCCGTACACGGTTGCTGTGGGTAGTTAATGAAGGATACCAACCAAATGTTCATTCATCAGACATTTGAACAAGAAAGAAGAAGAAAATCCTCTCAATACACATACACGACTCATACACGGTTGCTCAAAAATTCAAAAAAAAATCATCTAAAGGCTTGTATTACATAAGGTATGTGAAATACATATTTTTTTTTTAAATTTCGGCTGTACACGGTTGGTGTTCTAGAGTACACGGTTGTACACGGTTTGAGTTTTAGTGATTTTTTGTTGTTTATTTCAATAATTATGTTATATATATGACTTATTACATATTTTGGACTAAAAAACGGCATAAAAAAACACTCTGTACGCAAATTACCTTATTTTTGAACCCTTAGTGTTCTGTTGTACACGGTTGTGTACACGGTGGTCGAATTTGCTGTACACGGTTGGGTTGAATATGATTTTGATGTTATTTTTAGCATGTTTGTATATTCAGTTGATGTATTGGGGTACACGGTTTCCTGTTTGTGTATTTAAATGTTGTATTTTTGTCGTTTTGAAGCAGATGTCGTTTCAAGCAATCGTTATACGGCACAGTGGTCAGTGGAAATTAACCGAGTATGAAGAAGGCGATGAGGTTGTCGTGTACATGTCTAAGGAAGACCTTTGTCATGCGAAGTTGATGCAAGAGGTGCACGATCAATTAAACGAGGATGGTCGATCCACTTATATGCTTTTCTACACATCGACCACGGACGAAGGGCGAAAAATAAAAGTGTATTTGAAGACTGATTCGGATTTGAACCGGCTGATTTCCGAGCATAAGAAATATCCCGTTGTTTACGTGATCGAGAAGGGCAAACAATCTGCGGCTCCGGTTCCTCAGACTCAAGAGCGGGTATATTATGAGGGACATCGGTCTACTGTGTTTCCTATTGAGACGGACATTAGAAGAAGTATCCCTACACACGATGATAGTAGGGACGATTCATCGTCGCAGGAGGAGGAAGACGAGTCCGAGTCTTCGGATGAGGAAGAAGAGGCGATACGACGCAGAGAGATATTGGATTCAGTGTCGACTGAACAGGAAGCGTGGAGACAGACAGGCCCTCAGAATTTCACATCGGATGATCAGCCCGATGTCGAGCCTCGTGTTGGAGTTCAGCAGCTTGAGGCACGTGACTGGGGGAGTTCAGCATTAGGTTGGGAGGATTCTAACGTATTGGAGAGCGGCATATTATCAGTGGGGGCTCTATTCCGGTCGAAGGATGATTTGGCAATCGCTGTTGGCCTGTACCATATGGAGAATCACGTGGAGTACGCCGTGCATCGTTCCAGTACGACCCGTTTGTGGTTTGTTTGCAAACATGGCAACGGTTGTCCGTTCATGCTGCGAGTCGTTCAGAGTGCATCGATCTGGAGAGTGATCAAGGTGGTGATGGATCATACCTGCCACACGGATTTGAATCGCACTGCCCCGAGACAGATTCCGGCGAGGGTTGTTGGAAGATATTTTGCACGGAAATTGGTAGGCGAGGGGGTCGTTTTGAAGCCGAAGGAGATGATGTCAGAGATGCAGCGCTTATTCGGTATTGAGATCAATTACAGCTTCGCTCTCCGTGCAAGAAACATCGCGATTGAGATGACGTATGGTGATTTTGGGAACTCGTATCAGATGCTCCCATCGTATTTGTATATGCTGAGAATGAGTAATCCCGGCACATTACACGACCTTGAGATGAAGGATGATGGCAAGTTCCATCATATGTTCGTTGCACTTGGACAGAGCGTGACTGCCTTTGAGAAGGGTTACTTGAGGCCGGTCATCGTCGTAGAGGGGACCCATCTGAAGGGAAGGAACGGCGGCATTTTGTTCGTCGCTGTTATAAAGGATGGGAACGAAGCAATATTTCCTCTCGCAGTTGGGCTTGGTCCTATCGAGAACGACGAGTCTTGGACTTGGTTCTTCCACCGACTGCGGACTTGCTTTGGTCAGCCGGATGATCTCTTGATTGTGTCTGATCAGCACAAGAGCATCAGAAATGCTGTGGAGTGTGTCTACCCGAACGTCCCTCACGGGTTGTGCTATTACCATATCCAGAAGAATCTCGCGCATTATGGGCAGCATGTAGCTGCAGTCTTCAAAGCAGCGGCATATTCCTATCGATCAGACGATTCTCAAAGGAATTTTTCTGCGCTTCAAGTACTGAAAGTCAACGCGCACACACGCCTCGACACTATTGGTGTGGAGAGATGGGCCAGGTCCAAGTGCCCTGTACGACGCACGAGCTTCATGACGTCGAATGCTGCCGAGATGATGAACAGTAGACTGTTGTGGGCACGACGCCTCCCGGTTGCTTCATTGATCGAGACCTATCGAGCCATTATGGAGAAATGGTTCGATAGGCGACGCATCTCGGCTGCATCGAGGTCACATGAGTTGACTGAGGTAGTAGAGGGAAAGTTGCATGTGGCTGTCGAAGCGGGTCGACAATTGGCTGTTCGAGGGACGACGACGCACATGTTTAGTGTTGAGGATGATCATGCATTCTACATTGTCGATCTCGAGAATCGGACTTGTAGTTGTGCTCAGTTCGACCTGGATGACATTCCGTGTCGTCATGCTTGTGCCGCTATTAGGTATCTCATTTATTACAAATTTTGCATATTGAAGTAATTTTTTGTAAATTAATCTTTTTATCTTTGCATTTTATTAGGCGTGCAGGACTGCAAGTCACGGATTTTGTTGGAGAATATTTCAAACAATCCGTGCTGTTGGCCACATATATGGAGCGTATTGTTCCCGTTCCACATCCTGCGTATTGGAATGTGCCCGATGAGATATCAGCCTATGTTGTGAAACCCCCGGATATCACGGTCCATGCGAGACGACCGAAGTTGAGTAGGGCTCGTTCAGCAGTTGAGGGTTCTCCTAATTCGGGTCCTCCTAATTCGGGTACTCCTAATTCTCGACCTCAAGTATGCTCACGTTGCAAGGGTGGAGGTCACAATGCCCGGAGATGCAAAGCGCAAGTGGGACCATTGGACTTGAACGTGCCGGTGGAGGGTGTCGAGCAACCACCCGATGCACGAAGGCGACGAAAGAAGAAATGCGGAATTTGTAGGAGTGGAACACACACTAGGAATGCATGTCCTCAAAATGTTGGGTTGTGAGTGATTCTGGATACAGAGTCAGATTTGGTTTTGATTAAGTGGAACACACACTAGGAATGCATGTCCTCGATTTGATCTTGAAAATGAATTTGGTTATTTGATTGTTGTTTGAACATTGAATTTGTTGTTGCTACATGTTGAGTTGGCTTTAAAATTCAAAAAACAGGTGTTTTTGGGCTGAAAATCGGTGGCCTGCCCTCTGTACACGGTTAGACCCTAACCGTGTACACCTTGGGACCAATCGTGTACGCAACCGTGTACCGATGAACACGCAGCCGTGTACGGTGACACGGTTCAGTGTTTGGCCGTGTGCTGTACACGGTTTCGAGTTCTTCCGTGCACGGTTGCGTACACGGTTTCGAGAAACTGTACACGGTTAGGGTCTAACCGTGTACAAAGGCCATTCAGCCCTTGTTCACCCCAAAAACACCAACAAGTCATAAAATCAACCGTATTTTAACAACCAACAACCATGCCAAACACAAAAACAGCAAACCACCAAATATAAGCACAAATCAAACCACAAAACAACAGCAAATCAAGTGTATTTTAACAGACATTCGTTTTAAACACAAAAAAATTGTTCATCAGCTGAACCGAATAGGGGGAGGATCCGTACACAACTCCCATATCCTAACAGCTATAATTTGTCGATACTTTTGTATCTGTGCGGGTGTCCTCAGCTGCTCACGTGTTGGTGCGCCACAAATCAAACGATCCAGATAAGCACATGCAAACACACCACAACTTACACTATCTTCTTGGAGGAATTGCTCTCTGATTGGCATCATGACGATCTTCATAGCCACATCTGGAGCGTGCACAAACCTCACGGGATTGTGTGCATAATAACCCACAGTGTGCAGCAATTTAGGCATCAGGCGAGTGATTGGCTTCAATGCATTTGGTCGACGCTGTCGTACACCTTCCACATGTGACAGTGAGTCATACACTCTCACCTCCCATGCGGAGATAGATATAACCACAGTACACCAATGACTCTTATCGACATTGCAAATAGCAAAAATCTGCAACACAATATGAAAAATATTTAGAAACGTTACGTATTTCAGTTAGAAAATTCCAAAATATGTTTATATTATACTTACCTCTTTCGCTTCCAACCAAGGCCATGTATGGCCTGAATCAGTTCCATGAAACATGGCGATCAGCTTGTCGGGCACCACCCACTCCTCGTATCCGTGTCGAGCCCGAATGTTGTCCCAATCTGGCTCATTCGGATGCAACGACCTGAACTCTCTCCAAAGGGTCTCCTACAATCACAGATTCATGATTAATTTATAGGTAGTTGTATATACATAAACAGAAATTATTCTATCAAAAACTTACATAAAAATCCAAAAAAGCTATCGGCGTTCTAACCCGTGTCACGCCTGCAACGAGCCTCGTATGCCCCCGATCTATCCACTGCTGATTTTGACGGAGCCGTCGGAGAGCCTTCAGATTCCAGAGGTCTAATATCTGCTTAAAAAATTCATGATTAATTATGTACAATGCAAATCTTAAGAAACACTGTAAAATCAAATTATTATACCTCCCCGTCCAACTCCTCGCGAGGATTCATAATCTTGTGGAATAGCTCCTGGGACATCACCCAACCCGTCTCGATCACTGTGACATAAGTACCCGGCGGCGATCTCATAAACGCCTTGAAGCCCCGCTTCTTCGCCTTCAGCAGCCCCTTACCATACGGCAAGGCCGGGTCAATAACCAATTGAGGCCTCTCTCTAGCACCCGCCTCCTCCTCTGACGAAGTCCAGGAAACATTCAGATCATCATCTACATCCCCCGCCTTAGGCGCAGGGGTCTCTGGACTATGGTGTCCAGCCGATGGCCCTGGGCGATCACTGTGACGTGAGGCGGATCGCCTCAAAGATGTCTGCCTCTCACCATGATGTGAGGCTGATCGCCTCATAGATGTCTCCCTCTCACTGTGACGTGAGGCAGATCGCCGCTGACTCGCAGGGGGTGGATCCTCTCCACGCTCTGAGCGTCTCTGACTGCCACGAGGCGGATCCATGTCTCCAATTGAGTGCCTATGGCTCACATGAGGCGGATCCTCACGCTCTGATCGCCTAGGACTAGGAATGTGAGATGTAGACCGTCTGTGACTGGGTCTCGGCTGGTCGAACTCCTCACTCCCATGTCTATGACGACTAGCATGGCTGGATGATGATCTATACCTCATCGAAGAAGAGCGTTTCCCAAAGATGTCCTTCACAGCGGCTATGACCTTCTTCGTAATCTTGGCGACCAGTCCATGCTCAGAGTCGTCATCTACAAGCTCGCACCGTATCTCGCGCCGCATCTCAGGGAACACGGTCCGGATCTGCTCCTGTGTGATACGGGCAATCAGGTCATCATCGCGTCGCCTCCAATAATCCTCATCTCGGTCTGCCTGAGGCTCGCGATCATCAAACTCCTCTGACCTACGCCGCTTCGACGGGCTGCCAGCCGGGTCCTCATACGTCTGTCTATGTCGCTCGACATGGACAGGGACAGGCTGCTTCTCACGAGCCCTCTCTGCTCGTGAGCTACTCCTCGGGACAGGGACAGGCTGCTTCTCACGAGCCCTATCTGCTCGTGAGCTACTCCTCGGCACAGGGGGAGGCCTAACAGGAGGAGGCGGTTCCGGTACAAGTGGCTCTGTCAAGCCGGCATATTTCCCTCCTGGATGGTATCGTACAGAAAAAGGGTTGGGAAGCCTCAGGGTCTGCAAATACCATGAATCATTCTCCTCCTCGACCGGTTCGAGTGTCCGGTGACACTCGGCCTGCACAAAGATGAATCGATCATTTCTCATTATTCGTTAATCATAACATAATAAAAGGATTGAAACTGTAAAAAAAACAACAATAATTACCTCATCAGCATCAAAAAAGTGGGTGAAGTCAGAAGCCGACTTCCAAGTCGTCCAGTTCACCAATCGTGGCATCTGCAAGCTCGTGTCACGAGCCCCACACGCGCGGCCCAACCTCGGAATGGCCTCGTACGACCAAATCTGTAATGCCCATATGGGCCCATAGAAGTGGTACGTCCTCCTAGTACCGGTAATCTCCGAGGGATGCTTCTTCAACACACTCATCCCATGACACAAAATCTGGAATGAGTAAGAGCCCTACGGGAAGTCGATCCATGCCTGATCGTCCTCTACCAGTGCCCACACCCAATCGTGCACGTTTTTATAATCCCGACAGAAGACGAGATCATACGCCACGAGAATATTGCCCACCTTCAAATAATCCTCGGCAATATTGCCCATACTGCGGCTAACGAACCGCTTGCGCAGATCCTTCACTTCCACCTTCTTGCCTTTAAAAACTCGGTGCCATAGACTCTGCTTCCCAACACGGTGATCGACATTAGGATCAAAACGCTGCGGGGATGGCCCGAAGCACAACCCGGTCACCAGACAATACTCCAGTGCGCTGAATCGAATGTCGTGTCCACCAACGTGGAACCACTTCTCCCACGGAACGAATGCTTCGTCATACAACTCCCGTGCAAGAAGCTGGTGCAGTGCGGCATTCGCACTATCCTGCCTCTTCAACTGAAGTAAATGCCCAAACGGACCTATCTTAAATTGTTCAAAACACCGGTAATGCGTCAGACAGGTCTCCACTTCCTTCAGTGTTTTGTCCTTGATGGAGTGATTGATTCGTCCGGCAAAACCTTGCATGCACGGACGTAGCCAAGCATGCCTCGGAGGCTGCAATTAATTCAAAATGATGATCAGTATCAAAAAATATCAACCGTGTACAGATTCTAGACCAACCGTGTACAACCGTCTATAACCGTGTACGGATACCCTAACCGTGTACGGTTGTACACGGTTGTACACGGTTAAATCGTGTACAAAAAACACCTCTATACGTCTAAAATACACAATTAGGGCATATTACATGATTTAAAATCAACCGTGTACGATTTTAGATAAACCGTGTATGGATGAACAAACCGTGTACGGCTGTACACGGTTAAATCGTGTACGAAAAATACCTTTATACGTTAAAAATAAACAATTAAGGCATATTACATCAATTAATCCTAACCGTGTAACATAATTGTCTAACCGTGTACAACCGTGTACTGAAGAACCGTACACGGTTGTACACGGTTGTTCAAAATAATTTCCAGATTCCAAATTTCGCAAATTACCAACATAATTGTCTAAAAAATGCTAAAACCGTGTACCTAATAATCAAATTTAACAATACAAAACACAGGAACTCAAATTTTGACAAATATAGGCAACGGTTACTTACCGGATTCGGCGTCGGGTATTTTTCGCTCCTCCTTGATGTACTCGGGCGACTTCCTCGTTGTGCCTCTTCCCCATCGTAATCTGATTCTGTTGAACTCATAGTGGCTGGAGTTTCTTAGAGAGATAGGCGTGTATGGAGTGCACGGTGGGCGTGAGTTTGTTAGAGAAAGAGAGAGGCGTGCACGGTGGGCGTGTATGGTTAGAGAAAGAGAGAGGCGTGTGTGGTGAGTTTTTTAGGGTTTTTGTCTCTTTGTTTTTTGAATTTGGAAGATGCAAAATCAAATAATAATAGAAGAGAGAGAGAGGCGTGTATAGTGCACGGTCTTCTCAAGGCGTGCATGAGATTCTTTTTTTTTTGGAATGATTTGAAACAAGATTCCCAACTTTTGACCACTTTTGGGCTGAATCAGCCGATCCTCACGATTCATGCACTGCTTCTTTATTTTCATGCAAGAAAAGAAACCCTAAACCCTAAAAGATATATCAAATCACGATTTTGGAGAGAGAGAGAGAGAGAGAGAGACATAATAAGACAAAAAATAATATGTTGAGAAGATTCTGTGGACACGTTTTTTATTGTTGAAAGAAAACAATTTTTTTTAAATAAGTCAAAGATTTGGTGGGGACCATTGAGAATGTGCTACAAAACTTATTTATTTATGGGGTGTGATACTTAACTTATTTATTTTATTCAAAGGGCTACATAAAAATCTCACCCATTAACCTATTTAATAATATCATCTTGTTGATAATGGCCAATTTAGTCTACACTAAATTAATCTGTTATAATTAATGATTGATATTATTGCCTAGTATATTTCGATAACAAAAAAAAGATGCACTCTCTCCGTCCATGAAACAAAACTCTCATTTCATGTTGGGTACATGATTTAAGGAAACTGATAAAGTTGTTATGAACGGGATAAAAAGATAGTAATAATGAAATTTGATTAGTTTTATTAATTTTTGATTAGTAAAAAGGCATTGACACTCTATTATATAGAGATGATTCATTTTTTATTACATTGAATTTGTTATTAAGTGCCTTCATATTTTTTATAATCTCGGTAATCAAATTAAATATCGCATTATATTTTAGCAAAGAAGCATAAATATCGGCATCATACTGTTGCAAAGACCAATAAATTCATGTCCTCTATCGATCTCTACACAAAAGAGTTAAATTTGTCAAACCAATATGAATCTGCTAATTACATATTCTCTCTCTAGGAATATTGAAATCAACATCACACCCATCTACATACACATAACTTTATCATTCCTATCATTAACTTATCGTAAAAATTATTCTGCATTATTTCTTTTATATGTACCACACACACAAGCAACAGAACTTGAAAATTTTGAGAATTAAATTTCCAGTTTGAGCATAATAATCATTCAAAAACCTTTGCCTTTTGTATCTTCAAAACCCTCTTCACAATTCTTTGCACTTCCACCAGGAAGGCCCAGATAATTTTCTCGCTCACTGCACTTCCAGATAATACACCACAATAAGCAGAAGCAGAACCAACATTTTCATAGCTATGGCGTTTCCAGAAGCAGCAGAACTTAAATGGGAAAAAATTGAATTCGACGCAATTACTCCAATATCGAGAACTTACACCAGAAGTAGAAGCAATTCGACGCAATTACTCTTGTTGGGAAGTTAATGAAATATCATAGCCCTAGTTTTGATGATACCAAAATCCTTAGTTTTTCTTTGTAATAGACTAGAACTTTTCGAACTCAAGTGTTAGAGTTCATGTTTTCTAATTAGTTTGAATTCAGTTGACTAAAGGCCGCTCGACTGAAGACTAAAGACTGAAGACCACTCAACTGAAGATAGTATATGGAAAGACCAAAGTCAAATATTGTGTATTAAATGGATGAAAATCTCACTGAAAATTCGGTTATAACTGAACAACTAATGCTGGCCACGTGGAATTAGCGGACTGATACTTAAGTCAAGTATCAGTTGACATTCTTCCTCGGACAGAAGATTTTAAGTTAAAAAGAAGCCGCGTACACTCAAAGTACAGCCGCATTAAATGCAGAGATATTGAAGATCGTCCTTTTTCTGCAGAGCATTCCTTTTTAGTGCAAACTTTTCAGAGCCACCATTCTCCTGCTCCTAGAGACGTCGTTCCTCACCACATTCAGGAACCTCGAAGATTGAAGCCTCAGCCAAATTCAAATCTCTCTCACAACGGCCGAATTCTTGAAGATCATCTTGCCAACAGATCTATTCAAGACTTCGCCTATAAATAGAGCTCGAGGAACATCTACAAACTTCACCGATTCAAACGCTCAAGCTGAACCTCTGCCAACATTGCAACTCAGCATTCTTCACTGCCTTCAAAGTTTGAATCGAAGAAGAGAATACTCAAAGCTAAAATCAGTTCACTGATTACTTACATTTTGTTATTTCCTTAGGCAAATCCCTTGTAATATTCAAAGCCTATGTCCCCGATCACAGAGTGTCTGTTCTCTGTAATCTAGTTGGTATTTCGAACCATTTTCAACTGAGCGAAAAGAGAGTTTGAGAGACCGTGGTCTGAACTCAAGAGTTCTTAGCCTCCGCAAACGAGACAAGTGTAGTCCTTGCAACTGCGAGTTAAGAAGGAGACGAGAAGTCCAATCCAGTGTATTGGCACTAAAACCTTGTTTCAGTTGAAGGTTTGTTGTGCACCCGTAAGCACAAGTCCAGAGTGATTGTCAGTGTGTTTCACTGACCGCGGACGTAGGAACTTGGTCCGAACCACGGATTATCGCTTTCAGTTTTATCTTTCTTATCTGTGCACAAACCTCTTACTGAACTGAAACTGATAAATCGCAAAGTGAAACTTTAATCTGACAACGTGTTAATCACAAAGGCTATTTCCTAAGTTTATTTTCCGCTTATGGTATTATTAGTCTAACTGATAAATCTTTGGATAATCAGTAAGACAGAACCGATCACCTACCCACCGTGGGCATGCATAACGTGCCCACCATGATGTGGCAATTATAATTATAGTAAGATAATTTTAATTAGAGTAAGATTTATTAGTTATCTTTCCTAATTACAATTGCCACATCATGGTGGGCACGTTATGCATGCCCACGGTGGGTAGGTGATCGGTTCTGATCAGCAAGATTCATAACACTTCTCTGATTTCAAAATCTAGACTGAATCCTTACGTGGATTATCAGTTAAAGCTTTGAGCCTAAATGAAATCAAAATACTGAAGTTATTTCAGTATCAGTCTACAACCCCTTTTCAACTGAAAATATATTTGACTGTTGACTTCAATTCAAATTCTTCTGTATCAGTCGATACATCTTCAGTCATAACTAAAGAAATTTTGAAAAATAGCCTACTGGTGTATTCCCCCCCTCCCCTTCCATACACCAGTTCAGTGACTCTCCGGGACCCAACAACTCTAATTTCAAGCCAGAAACAACATAACTTAAACCAAAAGCAACATAACTGGAAATTGAATTTGGAAACCAATTGCAATTTGAGGAAAAAGATCGAACTTAAATACGAAATTACGGCACACATGAATGTGTCTCTTTGCGAATTGGAGTTAAGATGTTGGGGACAATTGGATAAGAACCGCATGTGACGGCGCTGAACTGAGCGACGAGCTTGCGGAAATGATCGATGATCACCGACGGAGGCTCACTGGGCTTGCGATGAGGGGTGGCTGGAATCTTGGTGCATGTGGCGACGGGTGCTGGTGACTGATGTGTTGCTTGGCAGAGGAGAGTGATTCTAATATTGGGTTTGTCGGTTAATTAGTGGGTTAATTGATTTACGTTGGGCCCATGAATGGTAAAGGCTATTAAATGTAGGAAATAAGGGAGTGTATAATTGTCCAAGGAGGAGAGTAGGAATTTATTTCATGGACAAATATTTAAAGACAAGTAGGAGTTTATTTTATGGACGGAGAGAGTATAATTTATCAGACTTTTGGGTTTATATAAGATTGTGTGTTGGATTTATAAAGAATTGTGTGTTTCGTATTATTTTTTATAAAACAAAATATCCGAATGTCATAATTATATTATACATCCTAATCATTCATACCAAACGAGTCCTTGAAATAAACGTGTTTCATGATTCAAATTTTGATAAGTTAACAACATCAATAGACAATTAACTTAATGTAAGTAAGAAACTAAAGAAAACTATATGTACCCGAAGACTATACATACATTGTTGCTTTATATTGAGATAGACAGGGACAGATCTAAAAATTTAACTAGGACCGGGCGAGATTTCATCAGATGTTTTTAATAAATTGTTAGTAAAGAAAACAGACCGGGCGACCGCCCAGATTTCATCAAAATATATACATATATATAGGTAATAATAAAAAATTGACAGGGCGACCGCCGAAGCTGCCCGGCCTCTAGATCCGTCTCTGGAGATAGATGTATCGCGTGATCATTAGCATACACATTGCCTCAAAGAAAATAACTTTCTAAAACCATTATATTTTGTTTAATTACAATGATTTCATCAACCGTTGTCTATAAACAAAATTGCAGTCTTGGTATGGCCCTATGGGGACCAAGTTTCAGTTCCAAGACAAGACCTACAAGGACGGATCTAAGAATTTAATTAGGACCGGGCGAGATTTCATCGGATGTTTTTAATGAATTTTTAGTAAAGAAAACAGATCGGACGACCGCTGAGATTTCATCAAAATATATACATATATATAGGTAATAAAAAAAAATTTGACCGGGCGACCGCCGAGGCTGCCCGGCCTCTAGATCCGTCTCTGAAGACCTATGCCTCAAAATTAGGAGTTGAGACCGACTATTTAACCATTTTGCACATATTTCTTTTATATAAATAATTAAGTATACATGTTATTCATAAAATTGGCACTTCCTTCCCGACCCATTATAAACATACTAAATCTGCGTTTAATTTGATGGAAAAATTTATTCATGAAAAAAAATGGATAACAAAAATTTACGTCTTTAAATGTCTTTTTTCTTTTTCAATATTTGACACAAAAGCATTTTTTCTTCTTTATTTTCACTTAAAGGATGTATAATATTATTCTTCCATTTTTGGATGGATAATATTATCCATCCTTGAAGTGAAAATAAGGAAAAATAGTGAACTTCTATTTTGTGTCAAATATTGAAAAAGAAATAAAATATTTAACAGCATAAATTTTTGTTATCCATCATTTTTTATAAATAAATTTATCCATCAAAATAAACGCAGCCTAAATCATTATATTTATATACAAAATGTTCAACACCAACGGTAGCATGTATTCACGAAAATATGTCTATAAGAATAACCCTCGAATTATTATATATAAAGATAGATAATGACTTCATGGAGCTAACGTTGGGCAATGAGCGAAACAGCCTATACACATTAATGACATTATGTATACGTGTATTCCTCAATTTATTCAAACTTGAATAGTTTTTAACTCCAATATGAAGTATTAGTTACTCACTAATTTCTTAAATTAATTACACGATCTTCTATCCTTATGATAGTATGAACTATTATTCACTTATTAATTTTTCATTAATTACAAGATCCTCTATTTTTATTCATAGTGCACGTTATTATATACTCCATAATGACCCCATGCATGCAGTTTATGGGCATAATAAGGTAAATAAATACACCCATCATCATTTTTTTGATAAATTAACAATGAAATAATCAAAAGTTAAATATTGTAATTTTGTAAATTATATTGTTAGTGAATATATACCAACAGGTTACATAATCATAGACATCCCTTTTAATTTCAAATCATAATCAGCAATGGATCAGCTTAATTGAATGACTAAAAATCAGTATATGAATATGGTTATAACCTTCAAGTCAACTTGTTCTAGATGAATTGGTTTATGTAGAACAAAAGCAATTGGGTTGTTTCGTTTGCCACCTAAAAACTACTTTGGTGAGGAAGCCTTCATTATTTTTTCTGTAACAAGGCACCCTTCATTATTACATTTCACCAACACTCACAAATTGAAATTGTATCCTATCAATTTTTACATAATCGAACCACTTACACCAAAATACAACATTATTTATCCCAACTCAACACATAGATATTATTATTAATAGTAAATACCAAATATATAGAAAAAGATAAAATAAAATCTTGCTACTGTTTCGCCACTTAGCTCCAATTCCAAACCCCGCAGCCAATACCATATTCTCTCCTCTCTTTAAAAACTCAATTCATCTATTAGCCCCCAATCTGTGCTGCTTTCTCTCTCTCTCTCTCTCTAAAATCGGAAACAAACAGCAAGAACGAGAACAAAGAGCTTTGGAATCTTCATCAAATCCTCGAATTCTCTTTCGCCCCTAAAACAATGCCACAATCTGGCTGGCGAATCGCTCTCATCAAAATTTTCCAATAAACACACACACACACACAAATTGCACAGATATAGAAAGGTAAATGAGGTGCAAGAAACACCCGGCCGACCAAAGCTGCAGCGTCGGCGTCTGCGCCTCCTGCCTCCGCGAGCGCCTCGTCGCCGTCATCGCCGCGCAAGCGCAGGCGCACGCGCTCAAACATGCGCTACAAGATTGCCGCAAATCCGACTCACAGCTGCCGCAGCCTCCCTTGTTTCCTCGCTCCGTCTCGCCCTACATTTCGCGACGGAAATCAGACACCGGCGCCGCCGCCGCCACGTGTCGGCCTCACGGCCACCACCACCTCTTCTACAGCACTCCTCAGCTGGGACCTCACCGCTCAATTACGGTCGAGATTAAGAAAAATTCCAGGAGTAGGTTTTCTTCTCTGTTTTGGGGGATTTTCAGATCGAAGTCGGGGAGCAAACCGGATTCGTGCGCCGATCCGGTTTCCGATCCTATGGTTTCGATCGATTCTTGCTCGGCTTCTCCGGCGTGGTTCCCTAACATCATCCGCGGCCGCCGGAAAAAGAAGGCCTCGACGTTTTCAAACGACGACGCCGCGTTCAGAACCGGACGGAATCGCGGAAGGGGAATGTCGCCGGCGAGAGACGCCGATCACGACGACGAGCATTGCCACGGCGGAACGAGCGGTTACTCGTCGGACTCCCAAGGCTGGAGGCAGACGCCGCGAAGGACGCCAACGTCGACGCGGCGAGGCGGAGGGAGAGCGGCGTCGCACGGCAGAAGCTTATCGAGTCTGGCGTTCTGTCTGAGCCCGCTGGTGCGGCCTAGCCCGAACCGCCACTGGAATCAGAAGGTAGCGCCGCCCGAGGCAGCGGCTGCCGGAGACCCAAGGGCGACGCCGAAGGCACACCTCTCTACAGCGGCGTCGTTTTGCAAGAACCGGTCTCGAAAACTCGCGGATTTCGGGCGATACCCCTACGATCCAACCGGTTGACTTTGACCGCTCCCGGCGTGAAATTACGGTTTTACCCCGCGTCTATTTTTTTAGCTTTTAGATTTGTTCTTTGTAATTTTTATGTACATTGTCCATTGCCAATTTTATTTGAAAAAGGAAGAGATAAAAATATTTTGTTGAGATATATATATGGTTGGAATTCGCCGTTACTTTTGATGTACATATTGGATAAAGAACGTTTTACTGTATGTGAGCCAAGCCAACTGCACATGTTTATTTATTGGAAGTGCGATATGATAATAGTGGGAGAATGCATTTGCTCCCCATTAGGATTACATTTTGAGTTATGGAGTTAGGAATTTGATGATTGATGTGTGAGTATATGGTAGCAGTGAAAGTGTGTAATTATGCATAGAGGGTTGACTCTCTTCATCTCATGTGATTATAGTCAGGAAAAAGCAATCGTGCATTCACATGTAAATATCATTGCATTTTGTATATAATGGAGCCCTATTTTGTTGGTATTGTTTAATTTTTTTTCATAAGTTAAGGGCATGGACTGAGCTTAAAAAAGAAAAGAAAAAAAAAAGTGTTTTGTATAAAGAATGGAAAATTTGTAAAGAAATAGTACTATGCGTATCTAATAAAATGGATCAATTTAGCATTCCCAATACCATACAACACTGACATCATAATGTTGTATGTCTAGATTTTAGTGGACTAACCGAAGCTTCTAATTTGTCAGTCTCTCATTTTCTTTACGACACTTGTTGATTTTTATAGTGGTATTTTCTTATTTTAAGACTTGAACTAGCAATGTAATGAGATTCAAGAGCTTTTTATCTTCAAGTCGAGGCCCACCAAGACTGAAAGTGGTATCCAAGTCTTTCATTCTTTTATCAATAAAATAATATTATTAAGAGGCGTTTATTTTTTTTTTTATCAGTAAAGTAAAAATTTTATTAAAAGAAAAGGGATCAAGGCATCAGGAATGCCAATCAAAACAACAAAACAAGTTTGAAGTCTTTGGAACACCAAGAAGTAAAAGTAATTCCTAACTCCAGGATTTTGTAGGCCTCGTTCCAACTCCAAAGTCTCCCCTTAATCTGTAAAACAAGTCTATCAATATCCCAAGCCTTGTCCTGAAAACGACTACCATTCCTGCTTTCCCAGAGCAACCACACTGTTCCCACCCACAAAGCTTTAAGCAGTCTTCTTTCTCTCTTCTTTTTTCCAGCCGCAATGAAAGAAATGAAGTGTTGAAAAATACCTCTCGGATTTGCCGTTTTGATGTCAAGCCATTGAAAGATCTGGTCCCACACCGCCGCTGCTTTCGGACAATAGAGGAACAGGTGTTCCGTCGTTTCCTCACTAGAAACACAGGCATTGCACCATCTCTCCTCCACGCTGATCTGGACATTTCTTCTACTCAGATTATCACATGTTGCCAATCTGTTTCTAAGACATCTCCATGCCGTCACCTTGGCTTTATTTGGTGTTGGGGCCTTCCAAACCTTTGTCATCTCCAAAGGTAAAACTTGTTGCTCCTCTCTTGTTTTTGCCACAATTTCATATGCCGACTTGATTGTGAAGCATCCATCTGGTGTCGCCTTCCAGTTCCATCCGTCTATTACATCTACACAAGGAACAGAATCAGCTATAACCAACTGGAGATCCTCCGCAAACCCTTTCTCCCTCTCCCTTAACTCCCTCCTCCACTCCACCCTCCACACCCACGACCCTCCCTCCCAAAATCCGCTTTCACCAACCAACCTTTTCTTGTTCAGGCTCAAATTATACAATCTATGAAACACAAACTTAAGGGGTTTGTCAACCGCCCACACATCCTCCCAAAAGCTGGTCTCAAGCCCATCCCCAATTCTTCGCCTCAAATTATTGATGAACCACCGATCTCTCCTTCCTCCTTCCTTATCCACAATTTTCTGCCACCACCCTTTCTGTCCACCTCTTCCCGCCACCGAACATTCACCCCCTTCCCCCCACACTAGCCCCCCATAAATCGATTTGATCACCCTTACCCACAGAGCTTTCCCCTCCCCTAAAAATCTCCAGAGCCACTTACTTAACAGGACCTGATTAAACCAATTGATATTCCGAAACCCCAGACCTCCTGAATCCTTGTTTAGGCACAAGGCATTCCACTTAAACCAAGTGATACCCCCCGTCTGTGTGCCTCCTCCCCACAAAAATTTGGAGAACAGTGAATTAAGTTCCTTAATCACCGCTTTAGGTATGAAAGCGAGGGATAATTGATATACCGGGATGGATTGCAACACCGACTTGACTAGAGTAATTCGCCCTGCCAGCGAAAGGTGTCTCTTCTTCCAGCTTGCCACTTTGTTTGAAACTTTTTCAATCAAAAACTTCCAATCTCCAACACCATTGCTGCGCCCCCCCACTTTAGTACCCAAGTAGTTGCACGGAAAGGAACCGATCTTGCACATGAGGAGCGTTGCCCATCTCCTCTCAACTGCCTCATCCACTCCCACTGTCAGAAGACAACTTTTGTCGAAATTTACAGCTAAACCCGAGGCGAACTGGAAGAGAATCATGAGTTTTTTTACGCTCTCCATATTCCTGTCATCTGCCTCCAACAAGAAGATAATATCGTCCGCGTACTGTAGATGTGAAATGGGCACTTTATCCTTGCCAATCTTCGCCGGAACCAGGAACTGCCTCTCCGTTGCTCTTTCAATGAACTCGTTGAGGCCTTCCGCCACGATAAGGAACAGGAAAGGTGACAACGGGTCACCCTGTCTCAAACCTCTCTCCATTTTGAATTCTCCCGTCGATGATCCGTTCACCAATACACTTGCCATTCCAGATTCCAGACACCCTTTAATCCACTTCCTCCAAACTCCGTCAAAGTTAAGTCGATCGAGAAGCATATCCAAGAAATCTCATTGCACAGAGTCGTATGCTTTTGCGAAGTCAATCTTGAAGAAAATACGGCCCACTCTCTTCTTTTTTGCCTCAAAAATAGCTTCATTCAGGATAACCACCCCATCTAGGATGAAGCGACCCTTGACAAACGCACTTTGATTATCGGAAATGATCGACCCCATAACCCTCTTCACTCTCTCAGCCAGGATTTTAGCCACAATTTTGAACAAGCTAGTGATAAGAGAAATTGGGCGAAAATCATCGAGCGACCCAGCCCCTTCTTTCTTCGGAATCAAAACAATAAAAGAGGCGTTACCACCTTTCGGTATTTTGCCGCTTTCATGAAATTCCTTCAAAACCTGGAGTAAGTCCTCTTTAACCACGTGCCATGCCGCTCTCCAGAATGTGAAGTTAAATCCATCGGGTCCCGGACTCTTGTCTCCACAACAGCTCCAAACTGCTTCTTTAATCTCGTCCAGATCAAAATCCCTGATCAGCCACTGCCTCTCGTCATTTGAAATTTTCCTCCTCATGAAGTCCAGGGGGAAATCGGGCATCAGTCGGTCTTTCCTTTTGAAAAAAGCTTCAAAATGATTTCTCACTCTTGCTTTAACCTCTTCCGGTTTAGATATCCACGAGTTATCAAAGAGCATTCCGCCAATCTCGTTTTTAACACGTCTCCCACGAATTGCCCTATGGAAAAAACCCGAATTAGTGTCTCCCTCTTTGAGCCATTTGATTTTGGCTTTCTGTTGCAGCATCATCTGTTTATTCTTCAGTTGAAGGGAGAGCAGGGCTTGAATCTCATTTCTCCTAATCACCTCTGATTCTTCAAGCCCTCTCTGTTCGTCCACCTTATCCTTCTCTTGAAGTTCCTTCTGAAGTTCTTTAATTTTGTGATCAATCTCACCGAAAGATGTCCGATTCCACACCTTCAAGGCCTCTTTGAGTTTCTTCAGTTTCTCCTTAACCTCAAAAAAGCTCCATCCCCCCACCTTAGTCCCTGTCCAAACCTGCTTGACCATCTCCTCGAACTCCGAATGATTCACCCATGCATTGAGGAACCGAAAAGGTCTTGGTCCCCAATCCTCCGATCTTGTAGTGAGAATAATCGGACAGTGATCCGAAATTGAACGTTGAAGTCCTCGTGCCGACGTCCGTTCCCAAGCAGCCAGCCAATTCTCATTAACGAGGAAGCGATCAATCTTACTCTTGCACTTTCCATTTGGTTTGTGCCAAGTAAACTTCCGGCCTTGAGTTTTAATTTCCTCCAAATCGTTCTCCTGGATAAATTCTTCAAAACTTCTTGCATCAGCCGCGCCAAACGTCTCCCCACTGCCCACACGTTCATCCCTCCTCCTAACTGAGTTAAAGTCGCCCAAGATACAGACACTCCTATCCGTATTTTGTTCCACAATTGAGCTTAAGACATCCCACAAGATCCGCTTATCCCCTGTGCCGACTGGTGCGTACACGTTGATGATGCAACATAAAATATCACCCTCCTTGTACCTACCATTCACCACCACCGCCCCCGGTAAATCCCACGTACTAGAAGCTTCGAAAACCTCCCTATTCCACAAGCATACAATTCCTCCTGCCCTTCCCTCCGAATTCCTAATCGCTCTGTCTGTATAATTAGACCCCCACCAAGATTTACAGAACAAATCCCTGAACACCTCCATCTTTGTCTCCTGTAAGCAACAAAAATCGATCTTCTGCCCTTTCACCAAATCAGTAACATCTCTCTGCTTCGCAACACTCCCCAAGCCCCGAATGTTATAAGATAACAAATTCATTAAACATTCCTCAAAATACTCCTAGCATTTACGCAAGAAAGAAAATTACCTTGCGCCTCAATCTGTCGAGCAACATCTTCGTCTGGAATTTGACTTGAAAGCCCGATCTTCTTTCCAAAATCCCAGATCTGCTGACCTGAAATTTGCTCCCCAACTGTCGTCTCCTGCCCTTCTTCGTTCTCCCCCTCTCTTTCCTGCTCTGCCACTTCCTCCCCCCTTCCATCAATTGGCTCTAAATCTGAAATGAAGTGTTCCCATTTCTATTTCTCCCTGGCTCTATTCTTTTTCTTTTCTCTCCCTTTTTTTCCTTTTGAATTTTGGTCACCAAACCTTTTGCTTTGCTTTGAATACCTTTTGCTTTGCTTTGAACGACTTTCTTCCTCAGAGCTTAATATCTGAAGCTCGTTGACTTCGATCCTTTGCCCTTCCTCATTCCACGCCTTGTCCTCCACCACATTTTTGGCACCTTGACAATCACTGTACATAACTGAATCGGCTTCTTCCCTTTCCGGAATATCGCTTCTATTCTCTCCTTGCGCTTGGGTCGACATTAAAGTATGACCTCCCTCATAAACGCTTCTTCCTGGCCCATCAAGAGAAACACCAGTAAAGCCACCAGTTGGACTTTTTTCCTGTACATTCTGAAAGTCGGTCCAATTCTGTTCCTCCAAAATCTGATTTGGACTTTGAAAAGCGTGGCAGTCCATCTGCCCATCTTTAGTGAATGGCTGAGTCTCACCTTCGACCTCAACCAAATTCAAAAGCATTTTCGATCCTCCCTTCACCGCCCCCTCATAATTAGTTTTCTCAACAAACGTGTCTTCAACGGTTTGGATCAAAGGAGACAAAACGATGATTTCTTGGAGAACCGAAACGTCACCATCCCTTTCACCGCTCTCGTTCCGATCTCCGAAGGTTGCAGATGCCGGATCCATGGAGTCCTCCCCGCTCGTCCATCCCGAATCCGACCCCGAATCCTCGAGCTCCGACTCTCCGATCATGGAAGAGAAAGGATTCTCGTGAATTTCCTCAATGCGGAATGTGAACTTTGCTCCATTAATACAACACTCCGTCACTTGATCAATGGATCTAAGGCCCGTGGATATTTGAATCAAAGCAACATCCAATTTTTCTTTTTCTTTCGTCTTCTCATGCATCTTCAACACCCGACCGAACTTTGCAGTTGCCAACTCAAAGAAACGAGGATTCCATGCATGTAGTGGAATCCCGGCCCACCTCGTCCACACAACTCGTTGTTGAAACACATCCACAACGTTCCATTTCCTCTTCCATTGAAACCAGAACTCACTCCATTCATCCATCTCCGTTAAAACTTTTTCTGTTGGCGCGTCGCAGACACTACGAATCAACACCAAATTTCCTCCCATCGTCGTCACTTTCAGTTTCCCAGCACTTTCACTATTGATTTCCTCATTAATCTCTTCCCACAAGAACTCATCTTTGATGAAACCCGTGAAAGCTCCATCTAGCCATCGTGTTTCCTCATCCGAAGTTTTAAACTGAAGCAAATCTGAAAGTCCTGACTCTCCTTCTTTGGATCCAGTGAGTACCTCCTTAAAAGAAACCCCCATCATCCTTTTTGCGGCATGCACGAGCTTTGGCTTTTCCGGCTTTCTACCTGCGTCAGATTTTATTCCCTTCCCTTTACTTCCTTGAACCTTCACTTCTCTCTCGAATCTCGGTTTGAACACCCTAATTTTATAGCTCCCAATCCACAACTTATTCAACTGCTCTAGCAAACCGTCCCTATCTTCCACGTCTTCGAAGCGAACAAAACCGAAAGGTTTCCCTTTTTTGTCTCTCTTTCTTGGACAAAAGATGTCTGTCGGTTCTCGCACGGAACCGAACTTTCTCCTCAAAAAATCGAAGCTACATTCTTCTGGAATGTTGTTGAAAAAGAATGTAACTCTTTTTGCTTCATTCTCGTCTCTTTCTTTCCAATGTTTCGAAAACCTTTGAGTCTTTTGGTTCAACTGCTTCTTCACCATCCCATCTTCTCCGGTCCTCACCACCCCTCGTCTCCTCACCTCTCTCCATACCTCATCTCCCATCTCTTAAATTGGAACTATTCTGCCATTATCATTTACCAACAATCTGTCATCACCCTTCACTCAACTCCAACAACAACCAATCAGTTGAACACAATCGAGGTAATTTGCTATCTCGAGCACTCAATTCAGTTCGCATCCATATTTAGCATAATCACAGTTCATCTACCTCAAATAGCCATGGGATGCTTTACAACAGAAGGATGTATATGCCTCACACTCATGCACTCTAGAATAGCAAGTTATAAGAACTTCCCCAATCCTTACCAACTAGAATTTTCGTCTGGAATTGAGAGAGTTAGACTTAGCTTTAGGTAGAAGGGCCGACTGCCCAAGGAAACGGCGAACCCCAGCTGCCGGAACGGAGAAACGGCGAACTTTTTGCCTTGGACGGTTCAGCAGAAGAACAGGGGAGAAGAGCGCCGTATTTGTGTGCGCTGGCAGACCCTTCTCTTCTCCGGCGAGACGCCGGTCGCCGCCCCTTTACCCACAAAAACCTCTCTCTCTCGTCTCTCACTGTAAACTCGGCCTGGTATCTGGGACGATGATGGATCAGATCTGGGATGGAGGTGAAACTCACTCACTCGATTGGGAGGCGGCAGATCTCAACTCTTATTGAGATCGGCGGTTCAAGCAACGATCTTTCTTAGTAAATCAGGGGAGGTGGTCGTCGCGCCGGTCTGCTGCTGGCCTGCTGCTAGTCGGCGGCGTCGTCGATCTTGGCGGTGGAGGAGAAGCTGGTAGTGGCGCCGGTCTGCTGCTGCTGCTATTGTACTCTGAGTTTCTAAAGCACGTCAGGGCGGCGGGCAGCGGAGCGGGTCAGGGCGACCTTACAGACAGCGGCGGCGGGCGGCGGAGCGGGGTCAGGACGGCCTCACAAACAGCGGCGAGGGGCGACGGAGAAGGCACAGAGCGACCTCTCAGACAGTTTTTTAAGAGGCGTTTATAATATCGGAACGATTATTTTTGAGGATTAGTTTCAATTTATAAAATTAATAGGATTATTTTTTTTGTTTATTTAAATTAATCGAAAATTTGAGATATTTTAAAGCTTTTTTATTATTTTAATTATTTAAGTTAATTGTGGTTGATTTTATATCCCATTAAAAATGTGAGATTGGAGATCTTGAAGATAATCTTATCAATCATGCAAAATAAATTAATGCCCCTAAAAAAATTGTTTTAATAAATAAAAATATTAAGATGAATCACTTATTTATTTAGATGGATTGAAACTTTGGAATATCTCATGACCCTTGATTATATTTATTACTTAAGCTAGTTTTGCTTGATTTAATAATTTATATGTCATTGAAAAGATGAAATTGGAGAAATTTCGTTATTGATAATAAAATTACTTAATTATGTATCTTATCAATCATGCACAGTAAACATCCTTCTTTGGCCACGAAATTTGTAGTAATCCAAGAGAAATTATGTTTTTATGATTTATTTCAATTTTATAGCTCTTTAGATATTTAGACGCGACAAGACTCGACGCAACAATGTAAATATTTATTACATAAACGGAAATATGAATATCATATTCAATATAATGTCAATTCATATTTTAAAAAGTGACGAGAAATTTCATAGATAGTTGGATAGAAACTTGGCTCCTAGGCTTAAAAGGACATATATATGTATATATATATTAAGGGTCGACAAGTCATGGCAAAGAGAGTAGAGATGCGATGCATAAAAAAACTCAAATTATTAGTCATGTTTGAGCATTGTACAATCAATCAACATCATAGTTCATGGATCGTTGGTTCTCTTCCTTTCCTCATCTTTTTCATAAATATTTTTATATAGACTTTATACTTTTGTGACTTCGGCTCTTCTGGAAGGTTTTCTCCTCAGTCAAGTAGGAAAGTAGTAGAGAAAGTTTAGCTTGAGTTATATCGTGTGTGGGAGTGATTCAATTGTCTAACGACCTCAAAATTTAACTCATCAATGCACATGTAGAACTATTGACTATTTGTGCATAGTCATATTATGATAAAAAGTAGATACATGAATATAAAAAGATAGAAGATAGGCATTTAATCCGATAAGAAAATAGAATGGGGTGATTATTTTTGAGATAAAGATGTTAGATTAAATTTCATCAACGGTTTTTTAAATCTAAGTTTGTGGTATAATTTATAACTCATATGTTATTGCATGGAACAAAAAATTCCCACAACATTAAAATAAAAATAAAAATATTGATATAATTAGGAAGGTGGTTATGAATTGGGTGGGGGCATAGGGAGAGTGTAGTGTAATGTTTGATTGTTGGGCATTTAAAAGGGGAGGGGGTGGTGGGCGGCTGCCCTGGTTGTACACCACATACACCATTCTGTTTCCCGCAATCAAAAGCGAGTAATTAATTGGCTGCGGGGTGTGGAGCCCATGTATTCATTTCAACGACCAAGTATGGTGGGACCCTCGCCCATGGGAGGAAAGGATCAAAGGAAACCCTCTTAACGGTCAAGAAATAAGGCTGCTCACCAAATCTACCACCAAGGTTGTCGCCTCGCCTTTCCTTAAATATTTTTTTTTTTATCAGTAAAGTAAAATTTTTATTGAAAGAAAAGGGATCAAGGCATCAGGAATGCCAATCAAAACAATAAAACAAGTTTGAAGTCTTTGAAACACCAAGAAGTAAAAGGAATTCCTAACTCCACTATTTTGTAGGCCTCGTTCCAACTCCAAAGTCTCCCCTTAATCTGTAATACAAGTCTATCAATATCCCAAGCCTTGTCCTGAAAACGACTACCATTCCTGCTTTCCCAGAGCAACCACACTGTTCCAACCCACAAAGCTTTAAGCAGTCTTCTTTCTCTCTTCTTTTTTCCAGCCGCAATGAAAGAAATGAAGTGTTGAAAGATACCTCTCGGATTTGCCGTTTTGATGTCGAGCCATTGAAAGATCTGGTCCCACACCGCCGCTGCTTTCGGACAATGGAGGAACAGGTGTTCCGTCGTTTCCTCACTAGAAACACATGCATTGCACCATCTCTCCTCCACGCTGATCTGGACATTTCTTCTACTCAAATTATCACATGTTGCCAATCTGTTTGTAAGACATCTCCATGCTGTCACCTTGGCTTTATTTGGTGTTGGGGCCTTCCAAACCTTTGCCATCTCCAAAGGTAAAACTTGTTGCTCCATTCTTGTTTTTGCCACAATTTCATATGCCGACTTGATTGTGAAGCATCCATCTGGTGTCGCCTTCCAGTTCCATCCTTCTGTTACACCTACACAAGGAACAAAATCAGCAATCACCAACCGGAGATCCTCCTCAAGCCCTTTCTCCCTCTCCCTTAACTCCCTCCTCCACTCCAACCTCCATACCCACGACCCTCCCTCCCAAAACCCGCTTTCACCAACCAGCCTTTTCTTGTTTAGGCTCAAATTATACAATCTCGGAAACACAAACTTAAGGGGTTTGTCTACCACCCACACATCCTCCCAGAAGCTGATCTCAAGCCCATCCCCAATTCTTCGCCTCAAATTATTGATGAACCACCAATCTCTCCTTCCTCCTCCCTTATCTACAATTTTTTGCCACCACCCTTTCTGTCCACCTCTTCCCGCCACCGAACATTCTCCCCCTTCCCCCCACACTAGCTCCCCATAAAGCGATTTGATCACCCTTAGGGCATCTCCGATGGTACACCAAAACCCATTTTGGTGTACCAAATCCTCTCCAATGCTACACCAAACCCAAACCCAAAATGGGTTTGGGGCCACCATTTGAATAGTGTTACACCAAATTTGGTGTAACACTATTCACTACACCAAAAGCCTTTAATTAATTTTAAGAAGTTCAAATTAACCCCAATTCTTGCTAGATATTATTTTGTTAATTTAGTAGGTTTAAATGATTAGAATGAAAGTTAATTATTTTTTGTTAATTTCGTAGGTTTATAATAATAATAATAATAATAATAATAATAATAATAATAATAATAATAATAATAATAATAATAATAATAATAATAATAATTTGGTTGAGAATAATTTAGTTGAAAATAGAGTTTTAATTTGCAACAATAAAATAGATTAATTTTTAATTACATGACATATTAAAATGTATAATATAAGAATATTTAAAATAATATTAATAAGGAATAGAGATGCTCACTTCGACCTTCGGAATGAATTAATTGAGCATTTGTGGGAAGAATATACTAATTCCGTGTCTTGAATTTTATGTGGATGTTGGTTTATTTGTTGTATTTTATTTTCAAGTTATGTAATATTTAATGAATTTTAATGAATTTTATTTTAAAGTTTAGTTTTTTTTGTTGCTTATTTAATATAATAATAATAATAATAAAATTAATTTCTGTATACTATTTATTTTAATATGAAATTGTTAATTAAAAATTTGGGGCAAATGTATAATTTAAAAGAAATATATAGGTATGATTGAAGAAGTATAAAAAGTAAGTGGTAAGAGAATATTTAAAGAATATTCTTTTGGGTTTGGGTTTGGTGTAAATGGTTGGAGAAGAATTACTGTTGGATGTGACATATACTGGAAAATGGGTTTGGGTTTGGTGTAAATGGTTGGAGATGGTCTTACCCACAGAGCTTTCCCCTCCCCCAAAAACCTCCAGAGCCACTTACTTAACAGCACCTGATTAAACCAATCAATATTCCGAAACCCCAGACCTCCTGAATCCTTGTTGAGGCACAAGGCATTCCACTTAAACCAGGTGATACCGCACGTCTGTGTACCTCCTCCCCACAAAAATTTTGAGAACAGTGAATTAAGTTCCTTAATCACCGCTTTAGGTATGAAAGCGAGGGATAATTGATAAACCGGGATGGATTGCAACACCGACTTGACTAGAGTAATTCGTCCTGCCAGCGAAAGATGTCTCTTCTTCCAGCTTGCCACTTTGTTTGAAACTTTTTCAACCAAAAACTTCCAATCTCCAACACCATTGCTGCGCCCCCCCACTTTAGTACCCAAGTAGTTGCACGGAAAGGATCCGATCTTGCACATGAGGAGCGATGCCCATCTCCTCTCAACTGCGTCATCCACTCCCACTGTCAGAAGACAACTTTTGTCAAAATTTATCGCTAAACCCGAGACAAACTGGAAGAGAATCAGGAGTTTCTTCACGCTCTCCATATTTCTGTCATCTGCCTCCAACAAGAAGATAGTATCGTCCGCGTACTGCAGATGTGAAATGGGCACTTTATCCTTGCCAATCTTCGCCGGAACCAGGAGCTGCCTCTCTGCTGCTCTTTCAATGAACTCGTTGAGGCCTTCTGCCACGATAAGGAAAAGGAAAGGTGACAACGGGTCACCCTGTCTCAAACCTCTCTCCATTTTGAAGTCTCCCGTCGATGACCCGTTCACCAATACACTTGCCGTTCCAGATTCCAGACTCCCTTTAATCCACTTCCTCCAAAGTCCGTCAAAGTTAAGTCGACTGAGAAGCATATCCAAGAAATCCCATTGCACAGAGTCGTATGCTTTTGCGAAGTCAATCTTGAAGAAAATACGGCCCACTCTCTTCTTTTTTGCCTCAAAAATAGCTTCATTCAGGATAACCACCCCATCTAGGATGAAGCGACCATTGACAAACGCACTTTGATTATCAGAAATGATCGACCCCATAACCCTCTTCAATCTGTCAGCCAGGATTTTAGCCACAATTTTATACAAGCTGGTGATAAGAGAAATTGGGCGAAAATCATCGATCGACCCAGCCCCTTCTTTCTTCGGAATCAAAACAATAAAAGAGGCGTTACCACCTTTCGGTATGTTCCCATTTTCGTGAAATTCCTTCAAAACCTGGAGTAAGTCCTCTTTAACCACGTGCCACGCCGCTCTCCAGAATGTGAAGTTAAATCCATCGGGTCCCGGACTCTTGTCTCCACAACAGCTCCACACTGCTTCTTTAATCTCGTCCAGATGAAAATCCCTGATCAGCCAATGCCTCTCTTCATTTGAAATTCTCCTCCTCATGAAGTCCAAGGGGAAATCAGGCATCTGTCGTTCTTTCCTTTTGAAAAAAGCTTCAAAATGATTTCTCACTCTTGCTTTAACCTCTTCCGGTTTAGATATCCACGAGTTTTCAAAGAGCATTCCGCCAATCTCGTTTTTAATCCGTCTCCCACGAATTGCCCTATGGAAAAAACCCGAATTTGTGTCTCCTTCTTTGAGCCATTTGAGTTTGGCTTTCTGTTGCAGCATCATCTGCTTATTCTTGAGTTGAAGGGAGAGCAGGGCTTGAATCTCATTTCTCCTAATCACCTCTGATTCTTCAAGACCTCTCTGCTCGTCCACCTTATCCTTCTCTTGAAGTTCCTTCTGAAGTTCTTGGATTTTGTAGTCAATGTCACCGAAAGAAGTCCGATTCCACACCTTCAAGGCCTCTTTGACTTTCTTCAATTTCTCCTTAACCACAAAAAAACTCCATCCCCCCCACATTAGTCATCGTCCACACCTGCTTGACCATCTCCTCGAACTCCGAATGATTCACCCATGCATTGAGGAATCGAAAAGGTCTTGGTCCCCAATCTTCCGATCTTGTAGTGAGAATAATCGGACAATGATCCGAAATTGAACGTTGAAGTCCTCGTGCCGACGTCCCTTCCCAAGCAGCCAGCCAATTCTCATTAACGAGGAAGCGATCAATCTTACTCTTGCACTTTCCATTTGGTTTGTACCAGGTAAATTTCCGACCTTGAGTTTTAATTTCCTCCAGATCGTTCCCCCGGATAAATTCTTCAAAACTTCTTGCATCAGCCACTCCAAACGCCTCCCCACTGCCCACACGTTCATCCCTCCTCCTAACTGAGTTAAAGTCTCCCAAGATACAGACACTCCTATCCGTATTTTGTTCCACAATTGAGCTTAAGGCATCCCACAAGATCCGCTTTTCCCCTGAGCCGACTGGTGCGTACACATTGATGATGCAACATAAGATATCATCCTCCTTGTACCTACCATTCACCACCACCGCCCCCGGTAAATCCCACGTACTAGAGGCTTCGAACACCTCCCTATTCCACAAGCAAACAATTCCTCCAGCCCTTCCCTCCGAATTCCTAATCGCTATGTCTGTATAATTAGACCCCCACCAAGATTTACAGAACAAGTCCCTAAACACCTCCATCTTTGTCTCCTGTAAGCAACAAAAATCGATCTTCTGCCCTTTCACCAAATCAGTAACATCTCTCTGCTTCGCAACACTCCCCAAGCCCCGAATGTTATAAGATAACAAATTCATTAAACATTCCTCAAAATACTCCCAGCATTTTCGCAAGAAAGAAAATTACCTTGCACCTCAATCTGTCGAGCAACATCTTCGTCTGGAATTCGACTTGACAGCCCGATCTTCTTTCCAAAATCCCAGATCTGTTGACCTGAACTTTGCTCCCCAATTGTCGTCTCCTGCCCTTCTTCGTTCTCCCCCTCTCTTTCCTGCTCTGCCACTTCCTCCCCCCTTCCATCAATTGGCTCTAAATCTGAAATGAAGTGTTCCCATTTCTCTTTCTCCCTGTTTCTATTCTTTTTCTTTTCTCTCCCCTTTTTTCCTTTTGAATTTCGATCCCCACACCTTTTACTTTGGTTTGAACAACTTCCTTCCTCGTAGCTGAAAATCGGCGACTCATTCCTTTCGATCCTTTGCCCTTCCTCTTTCGACGCCGTGTCATCTGCAACATTTTTGGCACCTTGATTTTCCATGTACACAACTGAATCGGCTTCTTCCCTTTCCAGAATAGCGCATCTCTTCTCTCCTTGCGCTTGGGTCGACATTAAGGTATGACCTCCCTCACAAACACTTCTTCCTGGCCCATCAAGAGAAACACCAGTAAAGCCACCAGTTGGGCTTTTTTGTTGTACCTTCTGAGAGTCGGCCCAGTTTTGTTCCTCAAAAATCTGGTTTGGACTTTGAAAAGCGTGGCAGTCCATCTGCCCATCCTTAACGAGTGGCTGACTCTCACCTTCGGCCCCAACCAAATTTAAAAGCATTTTCGATCCTCCTACCAACGTCCCCTCATAATTGGTTTCCTCGACAAACGTGTCTGCATGGATCGAATGAGACGAAACGTTGATTTCTTGGAGAACCGAAACATCATCATCCCTTTCATCGCTCTCGTTCTGATCTCCGATGGTTGCAGCTGCCGGATCCATGGACTCCTCCCCGCTCGTCCATCCTGCATCCGATCCCGAATCCTCGAACTCCGTCTCTCCGAGCATGGAAGAGAAAGGATTCTCGTGAATTTCCTCAATGCGAAACGTGAACCTTGCTCCATTAATACAACACTCCGTCACTTGATCAATGGATCTAAGGCCCGTGGAGATTTGAATCAAAGCAACATCCAGTTTTTCTTTTTCTTTCGTCTTCTCATGCATCTTCAATACCCGACCGAACTTTGCAGTTGCCAACTCAAAGAAACGATGATTCCATGCATGTAGTGGGATCCCGACCCACCTCGTCCACACCACTCATTGTTGAAACACATCCACAACGTTCCATTTCCTCTTCCATTGAAACCAGAACTCACTCCATTCATCCATCTCCGTTAAAACTTTTTCTGTTGGCGCGTCACAGACACTACGTATCAACACCAAATTTCCTCCCATCGTCGTCACCTTCAGTTTCCCAGCAATTTCGCTATTGATTTCTTCATTAATCTCTTCCCACAAGAACTCATCTTTGATGAAACCCGTGAAGGCTCCATCTAGCCATCGTGTTTCCTCATCCGAAGTTTTGAACTGAAGCAAATCCGAAGGTCCTGACTCCCCTTCTTTGGATCCAGTGAGCACCTCCTTAAAAGAAACCCCTATCATCCTTTTTGCGGCATGCACGACCTTTGTTTTTTTCCGTCTTTCTACCTGCGTCAGCTTTGAATCCCTTCCCTTTACTTCCTTGGATCTTCACTTCTCTCTCGAATCTCGGTTTGAACACCCTAATTTTATAGCTCCCAATCCACAACTTATTAAGTTGTTCCAGCAAACCGTCCCTATCTTCAACGTCTTCGAAGCGAACAAAACCGAAAGGCTTCCCTTTTTTGTCTCTCTTTCTTGGACAAAAGATGTCTGTCGGTTCTCGCACGGAACCGAACTTTCTCCTCAAAAAATCAAAGCTACATTCTTCTGGAATGTTGTTGAAAAAGAATGTAACTTTTTGTGCTTCATTCTCGTCTCTTGCTTTCCAAAGTTTCGAAAACCTTTGAGTCTTTTGGTTCAGCTGCTTCTTCACCATCCCATCGGCTCCGTTCCTCACTTCCCCTCGTCTCCTCACCTCCCTCCAAACCTCCTCTCCCATCTCTTAAAATGGAACTATTCAAAATGCCGCCCGCCGCAGATGATAGCCGCACCTCCGCCGCATCTCCCCGCCGCTAGACTGCCTAAGACCTAATATCCGACCCCCCCGAACGCGTCCGACTGGAGAACCGTATCCACTGCGACTCCGAAGATGCCCGATCTGGAGATCCGAGGTTCGCTGAAGAGACCTAGAGAAAAAGTGGTGACATGCTGCTCCAAAATGGTCTGCTGAAAGCGGATCGAGCTGATGGGATCGGAATCCCCCTCTGCTACAGTAGATCAGTTTTCGACGGCGGTGAGAACGATCACGACGAGATCTACGACGATGTCACAGAAGACCTGTCTGGAGGCGCGGTCTCGCCGGACTGTATAGCTGCGGTGGCCCTGGAGTTGTGGTCTCGCCGGACTGGAGAGCAGCTGTTTCAGTTCTGGATCGCGTCTCGCTGGTCTTCTTTTGGTTAAAACCGACGAGATCTACGACGATCGCGGAAGGCCTGGCTGGATACGCGGTCTCGCCGGACTGGGGGGCTGCGGTGGATCTGGATGCGTGGTCTCGCCGGAGTGGAGAGCAGCTGTGGCAGTTCTGGATCGCGTCTCGCTGGACTTCTTTTGGTTAAAACCGACGAGATCTACGGCGATATCGCGGAAGGCCTGGCTGGAGGCACGGTCTCGCCGGACTGGAGGGCTGCGGTGGACCTTGAAGCGTTACCTTAAATATTACTAACCTGATTTATTCTGAATTATTAAATAAAAAGTTAATGGTAGCTTCAAAGATTAAAAAAAAAAAATGTTAATAGGCAAAAGTATCCACATTCATAATTTATCTATTAAAATTATCCACCTTTATAATATACTTTTTTTTGTTTACAAAAATTGTATGTTTATTATTATTTTCGTCCGTCCACAAAGATTGTGTGTTTCTTTTTTAAAAAACGTCCTCTATACTTTAAATCTTATTCACACTCAATATTTACAAAATACATACCATTTACTTTTATAATTTGGTGGACTCAATACTATCCTTTAACACTAAAATCATATCTTTCAATTTTTTTTATAAAAATTTGTGCCCTTCACTCCACCACATACTCTTTGTGGACGAAGGAAGTATATACCCAATCTATCCAAAAGTAAAGTGATGTTGATAGGTTTGCATTATTTTTTGTAAAAATTCTTATACGATTGTACTTGTGTAAGAAAAGTGTAAGATTTTTAGTTGAAAATTGTACAAAATCTGAGAAAAAGACATTTATTGCTAACTCACGTCACTTTCTAACCCTAATATATTGTAGGTTTCAAAATTTTGAAAAAATTAGGGCACGTTTGTGTTATAATAACATTAATTCGAAAGCGCAAAAATACAATATTATGTATATTATGAAATAAAATAAAAAATCCTAAAGCTAATGGCTTAACTAGCCGGAGACAACCCTTAGTCCCCGGGAAAAAATCCGGGCGGCTATTATCCTATATGGCGTTATTCACATAATACGTGGCATCGACGTGTTCTATTAATAACACATAACTATATATGACGTCGTTTTGTCTTGGGAGTTTAAAAGGCGGAGAAGAATATGAACGGTCTTTCAGATTGAAGGCAAAACAAGATACGCAGCAGATGAGACGAAGGTCGAACGGTCTCAACCAACGCCGACCTTTGAAACTCCGGCAAGGCCGATTGCGTCGCCTCCACAACTCCCTCTCTCTCGCTCATCACAGACGGCAACCCCTCCCCATCTCACTCTCACCATTTCCCCCTCTCTCTCACTCTCCCCTCTGCCGATGCACAGCCATGGCCGCTACTGCGCTTGCAGTGTCGGAGGCCATCACTGCCTCCTTATCCCGGTGTTGCCTTGACCCTCGATCACCAAAACCCCAAAATCAGAAACCCTAGCTTCCTTAGTCTCGGCTCTATGGCGTTGGCAGCAACGACATCGCCAACGCCGTGCCCCAACCCGACACCCCTCTCAAATCTCACTGACTCGACGATGGTCGCCACCGTCTGGATCCCAAACAACGGCGCCGCTCCTTCTCGAACAACGACGACGTTCTCTTGATTTCTCTCCAAAACGTGTTTTGTGGTGGAGCTGCTGAACGAGCGATTTAAACCCATCAATACCTGCGAAAATCTTCAGTTTAAGTAAATGCCCAAGGAATTTTCTTCAATTCTTGCAAGATTTCGTGGAGATTTGTTAAATGAGGGTTTTAACGCAAGAACCCTAATTTTAATTGAAGAAGAACAAGCAAGAAACGATGTCGTTTATGAACATTACACACTACGTCGTTTTATTAAATACCAGCGTGTCCACATCGGATAATTCCGATGCCACATGTGTACGGATTTGGCCGAAAAAATTCGTCATAGAAAAATTGGGAAAAATCAAAAATCAATAATTGGTGGATTTTAATAGGAAGTTCAAAGATTGAGGGAGAAAAGGGAAATTAACTATAGTTAAAGGATTTAGAAGCAATTAACTCTTTTTCTTTTGCTCTTTATATTCATAAAGAGTTCAATTATTTATTATTATTATTATTATTATTATTATTATTATTATTATTATTATTATTATTATTTGTAGTAGTAGTAGTAGTAAATTATTTTGAGGTAACATGAAGTGATGATTCTGTGTTGACATTCTTTTTCACGAAATTAGCGGCAATCAGCACTCAAATCGTCCCCTTTAGTTAATTTGTTGAATATATATATATATATATATATATATATATATAGATCAATGAGATCTTTTATATATGTTGAGATTTTAAATTAATATGTTGGTGTTGATTTAATGTATTTTATGGTTAATTTTTATTTGAAGGAGGATTTTTTTTATCTTGTTTGAATTCTATATAATTTTTTTAATTAGTCCGAAATCGACCGGTCGACCCGAATAGATCAATAAAAAAAGAGGGTTAATTAGTGCTTAAATGTTTTAGCCCGATGGCCCGAGCCCGATAGGGTTGGCCCGAAAACTGAGTGGGTTGGTCCGATTAACCGAACACTTTCTTAAATTGACTTTTACACTTTAATACTTTACTTTTTAATTCGATAATAACATTTTGATGCTTATAGAATATGTTTTGATTTTTTCCAACAGTTAATAACAAATATCTATGATATAAAAGTCAATTAAAAATAGTTATTTATGTTAGATCTATATATAATTTTTATCGAAAACGAAGTTAAAGTTATATATTATGTAAACTTACTTTAAAATAACACTAATTTTTGTACCTAAAATAAGGTGAAATGTCTTGATTTAAAAAATACGACATATTTTTATTATAAGAATATGATTATCAATAAAAAAAATTAAACATATATAAAAAAATCGTAAAATTGCGGGCCCGAAGGAGCTAATCCGAAATCGAGTGGGTTAGAGTTAGGATCTAAAAATTTTAGCCCGAAAAATAAAAAAATTAACTAACCCAAACCGAAAATAATCCGAAACCGAATGGGCTAATCCGAAATCGAGTGGACTAGTCCGACTGACATCCCTATTCATTACTATATAGCTAATTTATTCATTAATTTCACATATCACGAAAAATAACAATCTCATCGAAATCTAATTATATATTGAGTTTGGTACAATTTTCTTATAGTATCTCAATAATTTGCCGATTACACAAAACCGTACGTCTCGATTAACGAATCTTGTGCCAATCATTAATTCAGCTCAATAGAAAGTAGAGCATTTGATTCGAGGTACAAACAGCTTTGCATTGAATATAGCATATATAAATATTTAAAAATTCATAGAATACGATAAATAGAAACCAACTTTAACAAACTGATTTTAGAATTATATTGTACGGTAAGATGATATATCATTCATAATCATCTGATCTGATCGATATATATCATTCATAATCATATAATTAGCACATGCATACAGAGTTTGTTCGCCGCAATCCCCGTTTTCCATGTAATACTTATATAATGATTACGAGATATTTATCCAAATATTTTATCTTCTATTATCCTTAATATATATTCTATTATCCTTAATATATGTGGCATGTTTAAAATTGTTTCATTTCAATAATTTACCATATATAATCTTCATCATTTATTAATTAATTAACTATTACATTCCATATAATGATTCATTAATCTTAATAAATATAATTAATAACAAATGTATATATAATAATAATAATAATAATAATAATAATAATAATAATAATAATAATAATAATAATAATAATAATATTAACGTACATAAAATCTAGATTAATAAATTTTATTATTTATTTTATCTCGATAAAAATCAATCTTAATAAATATAATTAATAGTAAATGTATATATAATAATAATAATAATAATAATAATAATAATAATAAATTTTATTATTTATTTTAATCTCGATAAAAATTAGATTTATATGTCTGACAATAAAAAAATTATACTCCCTCCGTCCCACTCTATCTGAGACCTTTTTTGGGCACGAGAATTAAAAAAAGTGTGTTTAGTTGTTTAAGTATAGTAGGCAATAAAGTGAAAAGTGATTAGTTTGTTTTATTCTTACTTTTTTTGTAGAGTAACTTTAATTAAAATCTGAATAATTTTAATTGCATTATTTTAATTATAATTATAATTAAAATATTAAATTTTCGAATATTATTTTTTAAAAAAAAAACATTTTTTTTTTCTGCCAAATTTGATTCTGCCGCCACCTAATCAACAAATTGATATTGGTAAAAGTGAGATAAAACACAATAAAAACAACTGCAATTTCATTTCTTAAAATTTGGAAGTGCCGCCATTTTACATATTTGGTGTTCCCACCAAAATTCTAAAAAGACATCTTATAAATGCATTAACAATTCAGCCACCCTCTCTCATAAATGCATTTACAAATTTCAAAAACTACTACACAATGTGTACAAATTTAACAACACAAAAGAGGAATCAAGTGGTGCAATTTATCCTTGAAGGCAACAAGAATGGGAAGCCAATTAAAGGCAGGTACAAGGAAGCACAATTGAAGTTCGACATCTCTCGAGCAACCGTCTTTCAACTATGGGCTGCTGCAAAAACACAACAAAAGAATGGTGATTCATCTTGTAAGTGGCAAAACAACTAGACTTCACAGTAAGTACATTGAACTTTATCTTACCTTGCTTGTGAATATGGAATGCAGTAAGAGGGGAAGCATTAGGAGGCTAGCACAAGGGTTAGGTAATCGAAAGCCAAAACACGCCAAATCATCTCAGCTGGCGGATAAAACTGTGAGTGCTCATGTCGGCAGCCACAACTCCAGTAATCTCCTCAATAGTATGAGGCCACTATCATTCCTGCCTATTGGGATTAGCCATGATATCCGCAGCCGAATTGCCTTCTCGGTAAATATGAGACGCCATAAATGTCCTGAAGCTTGATCAAAGTGTTTTTCCAGTAAGCCCGAAATCTCCAAGGGACATCAAAAGAACGACTCTCAAGAAGATGTATCACATAGGTGGAGTCAGCCTCAAGCCAAAGACGCCACTAACCCCGAGAGTGAGCAATGGCAATAGCTGTAATCACGGCTAATAGTTCAGCCTCGAAAACATAACTAGTTCCCCCTTTAATATGAAAGCAGCCTCTAACGTAGCACCATTTGTCTCTAAAAACCCCACCAGCAGGAATATTGCCCGGAGAGCCAACCGTCGAACCATCAGTATTCACCTTAATCCAATCATTCACCGGCGGCCACCAATAAACATTAATGAACTCAGAGGGAGGCGCAAGACGCGTAGTAACACCAAGCACACGCAGGGTGAGATAGTCGCTCCAAGAATTAGCCATGTGCCCCAACTTCTGATAACTCCCATCCGCCTCCTTGAAAGCGACCTTTGCGAAGCTAAGAACTCCGGTAGGGTTGAAAGAACCACCATCAAAAACCACCTTGTTACGCATACTCCAAATCTGCCAAATAATGGAGAGAATTCCGATTTTCCAATAACTCCCAACAAGGGAGCTAAAGGAAGCATTCCAAACCTAAACCAAGAAGTTATGAATGTCCAAACAATCCAAAAGTTGCTCCTACTTAAACCACCCGGGAAACTCCTTCCAAACAAGACGCACTCGGGATCACTGCCAGAAAATATAATCAATAGACTCAACATCAGACATGCATAAGGGGCAGAAGTTCGGAGCAATAAGACCTTGCCGAATAAGACAATCAAGAGTCGGAAGCCGGTTGTGAAGAACCCACCAGCAAACCAACGACCTCCTATCTGGAACAGAAGCATCCCAAATCTACTAACCCCAAACCACTTTGGGGAAGCTAGAGAAGCCCAAAGTCGCAGTAACATCCCCACGAATAGACGGTTTCCATAAACGAACATCTGCGTCAGAACCAATCGGGTAAATGAGGATATCACAAGTCAGATCAGGAAAAGCCTCAACAAAATCAGCAGAAAAGTGCCAGCAACCCTGAAAGAAGTAATCCACAACAGACTGCATGAGAAAATCGTGCATATTGAATTTGAGAGTGAGTACTTATTTAGGGATCTATAAAAAAAAATTGGGTAAATTTGGTATAAAATCATAATAAATTTTCAAATTTTGGTTTTTCCCACAATCTTTCATTTCTGTTTCAAAATTCATAATAAATCTTTTTTTTAATTTCCCACGATGACAGATTCCGATCAAAAATTTAAATGACGTGGCAATACAATGTAATTATATAGAAATTATGTGACATGACAATCTAATTGTCTCCTGCGTTTTAACGGTGCTTGATCCTGTTAGAGCTGCGCTTGGGGTAGCCGTTAAAACGTGGGGGCATTTTGCTTCAATTTTGAAACGTTGAGGTAGTAAACAGTGTCAACTCTGACGTTAGTGTGTTAAAGGCGATATGGGTGTCAACGTTGAGGGAAAAAGTGCTACTTAACCCTTAAATATGCCACATCATTCAAATTCGGAGCCACGTCATTCAAAAAATTCGCCGGAAAGTCACACTATGGGAAATTCCAAAAAAAGAAATTTATTATGTATTTTGAAACAAGAATGAAAGTTTGTGGGAAAAACCAAAATTTGAAAATTTATTATGGTTTTAAACCAAATTTACCCAAATTTTTAAAAACTATTTCTAAACTAATAGAATTTTGAAATAAAAAATTTATAGATAATTGAATGAAAATTTTAACAAGATAATATTGTTGATTAGATTAAAAAAAATGTGTTGTCAAGTATGAGCTATTGATTTGATATGTCTCCAACTATAAAATAAATTGACTTTTAACAATATTATTATTGATTGAGGTATTTTATAACATATCTAGCGTATGAATTTTATCATTTTAGAAAATATCTTTTTATTATTATTTTAATTAAATGGGTATCATAGTATATCGCACAAGAATAAAAATAGTTGATAATTTAAAAAAAAAAAGTTGTACATAATTTGATTTCTTTTGGCCAAAAATACAATTATTGAAGACAAGACCTAAATTGGTTATACCAAATTCAAGAAGAGGTTAATTCCAATAATTTAAGAATGATTTTGTTGATTTGTGAAATGTTACTGTCGGACATACATCCATTGACACCCACCTAAACTTTATGAGCAATACAGTTATATATAAACAAATTTGAATAGATTTATGGATGTAGCGTCTCCCTCATCAATTTTAGAGAAAAAGAAAATAACATGGATAATATAAGCAATATTTTCAAAACAAATAGTTAAATTTTATCTCCACTAATATTCTCACACACTAACCTGTTAGATTATTCAAATCTCCAAACCTATTACTATTAAAGAAGAGTATCTTACTACTGTAACTGAACTATGTTTCATCATTACAAATAGACAAATTTATATATATGTCCATATAAATTGAATCAAAATAATCAAATAGAAGCAAAAACATACAACCAAATTGAGAAGAGATCATCACGCTTTAACGTGAAAGAGACCACATAATCTCCTACAAACCTCCATAACTATGCTTCCAAAAGGGGTGCTCAAATTCTTCTGTCTTTCTTAAGTTTCAATAATACTTTCCCAAGTTAAGTGTATCTATATATGTCACAAACTAACTAATACTATCATCTTTTGGAAAATCATAATCATAATCATTATCATATATTCATATTTTCTCTATGTCATACGTCACGTAACTTTACAGTGTAAGTGTTGGTTAATTGAGAGTGTGTGTATGTTCATTGATAGTTACACGTCTGTATACTTATCAGCAAGCACAACTATTATTGTGTTAATTACAACCTTGTTAGGCACATCTACTGCTATTTAAGTGTTATTATATAAATCACGTGTACAGTTCAAGGAATATAGATTGATTTACTTCCTAAAAAAAAGACTGATTTTTTGAAGCACGTACCAAATTAGTGCACTATTTATAGTTATTATCCAGAAACACGTACGATATAGATAGGTGCATATGTATCTTTCTAATTAGAGTTCTCTTTGATTGTAAAATTATCATGAGAAAATGATGGAAATAAAAAAGTGGGAAAATTTTTATCATTTCCACTCTTGTAATCTCATGTTCTCTTTGATGGAATTTTTTTTATCCTATACACATGTTCTCTTTGTTGAAAAATGATGAATAAATTATTAAATAACCATATTACCCTTATTATTTACTTAACTAGTGTTGTACCCGTGCGTTGCACTGATTGAGTATTCATACGTATTTTTGAAGCTTATTTAAATTATTTAATAATTCTATATATAAATTAAATTGATACAACTAAAAATACAAAGTAATCGAGTGAAATAGAAAATTTACATTACATAATAAAAAAATTAGAAAGTAAGAAAAAGAATTTCATATCATACAATTTATTACAAAGTGAGAAAATAATATTTGAAACAATATCAAACTAAATTATATAAACGATTGTTTAGTAATTACAAAAATAACATAACTTGATTACACAAATAATTGATACAGATTGTAAATGAATAAGTTATTTAACTCGTTATGTAAAATAACATAACTTGATTACACATATAATAGATACAGATTGTAAATGAATAAGTTATTTAACTCGTTTACATATTTTAGAGTAATTACAACAACATCAATTCGTTAATTTAGAAATACCTACCAATATTTATTTAAATCTAATATTAATATCGATTCAGTTATAAAAAATAAAGTTATACTTCTAAATAATATTTATATATTATATTTAAATTATAATTCAATATAGTTTTCCTTGAAACAAAATATGCAATAAATATAGTGTAAATAATGATGGTGATATGAGTAGATCTTTTGTACCTATTTAGTCCATATCCTAATTACAACTTATAAAAATTATCAACTGTTATTTAAGTGATCCACAATATTAAAATTTATTAAATTTTATATGATTATGAAATCTAGAAACGTGAGGGAGATTGGCCTTAACTTTTTATAACTTATAAAAATTATCAACTGTATAACTTATAATCTAGATCTTTTTATGATTCACAATATTCTCAATAGACGTATCATCCTCATCATGATCACCACAAATCAAATTTTTCAAATCATATTATAGAAGCACAATACTTGAATACTTGAATGTGAGAGAGATTGAAAATTATTATTGAATAATTTTGAATATCATATTAAAATTACATATATTATAAATTTTGGAAGACCTCCTTATACACAATTGAGTATATGTACAATCTTCATCATCTTCTCCACATATTAAAATTTTTAGACCTCGACGACTCGTAACCCATGATACAGCCACATACAATTGCCCATGACTAAAAACAGGTTTCTTCAAGTACAATCCAACATGTGCATCACTTAAATTATAATCTTCAAGTTAAGGCCAATCTCTCTCACGTTTCTAGATTTCATAATCATATAAAATTTAATAAATTTTAATATTGTGCATCACTTAAATTATAAGTTATACACTTGATAATTTTTATAAGTTGTAATTAGGATATGGACTAAATAGGTACAAAAGATCTACTCATATCACCATCATTATTTACACTATATTTATTGCATATTTTGTTTCAAGGAAAACTATATTGAATTATAATTTAAATATAATATATAAATATTATTTAGAAGTATAACTTTATTTTTTTTGTAACTAAACCGATATTAATATTAGATTTAAATAAATATTGGTAGGTATTTCTAAATTAACGAATTGATGTTGTAATTACTCTAAAATATGTAAACGAGTTAAATAACTTATTCATTTACAATCTGTATCAATTATATGTGTAATCAAGTTATGTTATTTTACGTAACGAGTTAAATAACTTATTCATTTACAATCTGTATCAATTATTTGTGTAATCAAGTTATGTTATTTTTGTAATTACTAAACAATCGTTTATATAATTTAGTTTGATATTGCTTCAAATATTATTTTTTTCACTTTGTAATAAATTGTATGATATGAAATTCTTTTTCTTACTTTCTAATTTTTTTTTTATTATGTAATGTAAATTTTCTATTTCACTCGATTACTTTGTATTTTTAGTTGTATCAGTTTAATTTATATGTAGAATTATTAAATAATTTAAATAAGCTTCAAAAATACGTATGAATACTCAATCTGTGCAACGCACGGGTACAACACTAAATTTGAATATGCTGTAAGAATATAATAGTAAAACTATAATTCTTTTTATTATTTTTTTTAAATAAGGAGCTATAGTGAGAAAATTGGAGTTATGTATAAAATTACCCATATTAGTTTCCAATTTGTGATTTGGATCAAATATTTTGAAGTGACAAAGAGCCCAACTAAAATTAAAAGAGAGAGCGTAAAATCCAAACCAAATAGGAAAACCTAAATCATGCGGCGCTTTACTGTTGTCTCTCTTCTCATTGCGTGGCAGCGGTGTCTCTCACTCTCTCTCGTCTGTGCCGCCGCCCTCGCCTGCTCTCGATGCGCCGCGGCCCTCGACAAGTCGCCCCGCCTCCTTCGTCCAGCGTCTGCAGCAGTAGCCTCTGTCCAACGGGTAATAATATAAAGCCATAAACAAACACACCTCTTCTTCTTCACAATGCCTTTTTATTTTTCAACGTTGATTTCTCTTCAGTTATTCATCAGCTCGGTCGATCTGCTTTTCCAACTGATCGGCCATAACCGCTGACCACACTCTTCCTCCGTCTTATCTTCTCGTCTCTCCCTTGATTGAATAAATTTGTCCAGTGAATATAAAGTATCTTATTGGTGGGAATTTGATGAAATTGTGATGTATTGTCCAGTGTTATTGTGATGAATTACACAATGGTTAAATGAGTCGAGTGTTTTGGCGGGAATTTGGATAAACATGGTTGCACTTGGCTTTTAATTATAAATTGTCAAAATATTTGGATAATTGAAATTATAATCTAGAAAGAGATTTTTTTTTTTTGATGTAGAATGAGAAACTATATTAAATCACGCGAAGCAATATCTGTGAGCCAAGCAGGAAAGCTTGACTTCCAGATCATTACACCAGAAGAAGAAGCGGCAAAGTTCGCCAAACAATGTGCCGCCCGGTTAGCTTCTCTCCGGGCATGGCAAAAATCAAGGACAATGTGGTGTTTCACATGAGCGAACGCCTCAAAAAGGTCGTCGCAAAGAGAGTCAGTTCCTCCTCGATCCTCATGAAGCACGTGCACAGCAAGAAAGGAGTCGGTGAAGACCAGCAGCGGACCAAGCTCATTCTCCAAACAATGTCCAATGCCAAGCAACAAAGCATGGAGTTCGCCCATCAGTACGGTCTCCGTCCTCCCCACACGGTGAGCAGCCGCTGCCACAATCCTTCCAACCGAATCCCGAACAATAAAGCCTACACCCGTAGCCTCCCCATTCCCATGGATCGAAACATCCGAATCCAACCTGAGCACACCAGCAGGGGGAAGTTTCCAGCACCGCTCTCCTTCAAATGGCAGCAGTCTACCTTGTGACAGCACGTTTCCACGAGCCTCAAGAAAGGAACTCAAGAAATCCGAGCAACCTGCTCCCAAATCCAACTCCAGATTGCAATCCGAATTGTGTTTGATTTTGCAAAGCCAACACCATGTCCACCCCACTAATGGGTAGATGAGACAACAGCAGATCCCTATTAACATGTTTAGCAGCGAAGATTCGCCCCACTAAACGGTGTTTTGAGGTAAAACGCAGTTCATCAGTTAATTTGGGTGATAAGCAAACCGTTGACTCCTCCGCTTCTTCAGAAAGATTCAGCTGAATAATCAATCTCTGAATTTCCTCTGGGTCCATCGAAAAGGCCGGAGTGAGAACAAGCAGGAACAACAAACCTCACTGGAGAAGGAAAAGAAAACGCTGGGCGGCGCAACACAGTACTCTCAAACCCTAGAGAAGACCAAGAGGTGCTTCAGACGGGAAGGAGCAAAATCCGATGTTCCTCTTCTTTTTACTTTTTGGGTTCTGGATATGCTGGATAGAAAGAGAATTTTCAATTAGAGAGAAAACTAGAAAATAGATGAAGTTAGAATGTTATATAATGAAAATAAAAAATTATACTATTTAAATTATTTTTGTAAAAATGAATGTTGATTATAAGAAAATGAGAAAATAAATTAGGATAAAGGAACATATTTTTTTGGGAGCTTATAAGCTCTTAGAACATAATTTTATAGCTTACAAACTTTTTAAAAGGTTATTTTGTTAAATACTTTGAATGAACATATTTAGAAGTTTATAAGCTGAACCAAGCGCCCCCCTCCAACTCGAATAAGAAGAATGGTTCCATTTGTTAATAAAGATAGTGATGTAATACCCACTTTAGTTTTTCCTTTGAAGCAACTAAAACCCTATTATATTATATCAAATCTACCAAAAACATTATTTATCTTAATATGTCATCTATCTATTAATTATTTTAAACAGGAGCCATTTCTAACAAAATACATCTATTTGCTCTTTAAATTGGGCCTCTATAAATGGGCCTATGCACCAAAGCCCACTTCAATTTGTTGCCATTTTTCCAAACTATTCAATTTACAGAGGCAAAGGCAAAGCAGAGCTAACTTCGAAAGCAAAGAAACACAAAAATGGCGGTGAGAAATTTGGCATCTAAATTCCCATTCCTCAAACGTCTCCGCCCAAATTCCACGCCCTTGTCGCCTCTCTTCTCCCATTCTCAAATCATATTTCAAAGCTCGAGGTAATTTGTTCCTTTTTTCCAAATTCAGTGTGCAGTAAAATCCCATTTCATCATTTTTGCGAAAAAGATTGTTAAATTCCTGGGCTGTTGATTTTTGTATGCGCAGGATTGTTAGCAGAAGCATACCTCTTGCTGCTGGGAATCGTGTGATTGTGGGGCAAATGTGTAACTTTGGCGGGTTCCATTCGGGTCGGGTTCTGAGGAATGCGGAGCCTGAGGTGGGGCAAAAAGGTGGGGCGGATGATGGTCGGGTCACGAAGAGGAAGAAATTGAAAGGGAAGAGAGCTGTGGTGAGGTGGTTGAAGCACTTCAGGTATAAGAAGAAGAAATCCTATGAAAGGATGACCGCCGAAGAGAAAATCCTCTACAAATTGATGAAGGTGGAAACCCTTTGAATTTGTTCATGCTTTTATGTTGATGTTGTTTATGTGTTGGAATCTCATTTAGTCGTAAATCGTAATTAGGTTTTAAAGAGGCGATAATTGGGAATTCTTTTAATGTCGATTGTTGTTCATCTTTATTGTTCATGACTTATAAGGGAGTGTGGTTGGTTTTAGGGAATCCTTTTTGTTGAATGTTGATTGGATCACCATTTGTGCAGTCTCTGTGATTGTGTTTTGCCTGAACTTGATCGAGTTGATGTTTATGAAGTTTGATGTTGTTGAGTAGGTGTTGAATCTCTGAGGTTGGAATGTAGGTTTTGAACAAACCAGAATCGGGTGGTTTTGATGTCGAATATTATTCGTTATTGTCGTTCAATCCGTTTGGTGATTTACGGATAGATTTAAGTCATAGTCGTGAATTCCCTTTGGATCATGATTTGTGTAGTCTTTGTGATTATACTATGCTTGATTGAGATGATGTTCATGAAGATGTTGTTGTTTAGGTGTTTGAATCTTTGAGTTGAAATGTAAGTCTTAAACAAACGAGAATCTTTGAGTTTAGATGTCAATTTATTGTTGATTATCATCGTTCATGACTTCTTAGGGTGTGTAGCTTGTTTTAGGAGTAGTGATCTATAAATAGATTTAAGTCATAGTCACAGTCCTCTTGATTTGATCACAATTTGGGTAGTCTTTGACTCTTTGTGATAATTTGGATGTGATTATACTTTGCTTGATTTAGTTAACGAGGAATGGATGATTTGGATGTGATTATACTTTGGTTGTTTGATTTTCTTTGATTATGGGATGCGTTATTGGAGATTCTTACGAGACGTTGTTTTACTTGTTAATGCTTCGCGTAGGCTCGAAGGAAAGAGGAAAGATTACTTGAAGCTCTCAGAAAAATCGAGCCTAAAGAGACATCGGACACAATGCACGACCCTGAAATACTGACACCCGAAGAACACTTTTACTTTTTGAAGATGGGCGAGAAGAGCAAGAATTATGTCCCCGTTGGGAGGCGAGGGCTATATCAAGGCGTTATACTGAACATGCACTTGCACTGGAAGAAGCATCAGACGTTGAAGGTCATCGTGAAGACGTTCTCTCCGGAAGAGGTGAAGGAGATTGCTTCGGAGCTGGCAAGATTGAGCGGTGGGATTGTGCTCGATATTCAGGAAGACAACACCATAATCATGTACAGAGGGAAGAACTATTGCCAACCCCCGACCGAGATAATGTCTCCGAGGGAAACCCTCTCGAGAAAGAAGGTAGTATTACTCGGAACCCTTTGTAGATTTCGTAATGCTAAGAGATTTAAGGATGCTAATGTTCGTCTATGGTTTTATAGGCGTTGGATAAGTCGAGGTATAGGGATGCTCTGAGGGCTGTTAAGAGATATATTCCAAGACTCGAGCAGGAGCTCGAGCTGCTTCAAGCTCGGGCGGGAAGTGAACCTAGCACGAACGAAGAAAACCAGGCGAACGAGGCTGGTGGTCTTGATTCCGGAAACCTTCCCAATCAAGAGTTCGAAGGGTCTGATAGGTTGAAAGAACTATTGGCTAAGAGTGAAGGAAATGACACCAACTCGAGCGTAGATTCGGATATGGTTTCGGACACCGAAGATCTGTCGGATATTTTTGAGACGGAATCGGAATCAGACGCGGAGACGGAAGGGAGAGACGAAAAGCCTCTTTATATGGACGAGTTTGAAAAGTTCCCGGTGCAGAGTGAGGGAGAGGACGACGATTTTGAAGAACACCTGCGCAGGATATCTGCCGATTCGAGAAAGGAGGGGAAATCACGCGATGGAGACGGAGACGCGGATCTCGATGAGGTTGATCGAATGGTTCTACGAGCTGCGTCTCTTTTGAAGAAAAAGAGGAGATAAATCACACTGTGCTGCTTGAATGATAGTGAAGATTTTGAGGATCATCACATCACCATGGCAAAGGGTGAAAAGCTTCGACAAATTCCACCGGACGCGTCGTCCGTGCCGTGCAGACGACAAGATGCAATAGAAGACGTCGCACAACAAGATCGGTATATATATTTAAATTTTCTTGGTATCAATCATGTGCAGATGCAACAAGAGATGTGGCACAATGATGCAATAAAAGATCCGTCTTGTCGAAGATGACGGTCAGTCGAGGTAGGAAATTTACGGGGCAGCACGCTGCCAAAGTCGGCGTGCTCGTATCTCGACGATGCTGTAGCTGCTGCTAAGCAAAGTAAACCAGTGAGCAGGCGTAGAGTAGATACATGTATACATTACAAGTTGTTGGGATCTCTATATTTATGCTACATTACAAATCAATAACAAAATGAGGTAGCCACTGTGAAAAAAGTTGCACTCTTATTAATAGTAATGACAAAATAACATATTAAAAGAAATCTTGATGATATATACTAAGAATAACAACATGAACATGACTCTTACATTATTCAGCTATTTATCCAAGGGTATTGTTAGGGCTTCAGTAAGAGCTTCTGCTTCTGCATACATGCGAGGATTGCATTTTCTTTTTGGAGTTTGGACAGTATTTGAGTGTGTGTGTGTGTATATACGATAACGAAGCCGTTTTGGAGTCTTGAGTTGTTATCAACTAAGTAGACATCTAGTAATGAGAATTCTCCTAATGCCTACAAATTTACAGCATCATATAGTGACAGACTAACAGTATCTTAAAATTTTGTTGGTTATGTATTACCCTTTTAAATATTCTATATATCATTATCTATTTTCGACTTGTGCAACTTGTGCAAGTGTCTAGGTATATTTTTATAAGAAAAATTTTAAAATCTATATTGTATATATATATATGCATAGAGAGATAAATGACATAATCATAATGTTTATCTTAATTTCGTGAGAATGTGAATTGATATAAATAAATTAACAAAATTGATTTAGGTTTTAGGTCTTTTCTCTTTTTTCGCTATGTTTTTTTTTTTGGCTCGATCAATAAAATTTCATTTCATTCAATATACAAGATTGAATAAGGTGCTTGTAATACATAAATAATCATTTAAATATGAGTTTGAATGATAGAAAGAGCTAACTTTCACCAATTAACTGAATTATGACTATTAATGCATTACAAACAACTTATTCAACCCTACACACTAACTTATTCACTATTATAAAAAATAGTCATTCTCACTATATATATATATATATATATATATATATATATATATATAGGGAAAACTATATTATTTGTGAGAACGTGAGAACCATCAAATCTAATGCATTCACTGTAAAAATTAATGCATTCGCTGATAAAATTAAAAGTAAAATTTTGAAGTAGCCAAAATGAAGCATAAAACACAATTTATGGCCACACATTGAAAAAACACAAATTTTGGCTATTTTTATTGATTTGGACGTTTTTACCCTTAATGAGGCGGACCGGGTAGGATCAGACACGCGGGCCGCGTGCCGGGTCGGGTTAGGCACTTATGACACTATTAGTGCCATAAGTGCCAAGAATAGTGTCATAAGTGCCAACGGAAATCCAAAATAAAACCAAGTAAAATAATCATTTTGGGCACTTATGGCACTAATAGTGCCATAAGTGCCATTCGTGCAGCACAAATACAGAAACAACAACATCATTTAAACCCTAAATGGAACATCTAAAACCTAAATAGATAATCTAAACCCTAAATGGAACATCTAAACCTCAAATGGATAATCTAAACCCTAAATGAAATATCTAAACCATAGGGGGAAGTGTGCACTTATGGCACTAATAGTGTCATAAGTGCCATACGTGCCATTCGGCACACAGATTATCTATTCGGGGAAGTGTGCACTTATGGCACTAATTTGTTGAATAGGGTCATTCGGCACACAGATCAGATTAGATCTGCCATGGCTGAAATCGAAGGAGGCGGAGCTGCACTGAACAGATCAGATCTGCCATGGCTGAAATCGAAGGAGGCGGTGATCAGATCTGCCGATGGAGGAGACGGCGCAACGATCGGATCAGATCCACCGCCACCGCCGCCGCCTCATCAGACCAGATCTGCCGCCGCCGCCTCATCCTCTACTCCGACGAATTCTGCCCAGGCGGCGCGCTGGAGAGAGAGAGAGGGGGAGATGAGAAAGAGAGAGGAGAGAGTGGCAGCCGCTGGAGAGAGAGAGAGAGAGAGAGAGAGAGAGAGAGAGAGAAGGAGGATCTCCTCCACCACCGCCGCGAGAGCTCCGACGAATTCTCCAAGCTCGGCGCCGCTGCCGCGCAGCCGCTGGAGAGAGAGAGAAGGAGATGAGAAAAGAGAGGAGCCGCTGGAGCAGAGAGAGGGAGATGAGAAAGAGAGATGGAGAGAGAGAGAAGGGGTAGAATAGTCATGACATACAAAAAATTGCCAAAATTTATGTTTTTTCAAATGGTGGACAAAATTTGATGTTGTATGTTGAATAGGGTCATTCGGCCCTATTGTTTCTAAAATTAATGCACTAAAAAAAATAAAAAGATTACTCCTTCCAAGATTCGAACCCAGCATCTGCATTCATCCAACAAGATGATGCATCCACCGTAGATCTTGATGATCGAATAGCTGAAAATGATTCTCCGTTCTTCTTTTATTTAGTGGTTATTTCTTGAACCTCTCTCCACACACACACACACACACACATATATATATATATAGGGAGAGGTTCAAGAAAGAACCATAAATAAAAAAAGAACGGAGAACCATTTTCAGCATTCGATCATCAAGATCTACGGTGGATGCATCATCTTGTTGGATGATTTTTTTTTAAAAAAAATTAGTGCATTAATTTTAACAGCGAATGCATTAATTTTTACAGTGAATGCATTAGATTTGATGGTTCTCCCGTTCTCACAAATAATGTAGTTCTCTCTAGAACCACACCCTATATATATATATAGGGAGAGGTTCAGGAAAGAACCATAAATAAAAAAAGAACGGAGAACCATTTTCAGCCATTCGATCATCAAGATCTACGGTGGATACATCATCTTGTTGGATGAATGCAGATCCTGGGTTCGAATCCTGAAGGGAGCATTTTTTTTTTATTTTTTTGAGTGCATTAATTTTAACAGCGGATGCATTAATTTTTACAGTGAATGCATTAGATTTGATGGTTCTCCCGTTCTCACAAATAATGTAGTTCTCTCTAGAACCACACCCTATATATATATATATATATATATATATATATATATATATATATATATATATCTTTCTAAAACAAATAAATAACTGGAATTTTCAAGGATTCATATGCAACATTAGTTTAGGATGTTTTAGTGCTTTTTTTTTGGAAATTACATATTGTTTTCGAATAGAATATAGCCATCTATATATCAATGGACATGCACATTATATCCAATGGAAAACATAAATAATAGGAGTGAGCCAATAATTAAATTCATGTACAGAATACTATGTTCAAAAAAACTAACACAAATACTAATTGATTTTCTGAACAAAAACGAATTGGTTATACAAAGCTTTGAAAAAACAAATTTTTTGAACAAAATACTTTTTCAAAAGGAAATAATAAAAATTCGTAATGATATACATCAGTTTCATTTTTCAAAAATGAGGAAATGAGAATGAACAGTCTGTATTTATAGACAATTTTGGCTCCAAACAACAATTTCAAATTTCAAATTTTTTGGCTCCATGTGTGGGTTCCAAGTAAAAGTAATCAGCAAGTAAATTTCGCTCAATTGTTTTTTAGCATTAAAATATAAGTTAAGAAATTGCAATTTAAAAGCTAACTTATTACACATTGGATAAAAGATACTCCCTCCGTCCCAAACGAAATGTCCTATTTCTTTTCGACACGGAGATTAAGAAATGTGTATAAAGTAGATAAAGTGGGTTGGTGGAAATTATTTAAATATTAAGTATAGACAGATAGAGTATTGCCAAAAAAGGAAACATGACATTTCGTTTGGGACAGCCCAAAAAGGAAAACAGGACATTTCGTTTGGGACGGAGGGAGTATAACAGAGGATATTATTAAGTGGAGCCTTTTTGGCGGGAAATTGGGCCAACATGGATATGCTTGGCTTATATATATATATATATATATATATATATATATAGGGTTAGGTTCAATGAAAAAGACCTAAATGTAAGAAAGAAGAGAGAAGTAATCTCATCCGTTGATCTTATCTAATCTAACGGATATGATTTGTTCACGCTATGTTCAACGAATTTTTTCGTTGAACATTCGTGAACATATACAATATTTTTGGGGGTTCTGGGTTTCGACCCCCCATATGTTCAACGAAAAAATCCGTTGAACATGGCGTGAACAAATCATGTCCGTTAGATTAGATAAGATTAACGGATGAGATTACTTCTCTCTTCTTTCTTACATTTAGGCCTTCTTCATTGAACCTTGGCCTATATATATATATATATATATATATATATATATATATATATATATATATATATATATATATTATTTTATGCATACTTTCACTTTTGAAAGTATGGACATCAGTCACCTAACTTCAGTTTGCTAATCTACGCCATCCCGATGACTCATTATCAGCTAGCCTGCCTTAGAACACTCAAGTTGAAAAATGAGCGGAAAACGCTAACTGATGTTCCCTTTTCCCCATACCAATACATACTCGTCTCGGGACCAACAAATATCAATTGCATGCATAGATAAATAATTAAAGTTATATTTTCTCCATCCACTAAAAGTATGGTGTGATTTGAGGGGCATGAGTTCTAATAAATAGTTTAGAGATATGTTAAATGGTTTGATTTGTTAATAAATTTTAAATGGTTTGTTAGATGATTTCTTTGTAAATATCGATTGTGAATGAAATTGAAAATATAATAGTATATGTACCAAAATGAAATTATTGACATATTAAAATAACAAAATAACCATACTTTTTCGTGAACAGGTGAAGTAATTACCTGACAATGCACCATAAATTCATTGTATCTCGGCAAGATATCACCAATCTTGCTCAACATATAATCACCAATTTGTTGTGGGGGAACATCGCCAATTCATAGATGATAAATTTAGAGATGACACTTACACGACACACTAAACTTATGATGGGGAACATGTACAATATAATATCTCTTCCAAGTTCTAAAGTCAGTAATCCTTAAACATATAGAGAACTCTCAATCAACAATACAATCAATCCTATTAAATTATATCAAAATGATCTATCACACGAAATTTGCAGGTTCGTGCGTTCACGTGAACTTAACAAATCTGTGTGATAGTACAAAATTAACCATCATACGAATTTATAAGTTCACACGCTCGCGCGAATTGAACAAATTTGTGTGATAGTTCAGTTACAGAACTATCACACAAAGAGTACCAATTTGGACAACCGTGTGAACCTATAAATTTTGCGCAAACATAAACCCATACTTTTCTTGAGTAATCATCAATTAAAGACATGAAATAGTTTCCACCACCAATGGTTAAAGTTTTAGAAGGCCCCACAAATCACAGTGAATATACTCAAGTGATATGTTTGAAATATGTTTGCTTTTAGAAAAGGTCAGTTTCTTACTCTTTCCTAGCACACAATCCTCACCGTTCTTGATATTAATATCTTGAGTTAGCTTTAAGATGCCTTGTTTCTTTAACTCAGTTAGCCCTCTTTCATTAACATATCTTAGAGCATCCGCATTGGGACCTCCTTGATAGCCTCCTTGATAGCCTACTTGATAGTGTTTGTGTTATTAAGTAGATAGTGCTGCATTGAGGTTCCTTGATAGCCTACTTGATAATATTAGTTTTGATTTTATGTTTTTCATTTAAATTTTATTGCATAATTTAAATTGCATATTTAAATACTTGATTAAACATAAAATTTAAAATTACTTAAAACATAAAAAAAAATACATAAAAATTTAAAAACACCAAAAAAAAACATAAAAATTTAAAAAACCTAAAACATCATTAAAATCACATAATTAAAAGCCTAGGATAGACCACGACGCCTGAGCACGTCGGCGACCATGGACGCGTGCAATGCACGTTGTGCGTCCGTCATGTGCGTCGTATCCGTGTTCAGGAGCTGCATATCGAGCTCCCTCTCCCGGATATCGTTCCTCCGCTGGTACTGGGCGGTGAATACCCTCATCTGAGCGTCGTTCCTATCCAACCTCTCCACAATTTCTGGTGGAGGATCCGAGCTCGTATGCGACGCTGCTGCCTTCCCTTTCGCCGCCGCCTTCGCCGCCTTGTTGCCAATGGGCCGGGCAGAAGAGATCTCCTCGCCCGACGCCGAGGTGGTGAAGCCGCCCTCCTCCGTAGTCTTTGTCCTCTTGGAGGCATGTACGTCTCCAAGGAGGTACATCGACTTGAACTTGGGATTGTTCCGGAGAACTCTCCACGCGTTCCAGAAATTGAAGGAGGCCCTGTGTGGGCTTCGAGCCTTGAAGATGGTTTAAGCCTTTTCACGAATCATATCATCCGAATGACCGGACGGCCAATTTTTGCGCGTCTCAACCCAAACAGCTTCCCAGAGACGCGCATCCGCGCTCACCCGGGACCAGTGGCCTTGAAGTTGCTTGATCTTAAGGTCGACGTTGAGGATGGGGTTCACACGGTCGCGGATCCGGCCCCAATATGCATCTCCCTTCTGATCCGTCCCACGGATCGAGTCGTTGGTCTCCTCCGCCCAAATTTGGACGATGAGATCCGTATGCTCGGGAGCATACGTATGACGGTACCTAGCGGCCTTGTCGTGCTTGATTTTGGTGGCCATTTCCTTCCTCCGGCCGCCTTTCTTTGGTGGGGAGACACTCTGCTGAGCACTGACCGGTTCCTCCCCGGGCGGGCTCTCCTCCAAGTTGATTCCTCCCATATCAGGATGATAATCGGAGGAGAGATCGGGGCACCAATTTGGATCGTAAAAAGGGTTGTGTGGATCCATGACGGAGAAAATTGTAGGAGAAGAAGAGGTGTGAAGAGAAGAAGGAAGAAGGAGAAGAGGTGTGAAGAGAAGAAGGAAGAAGGTGGGGTGTTTTAAAGAAGAGAAGGAGAAAAAAAAAAAAAAAAGGAAAACGGTCGGTCAAAGGTGCGGAAACCGAGGAGCTGCAATCAAAATTCGAATATAATTCGAATTTTCGAATTTTTCCTTTTTTTTTAAATTGGGCGCGTGCATTGCACGTGCCATCTCCTCCGCCCATTCGAGGATACTCGATAACTCGAGGAGTCCTCGAGGAGCTCCACGCTGCATCGCCCTCCTCGATGCCCTCCCTCTCCTCGAGGAGCTCCTCGAGTACCCGCGATGCGGGTGCTCTTAGAGGGTGTTTGACCAAGCTTATTCTATAAAGCTTATAAACTCTTGGAGCTTATAAGATGTTTCAAGAGCTTATAAGATGTACTAATTTTTAAGAGCTTATAAGTTGTCAAAATGTTTGGATAATTGACCTTATAAGCTAGAGAGAGAATTTTTTGTTAGAGAGGGAGAATTTTTTGTTAGAGAGAAAAAATCGAAGAGAAATGAACTTGAATGATATATGATGAAAATAATAAATTATAGTTGAAAAATATTTGTAAAATAATTATTACATATGAGATTATAAAAAAATAAGTTGGGGTAGAGGAACTTATTTTTTTGGGAGCTTATTTTTGGAGCTTATAATCTGTTTAGGGGCTTATTTTGCCAAATACTTTGAAGGAGCTTATAAGCTCCCAAAAAAATAAGTTCCTCTACCCCAACTTATTTTTTTATAATCTCATATGTAATAATTATTTTACAAATATTTTTCAACTATAATTTATTATTTTCATCATATATCATTCAAGTTCATTTCTCTTCGATTTTCTCTCTCTAGAAAAATATTTTCTCTCTCTAGCTTATAAGTTCAATTATCCAAACACTTTGAGAATTAAAAAGCTCTTAGAAAACTACATCTTATAAGCTCTTGAAACATCTTATAAGCTCTTTAAAATAAGCTTAGCCAAACACCCTCTTAGTCTGGTATGCCATAACTTTGCTTCATCCTTAATCACTACTTGAGACTCACCAGTAATAGTCTTAGCTACTGGATGATACAGGTTGTGCTTTCTAATTTATTTCATAAGTATTTTAAATTCTTTAGTTACATGCAGGCTACCTTGAGAAAGATTTAAATTCATAACATTTTGATTCTAGTGTAGGAAATATGCCTTACCGTGCCATCATGAAGCTTAAGATTGACAGATCCAATTCCTTTCAGCAAGCAGATTTGATCATTTCCTAGGATCCCAGAACCCTGATCTTCATATGAAAAGAAGAGCCAGAGTCCAAAATCCAGTCATCGAGGTAAGTATATTGAGAGTTTCAATGTCTGCTGTATCAGCAGCTGCAGAAGATTTCTAAGCTTGTTTCTTCTTCCAGTTATAACAGTCCTTGTGTAGTAGTGGCCGCTTCTTGATTCATTTCTGTTGGAATTGTGTTAAAAATGAAAGTGGGGATTTTTGTCCCACATTGGTTTTGCTATCAAAGTAGGTGGAGACCCTTAGGTTATTTAAGGAGTTCCAAGGTCTTTGATACAATTACACCAATCACTACCTTTAGTCTTGTGATTACTTCTAGTTTGAAATTCCTTGCTCTTTGTTTTAGAGGGGTGAGAGGTTTTCAAAGGCTTGTAAGAGTGTAGTGGTTGTGAGTCGAGAGGGTGAGAAATACTGTGTGATTGTAGAAATTTATCATATAGTAATTTTTCAGTGTGTCGTGGTTTTTTCTCCGGATTTGGAGTTTCCACGTTAAATTCTTGTGTGTTAAATTGTGTCTAGTTTTTTCTTATTTCTTGCTTCTACCAAGTTTGGATGGGGAACTGATTTCCCAACAATTTCCATCTTTTCTTTAGCTTGGGAGTTCCCAGACTTGTTGTCCATTTTGTGAAATTTCTTTTCACATTTAGGCTTTCATTTGCAGCTGTGGTTTTAGTTTATGCTGCCTTTTGTAGCTCTTTAGCACTTCCTCTAGGGTGATAGAGTTGTCTCTCCCATAGTTGATTGCATCTTTTAGATTATCAAAAGATTTAGGAAGAAGTAGGACGGCTTTGTCTTCTAGATCATCCACTGCCTTAGTGAATTCATCTAGTTCATCAACAATATTCTTGTCATCTCTCCTCTTCATGTAAAGTCCATACCCCTGCTGCAGTTTCTTCCCGCAGACAAAGTATGAGAGTTCCCACCAGACGACGCAGTAAACATACAACAAGTTTCGACTGTTAACAATTCGAAAAGAAACGTATAATTTTCAATTTGAACCCTAGGTTTTTCTCACAACAATTTGTTCATCTTTGTCATTCATCCATAATGACCAACAGATACTTGATTTTTAATTCCAAAATTCAAAACCAGAAGACAAAAATGTGTATCCCTAGTTAATGTTTAGCACACTTTTTCGTGACCATTCGTCTATAACAATTGACAAATCCCAATTGTTAATTCAATTTTTTGAAAAAACAAATTTCAGTTTTTTGAAAAACAAATTTTATAAAGGGTTTAGGGTTCCAGCTCCAAACCAAAATTTGAATTCAATTTTCGAAAAGCAACACCTTATGCCTGTGTTTTGCTGTAAAACTTAGAAAGGAAGATACAAGTGATAAGACCATAAATGTAGAGAAAAAAAGAAAAAGAAAATCGAACTACTAACTAGGGTGTCAATGGCCGTAGGTGAATAAAATGATACAGAGATGCAACAATTAACAAATACATGCGACTATAAAACAACAATCTAATATATCCGGCTGAAAATTCTCACTAGTAATCACAACCAAAACTCAATACTATCAACGCCAAGGAACAACTTTACAGATACATTAAGGGTTGGCTTGGTCCAATCAAAATATGAATGCTCGAAACGACCAACGTTTGCCTGTTCAAGTTATCAGCAAGCACACCCTCCCGATTGCTGTTGTGATTGAGATGCATTATTGTTGCCAGACTTGAGGTTGACGTCGACCATATCTTCTTGCTTAGCCGATGATAAAGTTTCCATCCCGGGCAAGGCTGCAGCAATCTTCCTGAATAATGGCTGAAAAAACACCAATAGTTACGAATTACAGGCGTATCAAGACTGTTAACTCTTGCTTAAAATTGATCGTATATGCATCTGGTAGAAATGTAGACTTGGAAAGGCGTAAATGACATGAAGAGCCCAGGTGAAAGACCAGAAAATGGCAAGGCGGTAACCATATATACACGTAAATCAAGTTCTTATGACCATTATATGACTCATCGTGAGTTAGGAGAAGAAAGATTCTAACAATTGAATATATAAGAAGTGAACTAGTTGAAATTCGTTACCTTAATATTGAAGCCAGCCTTAGCACTAGTTTCAATAAACATCACATTAAGCTCACGAGCTTTGGCCTCTGCTTCCTCTATCGAAACTTGCCTGAACATAAACATAAGTCCTAAGTAATAGCACTACAAGCCTAGTGGCTACAGCTACTTTATTTTGCTCAGCATAAACATATTACATGGATAATAATCACCTTATGCATCAAAAGAACATTTTGTGGATTATTTGACATTTCTCATCACCACAGTAAGCACTAATTAGACTATATTCATGTATGTATGGTAGCGTCCACTAGTCACCAACTTTAACTTCTCCACAAAGGACTACCATTTGCACAATGACATTGTTGGAGTGATAGAAGAAGCATAGAAAGGATCCACTTAATTTTCCCAGTTTTACCATCCTCATGATATATATTAAATGCTAGCAATTAAAAAGCAACATGTCTATAGCCTATAGGTGAAGAAACATTTCCCGCAGCATTTTGATGAATAAATTTACAGTTTTTTGATAAAGTATTACCCATATAGGTAAACAATAATTCTGATGTTCAGGAAACAAAATACTCCCTCCGCCCCACTTCACTTGGCCTAGTTTCCTTTTCGAGTTGTTCCACCAAACTTGGCCTGCCTCCTTTTTGAGTAATAAATTTGCACTACAATAAATAAGGAACCACATACTTTATTTTACTTTACACTACAATCTTACTTTCCAACCGTGCCAAAAAAAAATTAGGCCAACTTAGGTGGGACGAAGGGAGTACAATCTACTATGTTCATCTAATTAATTTGCCTCCTCCACTATACAACACAACAGTAAGGTAGAATTGCAACCGTGATGAAAAATAATAATAGAAAAAGAATGGATGATGAATTAGATCACACTTCAATTTACGGTCTTTTATTCAGGAGAAATGAAAAATCTGAAGCAGAATAAAGAAAAAATAATAGTCACCTCTTGTCCACAAGATCAGTTTTGTTTCCAACTAGCACAATAATAACATCACTTCCTCTCTCAGTTCGAACCTCCTCAATCCATTTTGCGGTATTCAGAAAGGACTGTCTGCCTAGTAGTCAGTTATTATTATCAGCGCCCAAACCACAAGATATATTATTCAGGTCAAGTCAAAGAAAATGATACATGCCACTACTAAAAAATCATGTAAAAGTGTTTGTTAAGGAGGAAAAATCCATACTTGCAACGTCATAAACTATGACTGCAACAGAGGAGTCTCTTATATAGCTTGGGATGAGACTCCTAAATCTCTCTTGTCCTGCAGTATCCCTGGACATGTTAGAAAAGAAAGATTATCTATTTTGAAAATTGAACAACAGAGTTGTCAGAACAAAACTCAGCAATTGAAAAACAATGACTGTCAATCAGTCAATGCCTGTTCCAAATTTGAATAATAATGACTACAGAGTAAAATGACAGCATTGAAGAAGGAAATAAGTGCAAGGCAGGATAATAACAATGCAAAGGAGCAGCTTATGCTTTCAGTTAAAAATAAGAACCTCAAAGTATGAAAAAAAAACACAACCTAATCTTTTCACCATCAATCAATAGTTAGCACTCTATCTCGGCATACGAATAAAGATAAAGAAACAATCGGCCCCAAGCAATATAATAAAGCATTGTTTGCAGTAAATTGCAATCACGGACCCATAGTCAGTAGACTCAGTACTCTATCCAGTATATGAAAAAGACCGACAAAACAATCAGATCCACGCAAATTCAAGCAATACTATAAAATCGTTGTTTGCACTAAATTATACTATTACAGAGATGCTAAGGATCTAAACTGAAAAAACAAAAAACCATAAATCGTACTGAGAGTGCAATATAAAAATAAAGATTGGAGAGCATAATTTGTTCTAAGAATCACATCTTACCATAATTGCAACCGTACAGTTCGATCTTCAAGATACATAGTCTTGGAAAGGAAATCAATTCCAATAGTCGCCTGGAAAGATAGATTTGTAGAAAACATGAAGTGAGTTTTTGCTCCCATTTCCCAGCATTTTCATTTTCATTTTCATTCATTCATTTATTTTCATCATTACAGTATAACCTTTTCAATCATTCCTAAAACTTCTCCTCACTGAATAATTTCCAAATTAAGTTCATTGCAAACTTGATTGATCTGATGATACTCTGACAAGCCACAAGAGTGACAAATTGAAATACGAAAGCACTAAATTTGTAACCATCAGTGACTTGGAATTAGGAACCGTCTTCAACATTAGATCACTAGTAAAGGTAGCAAGAAATTGGTCTGATCAACGATAAACAGTTACTATTACTACTTAAAAAATAAAAATGTAATCATATGCTCCGGATCAGATCCGGCACAGCTATAAAACCTTTCTCCTCGGGTAGAAAATAAAAAATCTAAAAAATACTACACGTAAACTCCGCAACCAACTGATTGCTCACCTGATAAGTGTTGTCAAATTTATCGTACATGAATCGAGTAATGATGCTCGTTTTACCGACTGATTGATCCCCCAAAAACACTAATTTATACTTGGCGAGAGCCGAGACCGGAGCCATCAATCCAGGTCGGGTGGGTTTAATGCAAAAAGGATCAGATCTTCGACTTCGGCCAGAGCGCCGATTTTTCCGACGGAAGGTCGAGATCTCGCCGGAAAAATGACCGGAGATTTAACCGGAGGAATCGATGAGGAGAAACTTGTAGGCTTGCAGTTGCGAGAACTAATTGGGTTTTAGGACTTGTCTTCGTCCGAGTCAAGAAATGCAAGCATTAATTTAATTTTTTAGGATTAAAATTAGGGTTAAGTATCAAATAAGCCCTGACATAGTAGCCCTTATCACGTTTATCTTCCTATAGTCTAAGTTGGGCCAGTTAAACCCTCATAGTACCTAAAATCGAATAAGTGAGCCCTCGCCTCTAACGGCCATATAACACCGTCTGCCTTTATTATTTTTTTTTTATTAAGTGGGCCTCGCAGTCCGCAGTCCGCGCCAACTCACCGAGTCCCACTCGCCAGCAATGCGTAGATGAACGAGTTCGATCCACCGACGACGAAGGGCGTGTTGTGGCGGGAGTGGATTCGCGAGATGAGCAGCGAGGCGGCGAGGCGGAAGTCGGAAGGGGTGAACTTGGGGTGCGACTCGAACGAGTCGAACTCGCCCAGGAGGTGGTGGGGGACGTTCTCCCGGTCGCGGGGATGGATTTTGTTGGTGGTGATGTCGAGGCCGCGGTGGATTTGGATTTTGTCGGAGTTGACGATCTCCGACGATCGGAAGAATCTCGACACCAGGTCGATGGAGAGTTTGGTCTTGTCGCAGCCCGTGGGGCCCATCACCACCACGATCTTCTTGTGGCGGCGGGAGGAGACGGCGGCGGCGGAGGCCATCTTCGCGGCGCACCTGCGAAACGGTGGTGTCTTGTGATGACGCGTTTGAAATTGGAGCTGTGATAATCTTCTCATAAGGAAAAAGAAAAGGAAAAGATTTATGAAATTGAAAGGAATTAAGAGTGGTGGATGAGAGGTTGGTTGTTTGTTACGTTGGAGCGCAGAGAGAGAGGAGTGAAAATATTTGTAGAATGGAAGAAATTAAAAATTGGTGGGGCCCACTTAATATAAAAAAAAAATTAAAGGCAGACGGTGTTATATGGCCGTTAGAGGCGATGGCTCACTTATTCGATTTTAGATACTATAAGAGTTTAATTGGCCCAACTTGAACTATAGGGAGGTAAACATGATAAGGGCTACTAGGGCTGGGAATCGGGTCGGGTTCGGGTACCCTACCCGAAAAAATCAGGTACCCGAACCCGAAAATCCCCTAAACCCTATACCCGACCCCGACCCCGAAATTGAAATCGGGTACCCTAATACCCGACTCGGGTACCCGACTCGGGTATTCGGGTACCCTAAATTACCCGATCTGTAGCAACTTTCAATTTTCAAATCTATACAGAATTTCATTTTTTTTGCTCAATTCTCAAACCAAAATAAAAAAAACAGAGGAAGAAGAAGAAGCAATAACAGCGCCAGAGCAGCAGCAATAACAGCGCCAGGAAGAAGAGGGCTCAACTCAGTTCCTTTGCTATAATAACTCCTCGCACAACACTCAGAGCAGCAGCAATAACAGGAAGTTGCGCCTGGCCCACGTCAGCAGATCTGAATCTCAACACTCAATCTCAACACTGAATCTCAGCAGCAATAACTCCTCGCACAACACTCAATCTCAACTCCCCCAGATCTGAATCACCGGTTTCCGGCGAGGGGGCGGAATCGCTACGCCCGACCCACGTCAGCAGCGTGGCGCAGAGGGTGCATTTGAGGAAGAAAATTTCGTCTCTGAGCGTGGATTTGGGAGGATTTGGGCTCGAATTGAAAGGCAAGAGGAAGTTGGGGCAAGAGGACTGGGGAGGCGGAACGGCTGCACGGGCGAGGGGCTGGGATGACTGGCGCCGACGGCGAGTGGGGCGGCCGGAAGGGAAGGCCGGGCGGGGAACTGGGAAAGGAAGGAGAATTACTAAATTAGGGAAATAGGGAAAGGAAGGATAATTAGGGGAATTGAAGACTTGAAGTCAACCGACTTCAATTCAGATCTTTTAAAATTAAATTTAATTATATAATTTAAATACATTTAATTAAAAAATCGGGTATTTCGGGTATACCCGATACCCGATTTTTTAACACCCTAAATACCCGAACCCGAACCCGACCCCTAATTTTTCGGGTATAGGGTACCCGATACCCGATTTTTTCGGGTCGGGTATCGGGTACCCGATTACCCAATCCCGAAATTCCCACCCCTAAGGGCTACTATGTCAGGGGCTTATTTGATACTTAACCCTTAAAATTATTTATGTCCCAACTTTAAAAATTTTAAGGAAATATAGTAAGTATAAGTGTTTTTTTTTTTGGGGGGGGGGGTAAGGAAATACTATTATTACTCGTAACACCCCGAACCTTTTTAATTTATTTATAATTTGCTTGCAATATATTAAAAATATTTATATTTAAATTAATTATTTTATGACGTCATTAAAATTAACGAATTTGATTTTAAATATTTTACAGGTTGTCTGACTTAGAGCAAGGATCCGCTCCTAGCAAAATTTAAATTTGCGTATAAATAAATTCTAAAACAATAATATTGATGAATGAAATTCTTGGTAATTCTAGAATATGCTAGGTTAGATTAAATGAATTTAAGTATTATTGAAAAATAAAAATATCTAAGATTTATTTTGTAATAAATAACATCAATTAATTGAATATTCTAGAATTTGCTTTTAAGAAATAGTATCTAAAATTTATCAGTGAAAAAAAAAGGAATAAAGAATTTGAATATCTAAGGTTTTTTCTTAAATAATAATAAACAATTTAAATATCTAGATTTTTAGTGGTAGTATTTATATTTATATATAAATATGGAGGAGTTTAATTTCCTACACTAGAATTAACTAGCAACTCTCATATCTTTCTTTTCTCTCATTCCCTCTCATTCCTTTCATATCATCACTCTTCACTTATTCTCTCCTTTCGTTTCCAGCAGTTGATTAAGGTAATTTCTTCTAATCATTTTCTAGTTTATTCAATTTTGATTGTTGGAGTTTATCATAAGGTTTTGCACTCATCTTCCATTCTTGTTCTTCTTGTTCGATGGCTATGGGCATTTAGTATGGAGTTTGATAGGCTGAGGTTTAGTTGTGTGAGGGAGGAGAAGGGGTCGCCGACGTGCAGTACCGGCGGCGGTGGCGTGATGGCTGCCGCCATGGTCTATTTTATTTATGTTTGTATCCCTTTTTTTTTACAGCAGCAGCGTCATGTCTGGCATACCGTTTTTCATTTATTTTCTTTCATCAAACCCCATCAATATAGGTACCAATAGAAAACCATCATCGTTGGTTTTCCAACAGTACCTTCTAATTGTCAATCCAATATCGGACGACGGAGTTATGAGCCAATCAAGTTAGGGTATCGGGTCTATGCAGATTGTTTCTGCACGAGTTTGAGACAACTTTTCGACGTCAAATCGACGCTGTGAGGAAGAATAAGTTTTGGGGTTTTGTAGCTCATGTCGTAGAGTTTCTAACCATAGTTTCTCTTTCGGAAATCGAAGGTCGATTTGGCCGGAATGGACGTCGAGAAGTAGCTCCATAGGTGTTGGATATGAGATCTAGCACAATATTTTTACTTCTGATTTTTTTTTTTATGATTAACTCGCTGAACCTGTTATTATTTTATTAAGACTTAATACTCGAGTAAATTGTATAAGAAGCTCGTCTCTAAACTATAAGTAAATAATTAAACCGTTAGCTTATGATGTTCTTAACTAAGATATGGAATAATTGTGAGATTATATGAAGCTATAAACTCTTTCACTTGATAATTGGTATAGATGTATTTGATAAGTTTAGTTTAACATAATATTGCTAGTAATTGAATTATTAGGTTTTAACGGTTTAATTATATTAGAGTAGAAACTCTCTATTTTTTCTAAGATTTGAACATCTTAAAGCTTTAAAAGTATTGCCTTAAAACGATTTAAATTTATAGAGATATTTGTTCGCTATTTTATTTAACACGCCGCAAGTGTACGGGTGCAATTGTGTACAGTAGCAAGCAAGGTCGTATTCCACAGAGACTGAATTAACCAATTCCTATCCTAAATTATTCTATTCTATCTGGACAAACGAAATTAAGAGTTTTGGTTTTAAAACTAAATAAATAAACAGCAGGAAAGAAAATAAATCAAGCTGTGAAACAGAGAAACAGATAAGACAAGATTTCCCAAGGCAAAGGTTTCAACAGATTCTCCTAACTAACATGTTCAATTCAATTAATAAGACGATTCCTAAGGCAATCTCTAAGCTAGTCCATACCCACTCCCGTGGCATACAAACCGTTGATTACATGCAAGGCTACCATCCCTGGATCGCACTTCTAACATGTAACTCCTAAAAGTTCATAGGATTAACGCCCTCACAGTTATCAATTCCCTTTAGAATTAAAATAAATGTGTTCTATGTTCTTAGTTCAGGTAATAATTATCATCTCCCGATCTCAAATTAAAACCTATGATTATGCTAAATTGGTGGCCAATCAATAAAGCAAACAATAATAACAAGAACATAAAAAGGAATAACAATCTCAATTAATTGAATCAAACAGTCAGAAATTCAAATCATGTCTACTCCCTAAACCCTGGGAAAAAGGGATTCTAGCCACACATAGACATATGACTAAAAATCAATATCTCAAATAAACCAATGAACATTCAACAATAAAACCGTAGGAAAGTTGAGAATCTTCAATCTTGCTCTGGCTCCGTTCTCCGTCTCTCTCAGCTCTCAGGAAAAGTTAAATATGATAAAAGATGATAAAAGGTTGCAGAGAATAAGTTCTTGGGGAGTATTTATATGCCCTAGGTCTTGTAGCTCTCAAAAATACCCAAAATCGCTAAAAAAAACGAATTTTGGGCGGAAATACGGCGACTCGCGCGGCCACGTCGCGCGGCCGCATGGCTGGCCCGCGTGACGAAACAGAACTCCCTTTGCGCAGCGATTTTGTTTTGGCTCGTTCTCCCTCGTCCGAACTCCTATTTATGATCCGTTTGCGCTCACGAACTCCTATCGAGACGAACTACAACTTGTATTTCAGACAATTCTTCCAAATTCTGCTTCATTATTTCTGAAAATTCGTTCAAATACAAGAAAGTAACAAGTTCTTGACCATAAACGAATATAAGCTCAACTAGGCCATCAAACACAGAAAATCCTCACAACTAAGCATAAAAAATGACACACCAAGAGGTAAAAATGCATGTTTATCAATATTGTGAAATTGAGTTTAACGCCATCACACTTATTCAAGAAGAAAGTAACAACTAAGTTTGAAAGTGTTTCAAGTGCTAGGAGCGGCACATTCCAAACTCGAGTAAGGACAACCGAAGCAAGCTTGAAGAGGTTTGAATTAATCACTTAAGGTGGGGTTTACTTTTATCTGTAAGCATAGTGGTTACATGGATATAATCATTGTTGTGTCGTGCCTCATTCATATGAACTAATGGGTCCACAAGGATTCGGATCCACAAGGAATCAAAGAGCTGAACGACCCACAAGGGGTCAAGTCCACAAGGGACTGAGACTAGTCTCACAAAATGTCAGCTAAGTGAAAAGAAGGGTTTAATACATTATGATTCATTACACAATTAGTTATAACTGGTTGCAGCGTTTATCCCACTGAGTGTGCTTGCATACTCATACCCTATTGTTTATGTTTCCTTTTCAGGTTAAGGAAGTTGGTGGCGAGGGCAGACATGGAGCTCTACACTCTCCCGTTCTATTATTTGATGAAGTATTATATATTGCTATTTTGGTAAATATATCTTGCTACTAACTAACTTAGACTCTTCTAATTTTGGTGGGCCGAGACCTTATATATATTGGTTTATGATAATGCATTTTGATGACGGCTATGGCGTGACCTTTAAATTTTTTTATTTAAATAATAATTATAATAATAAATCGCCATGATATCTAGTTTTGAACCTTAATTTATTGCAGTCTGCGCGTTGCTGTGTTTTGCTCTCCTGCCACCTCCCCTACGGCGGCGGCGTTCATATCCGGCATTCAATAGGTCTACCATTATTCTTCTTAAACGCTCAGTTACTTATCTTAAACCAATTTAGACCATCTCCTACCATTTACACCAAATCTAAACCCATTTTGCAGTATATTTCACTTCGAACAGTAATTTTACTCCAACCATTACACCAAATTCAAACCCAAAATAATATTCTTTAAATATTCTCTTTCCACCTATTTTTTATACTTCTTCAATCATACCTATATATTTCTTTCAAATTATACAGTCGCCCCAAAACTTTTCAATTACTAATTCTGGTGTTTAACGAAACCAACACCTAAACTACGGAATGAAAGGCGTAAACTATACCTAGTAAAGTTGATCGGAAATGATGAAGTAACAATCGGAGAATCGAGCACGAGAGCAAAATATAACTGTAGTATTCAAGAGCAAATGATAGCGTAAAAATAATACACGAGCACGAGACCTATTTATAGATTACAATTGAGGGTAAAAAGGTAAAATTAATGCTAGTGCATGCATTTGACGTGATTGAAGGGTATATCAGGAATTTCATCTTCACGCGGGAAAATCCTCCGCGTCTTTGGCGATCCTTCTGAAAGAGGCGATCTCTCTGGCACGGATGACTTCCCTGGCGTGGAGGACTTCTCTGACGTGGATGACTTCTCTGGCGTAGAGGACTTCTCTGACGTGGATGACTTCTCTGACGTGGAGGACTTCTCTGTCGTGGATGACTTCTCTGAGGGGGATGACTTCTCTGATGATGGTGACTTCTCTGATGGGGATGACTTCTCTGATAAGGGTGACCTCTCTGATGGAATTGACTTCTCTGGTGAGTGTATCTCTTCTGCCATATTCGTTCCGCCAGTGGGGTCGATTCCTCTGATTTGTATTCTTTCCCTACTCTGCACATATTACTCCTCATCAACCACTCCCCCCTCTAGTCTGGTTGAACCGGGTATTCTTCGTGTTCAACCATTGTAGTATTGTTAAAGCTGGTGCTATGATGTTTTCCCTGATCCCTGCAAGTCATGAAGATATAAACACTCTAATATTTTACGAAAGTAAAGGTAAGTCCTGTAAGTTGCTCTCTGGTGTTTTTGTCACTCCCCCCCTGGTCTGGCTAGTTCACTTCTGGAATAGTGCAACTAGTCAGAGGATTCGCCCGCATGGATGACGTCACCTGCATTAAATGCCTGCCCGATCTACAGTGCTTTTTCCCGTACCCCGAGGTTACTTTTTAGCCTTTGCGTCTTTTCGCCTTTCCGTAGGGATTTTTGGCCATCGATTTATTTCCGTATGCCACGTGTCGTTTATCCCGCATATTGGTAGTTGCCCGCGTATATTTTTACTTAGTCGATTCGAACTCCCATTTTTCACTATTCTTCTTCTCCGGCTTTCTCAAACTTCTTCATCTGCGAATTCCGGCGATTCTCCCTCCTGTTCCGGCGATTCTCTCCCTGTTCCGGCGATTCTCTCCCGGTTCCGGTGTATTCTCCCGCGACCCTTCCGCTCCAGGTTTTATCATCAATCTTTCTCTGGTCTAGGTAATTCGCGTACCCTTTTCTTCCCATATTTGTAATTAGTTGTAGCGCAGTAGCGTAATTGTTGGTGCTCTGATTGAGCGTGTTTAGAAACCCTAGGATTTGAAATTTTCCGACAATGGCCTCTACTTCCGCTCCCCAACCCTCGCGCTCGCCTTCTCCTCAAAATTCTTTATCTTCTTCTTCCCCCCCCCAGGAACTCGAAAACCCTCCTTCCTCCTCTTTCTCTCACAATTCCCAAGCTACTCCGAGTCCCTCTCCATCTAAAAAGAGAACCAGAAAGACACCCCAGCCTCCCAAGCGTGTTCCTGAATCCCGTCTTGATGTCGCAGCAGTGGAGAAACTGAAGAGTAAATGCCGACACCCCGAAGGTTTAAAATTCGAAGCCTTCTCTAAAGATTCAACACCCCCCGAAAGCCTTCGCCATCCCAAGGTGATAGTCATCTGGAAAGCCCAAATAGATGCTGGCCTAAGGCTCCCTCCTCCTACCCTTCTGGTTGATGTTTGTAATCATTTTCGCATCCCTTTCTTTCAAGTCACCCCCTCTGCTATCCGAAGGTTATACGCCTTCCATATTCTATGTCGGGCTCACGGTGTTGGGGATACCGCCAAACTATTCTGTCAAACCCAATCTCTTCGCATGCAGGGCAGTCCCCTGTATAGTTTTGCTGGTCTTCCCAAATATCCTACTACCTTTCTTTCCTCTCTAAATTCCCTTGATAAGGGCTTTCTGAGCCATTACTGTTATGTGCGCACCCTCTTCGGCACTTGGCGCGAGTATCACGTTTCAGAGCTGGAGTGGCATAACCCTCGCACTACTTATAAACCAGCCTCTTCCGACGCCCCTTCAACCCGTGATCTGAGTATTATAGCTCGTCTTAATGCTATGAACGAGGCCCAGCCCTTAGACTGTAAATATCTTGTTGAGAACAATTCGGCACTGGCATACAATGATCTATTTCCCCTATATCCAAAGAAATCGATAGGTAAAAAATATAAATTAGAAAAATATATTAACTTTTGTTACCCGGATGCTAATGATGTAGCGTTTTAAATTGCAGACATGTCTTGGAGAAAGAAATGTGGGGACAATCTGCTCGCTGTTGCTTCTCCTGTTCCCAGTGGGGAGCATGGCTCCAGGGGTTCTGCTTCTGGGACAGGCCCCTCAGAACAGCCAATTGGGGTCGAGCTAGTCGCCCTTCCTCCTGTGGTAGAAATCCCAGAGGAAAATGTGGGAGCCTCCCGCCCCTTTAATGTAGAGGAGGTTGATGCAGGCGCCCTTGTTCATAGGAGCAGGCGTCCCAATACTGATGGTGCATCTGGCACCTGTGAAAGGGATATCCAGATTGTGGATATTACTGATGAAGTTCCTTCACCTGACTCGGTCCTCGGTGTCACCCTGGCTGAACTTTCAAAGAAAAGGAAAAGGGGTTCCCTGATCTCCGTGGGGGAGAAGGAGAAACAAGAAGGCCTGAAGAAAGCCGGTCAGTCTAAGGAGCCAGCGAAGAAGTCCACTGGGGGTTCGAAGGTCCTCCCTTCCACCGGGGGAAAGGGTAAGGAACCAGCGAAGAAGCCTGCCGGTGGATTAAAGACCCTCCCCTCTGCAGGTGGAAAAGGCAAGGGCAAAGCTGTGGCCTCTGCCGAAGAATCAGAGGATGTTGTTCCTGGGCCGATTTCGAGTCTGTCGGGGCAGGCGTTAGTCGATGCCTTGATAGCTCGTGTCCATTCCAAGGACCAGGAGAAAGTGGAGAAGCTAACCCGGGGGGTTTTAGTTACTCAGTTGTGCCAGTTGGCCCTTCAGGTACCTTACTTTTTATACCTTTTATCATAGTAAAAACGAAATTACTAACCTCTTTATTGTTCTGTCGGAATCCTTTTTGTCTTCTTGCAGGTGGAGGCTCGGATGTGGGGAGCTGTTAAGTGTATTCATGACTATGATATGTCAGAAAAAGAAAGAGAGAAGGAGCAGGCGGACATCGCCAAGCGTGATGATGATGTCGCTGGAGTGGTGGAACGTCTGAGTGAGGCTGAAGCAGAGATAGCTGAGTTGAAGGCTCGGCTGGCCCAAGCAGATGTGGAGAAGTCTTCCCTGGTTTCTGAACTAACAAGGGTAACCAAGGAAAGTCATGAGAACCTGGCTAGGTTCAAGGCTGGATATGAGGAAGCCTACAAGGCGACTCGGCGTGATTGGAAGAAAACGCTCGTGGAAGCGCAGAATCGTGCCTACGTCCTGGGGGCGCGAGATCAACGCCTGGAGTATTTCTTGTCTCCGCAGGGTCAACACTTTCTGGGATTGATGCTGGAAGGCACCTTGGCGGCCTTCAAGCGGACTCAAGAATACCTGGAGGATTTCGGACCCCTCTTTGCCTATGTGATACAGCAGTCCGCCTCCAAGGCGTTAGAAATGGCAGGGGCGACCTCGGAGCAGCTCGCTACCCTGGATTTGCATGCCCTGATGGATAACCTCAATGATGAGGAAATAAATAGGCTGATGGGGATCCCTGCGAATTCCCCGAAGAAACCAGAATGGTGGTATCCAGTGCTGGAGAGGGCCATTCCCTATTTCGCCTTTGGGGTTGGGTCTGCTTCAGTGCCCTCCGCTCCATTGTATGCGCCTGTTGTCTCTGCTTCCCTGGCGGGCTTTGTGAACCGGCTGCGGGATCCCACCAACAGAAGTACCCGGAGTTTTTCCCAGTATGGTGTGGTGCCTCCTCTGCCCTCTGATTTGGCGGCCTCCATTTCTGAAGATTCCGCTTCCTCCTCCTCTGTGATGGATCAGCTTTTTTCCCTGTATCGAGATGAAAAAATGTTCGTACAAGAAGCTGTCAAATTGGTGGACTTGGGGGTCCGCCTTCCCGCGGTGAAGGAAGCTGGCATGTTGCCCGTGTTCGCAGAGGGAGCCGTTTCTGGCCAAGTCTCTACGAGTGGTGTTCCACCCCCGGTTTCATCTGCCTCTGCTCCTGCCCCTTCTGTCATTGATAGAGATGCTTCCGTTCCTCCTGCCTGAGTTAATAAAATTTTTGTAATTTTTTGGTCTGTATGAACTTAACATTTACCTCCCATTTTTGATATGCAATTACACCTTCTCGGCCTGTTTATATGAAATTTCTTCCCTGCTTGTATTGCTTTTTCCCTTTCATTACTTGTGCTGTTTTTGTTGCTTTCACGTTCATGTTGAATCTGTGCTTGGCTTGGTTTGGCTCATCATGCTTGTTGTCAGTGTTTCTTTGATTTTCTCCTTCGAGATTTCTCTGATTTCCGCTGTGGGGGTTCTGTTGATTCTTCTGGCAGGAACTTCGGTTGACTCTTCTGGAAAGGATTTCACCGCCTCCTCTGACGAGGATTTGGTTGATTTCCCCCGGAAGGGATTTCACCGCCTCCTCTGGCGAGGATTTGGTTGATTCCTCTGGAAAGGATTTCACCGCCTCCTCTGACGAGGATTTGGTTGATTCTTTTGGAAAGGATTTTACCGCCTCCTCTGACGAGGATTTGGTTGGTTCTTCTGGAAAGGATTTTACCGCCTCATCTGCCGAGGATTTGGTTGATTCCTCTGGAAAGGATTTTACCGCCTCCTCTGCCGAGGATTTGGTTGATTCCTCTGGAAAGGATTTTACCGCCTCCTCTGACGAGGATTTGGTTAATTTCTTTGTTAGCGATTTCGTGCTTCCCATCCACGCTGCTTCCCATCCAAGCTGCTTCCCATCCAAGCTTGAGCACTCTGCGCGGAGCATGGAAGACCCGGGGGGTGCAACCAACTTTCGCGGCTTACGATTAAATAGTAACCCTCTGCGTGGAGCATGGAAGGCCCGGATGGCACGACCAACTTTCACGGCTTACGATTAAATAGTAACCCTCTGCGTGGAGCATGGAAGGCCCGGGTGGCACGACCAACTTTCACGGCTTATGATTAAATAGTAACCCCCTGCACGGAGCATGGAAAACCCGGGGGGTGCGACCAACTTCCGTGGCTTACGGTTAAGTGCAACCTCTGCACGGAGCATGGAGGACCCAGGAGGAGTGCAACCAACTTTCGTGGCTTACGATTATGTGCAACCTCTACGCGGAGCATGGAAGGCCCGGATGGCACGACCAACTTTCGCGGCTTACGATTGAAAGAACACCCTGCACGGAGCGTGGAAAACCCGGGGGGTGTGACCAGCTTTCGTGACTTACGGTTAAGGACAACCTCTGCGCGGAGCATGGAGGACCCGGGGGGTGTAACCAACTTTCGCGGCTTACGATTATGTGCCACCTCTGCGCGGAGCATGGAAGGCCCGTATGGCACGACCAACTTTCGCGTCTTACGATTGAAAGAACACCCTGCACGGAGCGTGGAAAACCCGGGGGGTGTGACCAGCTTTCGTGACTTACGGTTAAGGACAACCTCTGCGCGGAGCATGGAGGACCCGGGGGGTGTAACCAACTTTCGCGGCTTACGATTATGTGCCACCTCTGCGCGGAGCATGGAAGGCCCGGATGGCACGACCAACTTTCGCGGCTTACGATTAGATAGTATCCCTCCCTCTGCGCGGAGCATGGAAGGCCCGGATGGCGCAACCAACTTTCGCGGCTTACGAGCGCTTCCCTCTGCTCTGCTGGAGCGTGATCCCTCTGTTTTTCCCTTTACTTGTTGAGAAGTCATTTTTGAATTTGAAAATTGGGGACTACGGGTATACACCCTACTCCCCCCTCTGGTGACATGTGCAATACTCTGTTATGAACATGTTGGCCCGATTATTCCTTACTCCGTTTTCAGCCCATAAACTCGCGTGGGCCCATTATCTCTTAGCCCATTTCTTAAGCCCAGTATCGCCTCTATATATACCCTTCCCCCTTCGCGATCTAGGTTATAATTCCTCATTTCTTTTCCTCCGTCCCGAACTGCTCTCCTTTCCAACCCTAGATCTGCCAACCTTTTGCCTCTCTTGTTATGTATCTTTCCCCATCTTGGTTGTAAAGCACTCAGGTAAGGGAAGTTCCCCTCTGAACACTCACATCCCTAAAGGCTCCGCCTTTTCCTCTGTATTTCTGGTGCAGATCTCTAACTTTGTGGTTGTAATGAGCGGACTTCCCGTACTTGAGAGCATTATTGCCGTGTTTCTCAGATCTGGACGTTGATTCTCCGGATCCGGGCGTTGATTCCCCAGATCTGGGCGTTGGTTTGCTCCTTTTCTGTATTCCTTCTCTGTAGCATTTTGACTTGTTATTTTTCTGGATATTCTGCAGGCGTGTGGTGGAGCTGAAGTAGATCTGAGAAATGAGCATGTCCCGGCAGCGAAAGAGAACTCGAAGTGTTGGATCGTGGAAGAAGAGACGTCCATCCCTGATGCTTGCTTTCCCTTTGACCTGCTAAGAAGCAGTTTTTGTATTTGTTTCTCCCTTGTCCTGCTAAGAAGTAGTTTGCATTTTGAATTTAAAAATTAGGGATTACGGGTATACACCCTACTCCCCCCTCTGGTGACATGTGCAGTGCTCTGCACAAACATGTTAAGTAGCATATGTAATGTAAGAAAGCAAGAATTGAAATAAATGAAACAACACAAGGGAATTCCCTAGAACCACATATCTGTTTTATTGATATTATGGCCCCAGACCTCGTTAAAACCCCTGTGGGGAAAAAGAGTATCCGGTCTACAAGTGATTACTCCTGCTAAGAAGCAGTTATACATAGAACTTTTTGAGTGTGTTTATATTCCATGGTCTGGGGAGAGCTCTGCCGTCTGAATCCGACAATATGTACGCTTCCCCACCCAAGACCTCTGTGATTATGAACGGTCCTTCCCAGTTTGCTTCAAACTTGCCCACCACCTTTAACGCGTCTGCTCTTTTCAATACTAGATCGCCCTTGACCAGTTTTCTTGCTCTGATCCTTTTGTCGTACCCTGTTTTGATGACACTTTTATATTTTACTGCTCTGATTTGAGCTTCCTCTCGCTGTGCTTCCACAAGGTCGAGCTCAGTTCTTCGAAGATCGGCGTTGTGTTCCGTATCATAAGTGATAATGCGGTATGATTCCAATCTGGCTTCTGCTGGTACCACTGCATTGGATCCATATACCAGCGTGAAAGGAGCCTCCCCTGTCGCCGTCTTTGGACTGGTGCGATAAGCCCAGAGGACGGTATCCAATTCTTCAACCCACTTCCCTCTGCTCTGATTCAGTCTCTTCTTGATCCCTTCACAAATAGTTCTGTTAGCCAGCTCCACCTGGCCATTGGCTTGTGGGTGGGCCACCGAGACGAAACGCTGTGTGATATCCATTCGGTCGCAGAAATCCGCGATCCTTTGCCCCGTGAACTGAGTCCCGTTATCGGATACAATGATTCTCGGTACCCCGAATCTGCAACAGATGTTTCTCCAAATAAAGCGCTCCACTGTAACTTCATCAATCTTGCCCACAGCATCGGCCTCGACCCATTTAGAAAAATAATCTACTGCCACGATGAGAAAGCATTTCCCTCCCGGTGCTGTAGGCAACTTCCCGACTATATCAATGCCCCATTTGTCAAACGGACATGCCGCGTACATGACACCCATAGGCTCCCCTGGTACATTGATTCGCCCTGCATGTCTCTGGCAAGCTTCGTACTTGCGGACGAACTCTCTGGCCTCCTTGTTGATGTGAGGCCAATAGAACCCGGCCCGGATAATTTTGCGCACAAGATCCCAAAATCCCGTATGCCCACCACAGCAACCTGCATGAATTTCTTGCAAAGCAAAATTAGCTTCCTTTGGAGATAAACATTTTCGCAAAGGTTGAGTGAAAGATCGTTTGAAGAGTTGATCGTTGATTAAGCAGTAGTTCTCATAGCGAGCCCTCTGATTGGATTCTCTGCTCAGCCGCTCCTCTGTCTTCAGAAAGTGTATAATCGGAGCCCGCCAATCATCTCTGATCTCTACTGAGAACACCTGCGAAGTTTCCATCTCTCTGGTATCACAGAGTAGAATAATCTCGTCGCTCCAAGTTTGCTCTACTGCGCTAGCCATGCGCGCCAGTAGGTCGGCCTTCGTATTCTCCTCCCGAGAAATCTGTTCGAGCTTAAATTCCATGAACTTTTCTTTCATTTCGCTAATTTTGGTATGGTACGCCTTCATCCTCTGATCCTTGATACCATAACTTCCCGAGAACTGTTGTGCAACCAACTGGGAGTCTGTCTTTATGATGACACACTCGGCTTTAAGCTCTGACAAGATGTGAGCCCCTCTGACCACGGCCTCATACTCCGCTTCATTGTTAGACAACCGACAAGTGAATTTGATGGCGAACTGGTATGTCCCATAACCCGGCGAAGTGATATAAACCCCGATTCCACACCCTTTTTTTGTTACTGATCCATCCACGAAAGCAACCCAGAACTCTGGCACGGGACGCCGAGTTGTTTCTTGTAGGAAATCTGCCAGCGCTTGCGCCTTGATCGTCGTTCTCGGTTCATAATCCACGTCATACTCCCCCAACTCCACAGCCCATTTAACCATTCTCCCTGACAAATCCGGGCGTCCCAAAACTTGTTTGAAAGGTAAAGCAGTGCGCACCACCACCCGATGTGACAAGAAGTAAGGTCTCAGTTTTCTTGCCGTAATCATGACTACCAGAGCAGCCTTCTCAATCTCTGTATAATTCAATTCGGAACCTTGAATAATTCGGCTGACGAAATAGATGGGCTTCTGATGGCTTCCTTCTTCCCTGATAAGCACAGAGCTGATCGCATCCTCTCCCACCGCTATATATAGATACAACGTTTCTCCCGGGACCGGCTTGGTCAGAGTAGGAAGTTTCGCTAGGTACACTTTAAGATCCTCAAATGCCGCTCGGCATTCCTCTGTCCACAAAAACTTACTGCCCTTCCTCAATACTTTAAAAAACGGCATGCTCCGCTCTGCTGATCGCGAGATGAACCTGCTCAGAGCAGTGATGCGCCCATTCAGAGTCTGCACCTCCTTGATTCCTCTGGGCGGTGTCATTTCCATGATAGCTTTGACCTTTTCGGCGTTAACCTCAATTCCTGCAGGCGTGACTTTATATCCCAAGAACTTCCCTGTTGTGACCCCAAAGGTGCATTTTGCTGGATTTAACATAAGCCGATGGTCTCTGACCACCGTGAAGATCTCCTCCAGGTCAGAAACATGATCATCTGCCCTCATACTCCGAACAAGCATATCATCCACGTATACTGAGATATTCTTAGCAAGTTGGTCTTTGAAAATTTTTTCCATCATTCGCTGATACGTGGCTCCCGCATTCTTCAGACCAAACGGCATACTCTTCCACCCATATACTCCACAACAGACGGCAAAGGCCGTCTTGGCGATGTCTCCCCTGTTCATCTTTACCTGATGATACCCTTGGTATGCATCCATCATGGATAATAAGGCACATCCTGAAGTAGATTCCACCAATTGATCAATCCTCGGCAGAGGATAGTGGTCCTTCGGACAAGCGGCATTTAAATCTCTGAAATCCACACACATCCTCCAAGTGTTTGTTTTCTTGGGTACCATCACCGCGTTTGAGATCCACTCTGGATATTGTACCTCCTCAATATGCCCGGCTTTTAGTAGCTCATAGACCTGCTCTCTGATTGCAGCGTCCTTTTTAGCCCCGAAATTCCTTGTTCGCTGTTTCACCGGCTTAACCTTGGGGTCTACATTGAGGCAATGTTCTGCTAATTCTCTATCAATTCCTTTTAGATCTGCGGTGCTGAATGCGAATACATCCGCATTTCTCCGAAGACAGCTAATGAGCTCTTCTCTGACTTGATCACTCATGGTAGACCCAACCTTTGTCTGGAAACCCTCTTTTCCTGGAAATAATTCAATCATGTTGCAAACATCGCTGGTGGACACCAGCGCGGTTTTCTCTGTGGAGTCTCTGTCTTTTAATAAATCCGCCAACTCTTGGCGCTCCTCTGCTGGGGCATGCACCTCGCCCACTTTCCCCTTCTTCCGGGCGTTCGACCCCTCTGTCCGTCTTTCCCTTTTCTGCCCCGCTGACTGTGTGAGCATTTGCACGTAGCATGCTTTTGATGTCGTTTGATCGCCACAAACTTCTCCCACTCTTCCCCCCTCGATTGGAAACTTCATTTTTAGGTGAAACAAAGAGATAACCGCCCTGAACGCCGTCAAGGCGGGCCGGCCGAGTATGACATTGTACGAGGGTTTAGGCATATCCACCACTAAGAAACGTACCATCCTTGTTTTGTTGCCCGCAACTGTACTGCCAAGAATCAATGGCAGCTCTACATATCCTAGAGGCATGACCATTTCTCCCCCGAACCCAAACAGAGGGGCGTTTGTCGGCTCAATATGAGCGTTGATTCCCATATTTTGAAGACACTCCTTATATAAGATGTTTACAGCGCTGCCCGAATCTACGAAAATACGGTGAATAATGCAGCCGGCAATGTCTGCCGTAATGACCAGCGCATCATCATGAGGGTACATCAATGTGCGTATATCTTCTGCTCCAAAAGTGATCGCAGGCTCTTCTGCTACATTCGTAATTTCCATGACCCTTTTAGGATAGTACCCTGTTTTTACTGCTCTGACGACTTGTTTTTTGGCCCGATTTGATGTGGGCATCCCGTTCTCTCCGCAAATCATGTGAACTTCCCTCCTGTATGGGGGGGGAGGAGCTTGCCTGTCTGCCCCCTCTCTGCGATTATCGCGATTGTCATCAAGCCTGCGATCTCTGTTGTTCCCCTGCTCTTGTCGCTGATCCCGGTTATTTCTTTGATCCCTCTGATCTCGCTGATCCCTCTGATCCCGCTGATCTCTCTGATCAGTCCTCCTCTGGCCCTCATTTCCTCTGTCAATGAAGTGGTCGAGATATCCCTGACGCACCAGTAACTCCAACTGGTGTTTAAGATGTCCACAATATTTCGTGTAATGCCCGAAAGAATTGTGATATTCGCACAACTTATTATTAGGCCCCTCCTGTGGCGGCCCAGTCCGGTAGGTTCCCGGTGCCATAAAGAACGGCTGATCCTTTATCAAATGAAAAATTTCTTCTTGTGGTTTATTCAGGGGTGTGTACTCGGTAAACCGCGTAACTTCATTCACTGTGCGCTGCTGTTGAGACGGCATTCCTCCTTGGGGTGGCAATACCCTGGGAGGCAACCCTCTGAACGGGGCCCTTTCCTGATGTCTCTGTCTTTCGGGTGCTTCCTCAGCTTTCTTGACCCTATGCTTATCATTCTCCACTTTTCTTGCCATCTTGGCATCTTCCAACTGCAAATAACCTGGCAACCTTGCCATAATGTCATCAAAATCCCTTGCTGGCCGAATTTGCAATTCGTCAAAGAAGATTCCTGGCCTGAGTCCTCTGACATAGGCGCAATTCTTGATTTGCGATTCTGCCTCTGGTACCTCCAGAGCAGCGAGATTAAATCTTGCTGTATATTCCCGCAACGTTTCACCCTGATCTTGCTTGATATCCATTAGCGAAAGAGCCGATTTCCCTACCCTCCGCGAACTCGCGAACTGACGTAAAAAACGAGTTTGTAGATCCTCAAAGGAATGAATAGAGTTCGGGGGAAGCATCCCAAACCACAACTGAGCCGGGCCAGTAAGCGTAGTTGAAAAGATGCGGCACTTGATGCCCTCCGTGTACATATGCAACGTGACTAACCCTTCAAACTGATTGAGGTGCACCTCTGGATCGGTAGTGCCATCATAATCCAGCGAGATAGGCTTGTAGCTTCTAGGTAGGGTATCTGCCAGAATATCCTCAGAGAAAGGACTACGGTTGCTGATGGGGTGAAATCGCGAAGTCTTGGCCCTCTTGTTCCCTGTATGCCTCCCCTGCTCCCTTCTGTCTCTGGGCGCATCACGAGCGTGGCGCTTGTGGATTCTATATTCAAGTCTACCAGAGGAGTACTCCGGTTCCCGTTCCTCTGATCTCTCTGTGTAGCGCGACTTTTCTGATCGATGGGACTTCTCTACCCGGTGCGATTTTCCTGACCTTTGTTCCCTATCCTCCCTTCGGGATTTCTCCCTCAGTGATTCCTCCAGATCCTGGAGTTGATGTTTCAGCTGGGACACTTGGTTTTTCAACCTTGCCTTTTCCTTCGGTCTCCCCTCTTCAAACACCAGGGAGACGGATTGACTATCAGACTCGTCAACCCGCTCTCTTCTGACCACACTGTTGAGTCTGACCCGGCTCCCCTCTGGTCTTCTTTCCACTTCCCTGTCAGCCGGGTCCCCTTGCATTTCCAGAGGCATCGCAGCCTGTTTGTTGATTGCTAAAGTGTTTACTTCCTGGGCAGTTGGAGGTGGGGCCTCAGTGCCCTGCGGGTTTGCTGCTCCAACCAGGGGCGCTATAGTAGGCATGATAGACAGCATCGGCGTTCCCATTGCCTGGCGCATGTTAGCGTAACTGAGCAAGGCCATCATCTGCTCTGCTATCCCAAAGTTAATCGATCCCCCACCAGATGTGGGGGCCAAGCTCGGCACCTCTAATCCTGGCGTCACCAGAGCAGACCTCTGGAAGTTACCATTCAATCCCATCAGCGGAGTAACCGAAACAGCGGGGAATCCCGGTGGCGTAGCGAAGGTTGTGTTGCCCTGCAAGTAGTTGAACAATGAGGTAGGCACCTCAGTGGTAAGCGCAGCGGAGTCGAACTCCTTTTCTAGGTTGCGGTGTGCATCAGAGGATCCCATGGTACCTACACATAAACAAAGTGAGAAACCATTCTAACGACGAAAGAATAAACCCCTTATTACCGATTGGAGTCCCGATATAAGAAATCCAATAAGAAATCCCGGCTACCGGTACAGAGACCCTTAAAAAATTCCCCACGCCGTAACTCTATACCCTGGGAAATAAACCCAGGGCATAGATTAAGAAAACAGAGCCCGGATAACAGTGGTTTCCCCCGTGAACCCCCACCAAAGTCCGGCGGAGAAAACAGAGCACCCAGAGAACCAAAATAGGAAATCCAAAGACAAGCAAAAACAGGGCAACCACCAACAAACTTATTAGTGTAATACGTTAGAAACGATAGATAAACGAGAGCTATGTGAGGAAACGAACAAGATTAACACGGCAATCAACCCAAGATTAACATGATCCTGTCTTATAATAATCACAAAGCCTATAAACAACAGGATTACCACGACCATCCCCCAAATTATTAGCGTAAAGCAGTATTCAACGCATATGACGAGAATTAGTTTAAGCAAGCATGAAGGACATCCATAATTATTCTTTTAAACGCCAATTATCCACCCATCAATAACACAAACCTCATGATAACAACACCAAAACACTAATCTACGTATTAATCGGTGCGAAACCCGTAAATTAACAGTAAAGAAGTTCATGAAAAAAGAGACAAAGTGCGAAATAATCTTTCATCAGTGCAAAGCCCCTAATTAACAACAAAACCTCATGATGATGAGTAATATATGCAGAGTAGGGAAAGAATACAAATCAGAGGAATCGACCCCACTGGCGGGACGAATATGGCAGAAGAGATACACTCACCAAAGAAGTCACCATCATCAGAGAAGTCATCCCCCTCAGAGAAGTCACCATCGTCAGAGAAGTCCCCCTCAGAGAAGTCACCATCGTCAGAGAAGTCCCCCACGTCAGAGAAGTCATCCATGTCAAAGAAGTCCTCCATGCCAGAGAAGTCATCCACGTCAGAGAAGTCCTTCATGCTAGAGAAGTCATCCGTGTCAGAGAAGTCATCCGTGTCAGAGAAGTCCTACACGCCAGAGAAGTCATCCACGTCAGAGAAGTCCTTCATGCCAGAGAAGTCATCCGTGCCAGAGAGATCGCCTCTTTCAAAAGGATCGCCAAAGACGCGGAGGATTTTCCCGCGTGAAGATGAAATTCCTGATATACCCTTCAATCACGTCAAACGCATGCACTAGCATCGATTTTACCTTTTTACCCTCAATTGTAATCTATAAATAGGCCTCGTGCTCGTGTATTACATTTTTTACGCTATCATTTGCTCTCGAATACTACAGTTATATTTTGCTCTCAATTCTCCGATTGTTACTTCATCCTTTCCGATCAACTTTACTAGGTATAGTTTACGCCTTTCATTCCGTAGTTTAGGTGTTGGTTTCGTTAAACACCAACTGGCGCCGTCTGTGGGAAAGTTACTGGGCTAGGACGTGAGATCAGGGTCGCCGGCGTACGCAGATCTGAGATTCCAATCGGATCTGCGGGCGCTGGCACCAATCGAGCCGATAATTCGGACACCCAGCTGTTTTTAATCGGTTAATTGCGTCTTCTGGTTTAATATACTGATAATCTGCTGTGATGTGCGTTGATTTATGTTTTTGGTGCATGGGGAAAGGTGGCGACGGGCACAAATCATGAATCGGGGAATTCTACGTTTATTCACCGTTTGTTTGAGTTAATTGTTTACGCACGAAGGGTTTCCTGGTAGAATTGACGCTTTCTTCACTGATCTAATGTTTTATATGGGAAAATTGTGGTGTGAGGCTCTGTTTTGATTATGTTGGGTGCTTTTTTTCTTACGGTTCTAGTGTTTTGCGTCGATGAACTGTGGATTGACCTCGTATCGCCGGTATCTTGGGTTTATGCTGTTAGTTTACGGGTGTTTTACGTATAAACGGGATAATTGTGGGTGATCTTCATGTTTTCTCCGATAATCCTTGAATTGTGCTTGTGGGCTGTTGAGTATTATTCTGTTTTTGGGAGAATGTGAGGGTTTGTTGTTAATTAGGGGCTTTGAACCGATGAAAGATTATTTCGCACTTTGTCTCTTGTCTCATGAACTTCTTTACTGTTGATTTACGGGTTTCGCACCGATTAATACGTCGATTAGTGTTTTGGTGTTGTTATCATGAGGTTTGTGTTATTGATGGATGGATAATTGACGTTTAAAAGAATAATTATGGATGTCCTTCATGCTTGCTTAAACTAATTCTCGTCCTATGCGTTGAATACTGCTTTACGCTAATAATTTGGGGGACGGTCGTGATAATCCTGTTGTGTATAGGCTTTGTGATTATTATAAGACAGGATCATGTTAATCTTGGGCTGATTGCCGTGTTAATCTTGTTCGTTTCCTTACATAGCTCTCGTTTATCTATCATTTCTAACGTATTACGCTAATAAGTTTGTTGGTGGTTGCCCTGTTTTGCTTGTCTTTGGATTTCCTATTTTGGTTCTCTGGGTGCTCTGTTTTCTCCGCCGGACTTTGGTGGGGGTTCACGGGGGAAACCACCGTTATGCGGGCTCTGTTTTCTTAATCTAGGCCCTGGGTTTATTTCCCAGGGTATAGAGTTACAGCGTGGGGAATTTTTTAATGGTCCCTGTACCGGTAACCGGGATTTCTTATTGGATTTCTTATATCGGGACTCCAATCGGTAGTAAGGGGTTTATTCTTTCGTCGTCAGAATGGTTTCTCACTTTGTTTATGTGTAGGTACCATGGGATCCTCTGATGCACACCGCAACCTAGAAAAGGAGTTCGACTCCGCTGCGCTTACCACTGAGGTGCCTACCTCATTGTTCAACAACTTGCAGGGCAACACAACTTTCGCTACGCCACCGGGATTCCCCGCTGTTTCGGTTACTCCGCTGATGGGATTGAATGGTAACTTTCAGAGGTCTGCTCTGGTGACACCAGGATCAGAGGTGCCGAGCCTGGCCCCCACATCTGGTGGGGGATCGATTAACTTTGGGATAGCAGAGCAGATGATGGCCTTGCTCAGTTACGCTAATATGCGCCAAGCAATGGGAACTCCAATGCTGTCTATGGTTCCTATTGTAGCTCCCCTGGTTGGAGCAGCAAACCCGCAGGGCACTGAGGCCCCACCTCCAGCTGCTCAGGAGGTAAATACTTTAGCAATCAACAAACAAGCTGCGATGCCTCTGGAAATGCAAGGTGACCCGGCTGACAGGGAAGTGGAAAGAAGACCAGAGGGGAGCAGGGTCAGACTTAACAGTGTTGTGAGAAAGGAGAGGGTTGACGAGTCTGATAGTCAATCCGTCTCCCTGGTGTTCGAGGAAGAGAGACCAAGGGAGAAGGCTCGGTTAAAAAACCAAGTATCTCAGCTGAAACATCAACTCCAGGATCTGGAGGAATCACTGAGGGAGAAATCCCGAAGGGAGACAGGGAACAAAGGTCAGGAAAATCGCACCGGGTAGAGAAGTCCCATCGATCGGAAAAATCGCACTACACAGAGAGGTCAGAGGAACAGGAGTTGGAGTATTCCTCTGGCAGACATGAATATAGAATTCACAAGCGCCACGCTCGTGACGCACCCAGGGACAGAAGGGAGCAGGGGAGGCATAAGGGGGACAAGAGAGCTAAGACGTCAAGGTTCTACCCGATCAATAACCGCAGTCCTTTCTCGGACGATATCTTGGCAGATACCTTACCTAGAAGCTACAAGCCCATCTCACTGGATTACGATGGCACTACCGATCCGGAGGTACACCTCAATCGGTTTGAAGGGTTGGTTACGCTGCACATGTACACGGAGGGCATCAAGTGCCGCATCTTTTCAACTACGCTTACTGGACCGGCTCAGTTGTGGTTTGGGATGCTTTCCCCGAACTCTATTCATTCCTTTGAGGATCTACAAACTCGTTTTTTACGTCAGTTCGCGAGTTCACGGAGGGTAGGGAAGTCAGCTCTTTCGCTGATGGACATCAAGCAAGATCAGGGTGAAACGTTGCGGGAGTATACAGCAAGATTTAATCTCGCTGCTCTGGAGGTGCCAGAGGCAGAATCGCAAATCAAGAATTGCGCCTATGTCAGAGGACTCAGGCCAGGAATTTTCTTTGACGAATTGCAAATTCGTCCAGCAAGGGATTTTGATGACATTATGGCAAGGTTGCCAGGTTATTTGCAGTTGGAGGATGCCAAAATGGCAAGAAAGGCAGAAACTGACAAGCATAAGATCAAGAAGACCGAAGAAGCACCTGAGAGACAGAGACACCAGGATAAGGCCCCATTCAGAGGGTTGCCTCCGAGAGTATTGCCACCACAGGGAGGAATTCCGTCCCACCAGCAGCGCACAGTGAATGAGGTTACGCGGTTTACCGAGTACACACCCTTGAATAAACCACAGGAAGAAATTTTTCAGTTGATAAAGGATCAGCCGTTCTTTCGGGCACCGGGAACCTACCGGACTGGGCCGCCACATGAGGGGCCTAATAATAAGTTGTGCGAATATCACAATTCCTTCGGGCATTACACGAAGTATTGTGGACATCTTAAACACCAATTGGAATTACTGGTGCGTCAGGGATATCTCGACCACCTCATTGACAGAGGACATGAGGGCCAGAGGAGGACTGATCAGAGAGATCAGCGAGATCAGAGGGATCAGAGGGATCAGCGAGATCAGAGGGATCACAGAAATAATCGGGATCAGCGACAAGAGCAGGGAAACAACAGAGATCGCAGGCTTGATGACAATCGGGATAATCGCAGAGAGGGGGCAGACAGGCAAGCTCCTCCTCCCCCCCCATACAGGAGGGAAGTTCACATGATTTGCGGAGAGAATGGGATGCCCACATCAAATTGGGCTAAAAAACAAGTCGTCAGAGCAGTAAAAACATGGTACTATCCTAAAAGGGTCATGGAAATTACGAATGCAGCAGAAGAGCCTGCGATCACTTTTGGAGCAGAAGATATACGCACACTGATGTACCCGCATGATGATGCGCTGGTCATTACGGCAGACATTGCCGGCTGCATTATTCACCGTATTTTCGTGGATTCGGGCAGCGCTGTAAACATCCTGTATAAGGAATGTCTTCAAAATATGGGAATCAACGCTCATATTGAGCCGACAAACGCCCCGCTGTTTGGGTTCGGGGGAGAAATGGTCATGCCCCTAGGATATGTAGAGCTGCCATTGATTCTTGGCGGTGCAGTTGCGGGCAACAAAACAAGGATGGTACGGTTCTTAGTGGTGGATATGCCTAAACCCTCGTACAATGTCATACTCGGCCGGCCTGCCTTGACGGCGTTCAGGGCAGTTATCTCTTTGTTTCACCTAAAAATGAAGTTTCCAATCGAGGGAGGAAGAGTGGGAGAAGTTTGCGGCGATCAAACAACATCAAAAGCATGCCACGTACAAATGCTCACACAGTCAGCGGGACAGAAAAGGGAAAGACGAACAGAGGGGTCGGACGCCCGGAAGAGGGGGAAAGTGGGCGAGGTGCACGCCCCAGCAGAAGAGCGCCAAGAATTGGCGGATTTGTTAAAAGACAGAGACTCCACAGAGAAAACTGCGCTGGTGTCCACTAGCGATGTTTGCAATATGATCGAATTATTTCCAGGGAAAGAGGGTTTCCAGACAAAGGTTGGGTCTACCATGAGTGATCGAGTCAGAGAAGAGCTCATTAGTTGTCTTCGGCGAAATGCGGATGTATTCGCATTCAGCACCGCAGATCTAAAAGGAATTGATAGAGAATTAGCAGAACATTGCCTCAATGTGGACCCCAAGGTTAAGCCGGTGAAACAGCGGACAAGGAATTTTGGGGCTGAAAAAGACGCTGCAATCAGAGAGCAGGTCTATGAGTTACTAAAAGCCGGGCATATTGAGGAGGTACAATATCCGGAGTGGATCTCAAACGCGGTGATGGTACCCAAGAAAACAAACACTTGGAGGATGTGTGTGGATTTCAGAGATTTAAATGCCGCTTGTCCGAAGGACCACTATCCTCTGCCGAGGATTGATCAATTGGTGGACTCTACTTCAGGATGTGCCTTATTATCCATGATGGATGCATACCAAGGGTATCATCAGGTAAAGATGAACAGGGGAGACATCGCCAAGACGGCCTTTGCCGTCTGTTGTGGAGTATATGGGTGGAAGAGTATGCCGTTTGGTCTGAAGAATGCGGGAGCCACGTATCAGCGAATGATGGAAAAAATTTTCAAAGACCAACTTGCTAAGAATATCTCAGTATACGTGGATGATATGCTTGTTCGGAGTATGAGGGCAGAGGATCATATTTCTGACCTGGAGGAGATCTTCACGGTGGTCAGAGACCATCGGCTTATGTTAAATCCAGCAAAATGCACCTTTGGGGTCACAACAGGGAAGTTCTTGGGATATAAAGTCACGCCTGCAGGAATTGAGGTTAACGCCGAAAAGGTCAAAGCTATCATGGAAATGACACCGCCCAGAGGAATCAAGGAGGTGCAGACTCTGAATGGGCGCATCACTGCTCTGAGCAGGTTCATCTCGCGATCAGCAGAGCGGAGCATGCCGTTTTTTAAAGTATTGAGGAAGGGCAGTAAGTTTTTGTGGACAGAGGAATGCCGAGCGGCATTTGAGGATCTTAAAGTGTACCTAGCGAAACTTCCTACTCTGACCAAGCCGGTCCCGGGAGAAACGTTGTATCTATATATAGCGGTGGGAGAGGATGCGATCAGCTCTGTGCTTATCAGGGAAGAAGGAAGCCATCAGAAGCCCATCTATTTCGTCAGCCGAATTATTCAAGGTTCCGAATTGAATTATACAGAGATTGAGAAGGCTGCTCTGGTAGTCATGATTACGGCAAGAAAACTGAGACCTTACTTCTTGTCACATCGGGTGGTGGTGCGCACTGCTTTACCTTTCAAACAAGTTTTGGGACGCCCAGATTTGTCAGGGAGAATGGTTAAATGGGCTGTGGAGTTGGGGGAGTATGACGTGGATTATGAACCGAGAACGGCGATCAAGGCGCAAGCGCTGGCAGATTTCCTACAAGAAACAACTCGGCGTCCCGTGCCAGAGTTCTGGGTTGCTTTCGTGGATGGATCAGTAACAAAAGAAGGGTGTGGAATCGGGGTTTATATCACTTCGCCGGGTTATGGGACATGCCAGTTCGCCATCAAATTCACTTGTCGGTTGTCTAACAATGAAGCGGAGTATGAGGCCGTGGTCAGAGGGGCTCACATCTTGTCAGAGCTTAAAGCCGAGTGTGTCATCATAAAGACAGACTCCCAGTTGGTTGCACAACAGTTCTCGGGAAGTTATAGTATCAAGGATCAGAGGATGAAGGCGTACCATACCAAAATTAGCGAAATGAAAGAAAAGTTCATGGAATTTAAGCTCGAACAGATTTCTCGGGAGGAGAATACGAAGGCCGACCTACTGGCGCGCATGGCTAGCGCAGTAGAGCAAACTTGGAGTGACGAGATTATTCTACTCTGTGATACCAGAGAGATGGAAACTTCGCAGGTGTTCTCAGTAGAGATCAGAGATGATTGGCGGGCTCCGATTATACACTTTCTGAAGACAGGGGAGCGGCTGAGCAGAGAATCCAATCAGAGGGCTCGCTATGAGAACTACTGCTTAATCAACGATCAACTCTTCAAACGATCTTTCACTCAACCTTTGCTAAAATGTTTATCTCCAGAGGAAGCTAATTTTGCTTTGCAAGAAATTCATGCAGGTTGCTGTGGTGGGCATACGGGATTTCAGGATCTTGTGCGCAAAATTATCCGGGCCGGGTTCTATTGGCCTCACATCAACAAGGAGGCCAGAGAGTTCGTTCGCAAGTGCGAAGCTTGCCAGAGACATGCAGGGCGAATCAATGTACCAGGGGAGACTATGGGTGTCATGTACGCGGCATGTCCGTTCGACAAATGGGGCATTGATATAGTCGGGAAGTTGCCTACAGCACCGGGAGGGAAATGCTTTCTCATCGTGGCAGTAGATTATTTTTCTAAATGGGTCGAGGCCGAGGCTGTGGGCAAGATTGATGAAGTTACAGTGGAGCGCTTTATTTGGAGAAACATCTGTTGCAGATTCGGGGTACCAAGAATCATTGTATCTGATAACGGGACTCAGTTCACGGGGCAAAGGATCGCGGATTTCTGCGACCGAATGGATATCACACAGCGTTTCGTCTCGGTGGCCCACCCACAAGCCAATGGCCAGGTGGAGCTGGCTAACAGAACTATTTGTGAAGGGATCAAGAAGAGACTGAATCAGAGCAGAGGGAAGTGGGTTGAAGAATTGGATACCGTCCTCTGGGCTTATCGCACCAGTCCAAAGACGGCAACAGGGGAGGCTCCTTTCACGCTGGTATATGGATCCAATGCAGTGGTACCAGCAGAAGCCAGATTGGAATCATACCGCATTATCACTTATGATACGGAACACAACGCCGATCTTCGGAGAACAGAGCTCGACCTTGTGGAAGCACAGCGAGAGGAAGCTCAAATCAGAGCGGCAAAATATAAAAGTGTCATCAAAGCAGGGTACGACAAAAGGATCAGAGCAAGAAAACTGGTCAAGGGCGATCTAGTATTGAAAAGAGCAGACGCGTTGAAGGCAGTGGGCAAGTTTGAAGCAAACTGGGAAGTACCGTTCATAGTCACAGAGGTCTTGGGGGGGAGCGTACATATTGTCGGATTTAGACGGCAGAGCTCTCCCCAGACCATGGAATATAAACACACTCAAAAAGTTCTATGTATAACTGCTTCTTAGCAGGAGTAATCACTTGTAGACCGGATACTCTTTTTCCCCACAGGGGTTTTAACGAGGTCCGGGGCCATGATATCAATAAAACAGATATGTGGTTCTAGGGAATTCCCTTGTGTTGTTTCATTCATTTCAATTCTTGTTTTCTTACATTACATATGCTACTTAACATGTTCGTGCAGAGCACTGCACATGTCACCAGAGGGGGGAGTAGGGTGTATACCCGTAATCCCTAATTTTTAAATTCAAAATGCAAACTGCTTCTTAGCAGGACAAGGGAGAAACAAATACAAAAACTGCTTCTTAGCAGGGCAAAGGGAAAGCAAGCATCAGGGATGGACGTCTCTTCTTCCGCGATTCAACACTTCGAGTTCTCTTTCGCTGCCGGGACATGCTCATTTCTCAGATCTACTTCAGCTCCACCACACGCCTGCAGAATATCCAGAAAAATAACAAGTCAAAATGCTACAGAGAAGGAATACAGAAAAGGAACAAACCAATGTCCAGATCCGGGGAATCAACGCTCAGATCTGGAGAAACAACGACCAGATCCGGGAAACACGGCAATAACGCTCTCAAGCAAGGGAAGCCCGCTCATTACAACCACAAAGTTAGAGATCTGCACCGGAGGCACAGAGGAAAAGGGCGAAACCTTCAGGGATGTGAATGTTCAGAGGGGAACTTCCCTTATTTGAGTGCTTTACAACCAAGATGGGAAAAAATACGGAAAGTAGGAGAGAAGGAATAGCAGATCTAGGGTTTGAAAGGAAGTCGGAAAAGGGTAACGAGGGAGCTTTCTCTAAGAATCTTGGAGATAAAACCCTCAGGCGGGGGGGAGTCCTGTTTTTTCAAGTCACCAACGGGCGCCGGCGTACTTTCTCAAAAGGACTCGCTCCCCCGACTGAGGGCATTACAACCAAGACAAGAAGGCATTTTGAGCCAAAAAGACGGGAGATCTAGGGTTTGAGAAGAGAGCAGCTTGGGGCGGCGGAAAGAAAATAAGGGATTCTGAGCTAGGTCATGAAGAATGGAGGGGTATATATAGAGATGGTATCGGGCCTAAGTAAGGGGCCAGGGGTAATGGGCTTATGCGAATTTATGGGCCGGAGAAGGGAGTAAGAAGTAATTGGGCCAACATGTTCATAACAGAGTATTGCACATGTCACCAGAGGGGGGAGTAGGGTGTATACCCGTAGTCCCCAATTTTCAAATTCAAAAATGACTTCTCAACAAGTAAAGGGAAAAACAAAGGGATCACGCTCCAGCAGAGCAGAGGAAAGCGCTCGTAAGCCGCGAAAGTTGGTTGTGCCATCCGGGCCTTCCATGCTCCGCGCAGAGGGAGGGAAGCGCTCGTAAGCCGCGAAAGTTGGTTGTGCCATCCGGGCCTTCCATGCTCCGCGCAGAGGGAGGGAAGCGCTCGTAAGCCGCGAAAGTTGGTTGTGCTATCCGGGCCTTCCATGCTCCGCGCAGAGGGAGGGATACTATTTAATCGTAAGCCGCGAAAGTTGTCGTGCCATCCGGGCCTTCCATGCTCCGCGCAGAGGTGGCACATAATCGTAAGCCGTGAAAGTTGGTTACACCCCCCCGGGTCCTCCATGCTCCGCGCAGAGGTTGTCCTTAACCATAAGTCACGAAAGCTGGTCACACCCCCCGGGTTTTCCACGCTCCGTGCAGGGTGTTCTTTCAATCGTAAGCCGTGAAAGTTGGTCGTGTCATCCGGGCCTTCCATGCTCCGCGCAGAGGTGGCACATAATCGTAAGCCGCGAAAGTTGGTTACACCCCCCGGGTCCTCCATGCTCCGCGCAGAGGTTGTCCTTAACCGTAAGTCACGAAAGCTGGTCGCACCCCCCGGGTTTTCCATGCTCCGTGCAGGGTGTTCTTTCAATCGTAAGCCGCGAAAGTTGGTCGTGCCATCCGGGCCTTCCATGCTCCGCGCAGAGGTTGCACATAATCGTAAGCCACGAAAGTTGGTTGCACCTCTCCTGGGTCCTCCATGCTCCGTGCAGAGGTTGCACTTAACCGTAAGCCACGGAAGTTGGTCGCACCCCCCGGGTTTTCCATGCTCCGTGCAGGGGGTTACTATTTAATCGTAAGCCGTGAAAGTTGGTCGTGCCACCCGGGCCTTCCATGCTCCACGCAGAGGGTTACTATTTAATCGTAAGCCGTGAAAGTTGGTCGTGCCACCCGGGCCTTCCATGCTCCACGCAGAGGGTTACTATTTAATCGTAAGCCGTGAAAGTTGGTCGTGCCACCCGGGCCTTCCATGCTCCACGCAGAGGGTTACTATTTAATCGTAAGCCGTGAAAGTTGGTCGTGCCACCCGGGCCTTCCATGCTCCACGCAGAGGGTTACTATTTAATCGTAAGCCGTGAAAGTTGGTCGTGCCACCCGGGCCTTCCATGCTCCACGCAGAGGGTTACTATTTAATCGTAAGCCGCGAAAGTTGGTTGCACCCCCCGGGTCTTCCATGCTCCGCGCAGAGTGCTCAAGCTTGGATGGGAAGCAGCTTGGATGGGAAGCAGCGTGGATGGGAAGCAGCTTGGATGGGAAGCACGAAATCGCTAACAAAGAAATTAACCAAATCCTCGTCAGAGGAGGCGGTAAAATCCTTTCCAGAAGAACCAACCAAATCCTCGTCAGAGGAGGCGATGAAATCCTTTCCAGAAGAATCAACCAAATCCTCGTCAGAGGAGGCGGTAAAATCCTTTCCAGAAGAACCAACCAAATCCTCGTCAGAGGAGGCGGTGAAATCCTTCCCAGAGGAATCAACCAAATCCTCGCCAGAGGAGGCGGTGAAATCTCTTCCGGGGGAAATCAACCAAATCCTCGTCAGAGGAGGCGGTGAAATCCTTTCCAGAAGAGTCAACCGAAATTCCTGCCAGAAGAATCAACAGAACCCCCACAGCGGAAATCAGAGAAATCTCGAAGGAGAAAATCAAAGAAACACTGACAACAAGCATGATGAGCCAAACCAAGCCAAGCACAGATTCAACATGAACGTGAAAGCAACAAAAACAACACAAGTAGTGAAAGGGAAAAAGCAATACAAGCAGGGAAGAAATTTCATATAAACAGGCCGAGAAAGTGTAATTGCATATCAAAAACGGGAGGTAAATGTTAAGTTCATACAGACCAAAAATTTACAAAAAATGTTATTAACTCAGGCAGGAGGAACGGAAGCATCTCTATCAATGTCAGAAGGGGCAGGAGCAGAGGCAGATGAAACCGGGGGAGGAACACCACTCGTAGAGACTTGGCCAGAAACGGCTCCCTCTGCGAACACGGGCAACATGCCAGCTTCCTTCACCGCGGGAAGACAGACCCCCAAGTCCACCAACTTCACAGCTTCTTGTACAAACGTTTTTTCATCTCGATACAGGGAAAAAAACTGATCCATCGCAGAGGAGGAGGAAGCGGAATCTTCAGAAATGGAGGCCGTCAAATCAGAGGGCAGAGGAGGCACCACACCATACTGGGAAAAACTCCGGGTACTTTTGTTGGTGGGATCCCGCAGCCGGTTCACAAAGCCCGCCAGGGAAGCAGAGACAACAGGCGCATACAATGGAGCGGAGGGCACTGAAGCAGACCCAACCCCAAAGGCGAAATAGGGAATGGCCCTCTCCAGCACTGGATACCACCATTCTGGTTTCTTCGGGGAATTCGCAGGGATCCCCATCAGCCTATTTATTTCCTCATCATTGAGGTTATCCATCAGGGCATGCAAATCCAGGGTAGCGAGCTGCTCCGAGGTCGCCCCTGCCATTTCTAACGCCTTGGAGGCGGACTGCTGTATCACATAGGCAAAGAGGGGGCCGAAATCCTCCAGGTATTCTTGAGTCCGCTTGAAGGCCGCCAGGGTACCTTCCAGCATCAATCCCAGAAAGTGTTGACCCTGCGGAGACAAGAAATACTCCAGGCGTTGATCTCGCGCCCCCAGGACGTAGGCACGATTCTGCGCTTCCACGAGCGTTTTCTTCCAATCACGCCGAGTCGCCTTGTAGGCTTCCTCATATCCAGCCTTGAACCTAGCCAGGTTCTCATGACTTTCCTTGGTTACCCTTGTTAGTTCAGAAACCAGGGAAGACTTCTCCACATCTGCTTGGGCCAGCTGAGCCTTCAACTCAGCTATCTCTGCTTCAGCCTCACTCAGACGTTCCACCACTCCAGCGACATCATCATCACGCTTGGCGATGTCCGCCTGCTCCTTCTCTCTTTCTTTTTCTGACATATCATAGTCATGAATACACTTAACAGCTCCCCACATCCGAGCCTCCACCTGCAAGAAGACAAAAAGGATTCCGACAGATCAATAAAGAGGTTAGTAATTTCGTTTTTACTATGATAAAAGGTATAAAAAGTAAGGTACCTGAAGAGCCAACTGGCACAACTGAGTAACTAAAACCCCCCGGGTTAGCTTCTCCACTTTTTCCTGGTCCTTGGAATGGACACGAGCTATCAAGGCATCGACTAACGCCTGCCCCGACAGACTCGAAATCGGCCCAGGAACAACATCCTCTGGTTCTTCGACAGAGGCCACAGCTTTGCCCTTGCCTTTTCCACCTGCAGAGGGGAGGGTCTTTAATCCACCGGTAGGCTTCTTCGCTGGTTCCTTACCCTTTCCCCCGCTGGAAGGGAGGACCTTCGAACCACCAGTGGACTTCTTCGCTGGCTCCTTAGACTGACCGGCCTTCTTCAGGCCTTCTTGTTTCTCCTTCTCCCCCACGGAGATCAGGGAACCCCTCTTCCTTTTCTTTGAAAGTTCAGCCAGGGTGACACCGGGGACCGAGTCAGGTGAAGGAACTTCATCAGTAATATCCACAATCTGGATATCCCTTTCACAGGTGCCAGAAGCACCATCAGTCCTGGAACGCATGCTCCTATGAACAAGGGCGCCTGCATCAACCTCTTCTGCATCAAAGGGGGGGAGGCTTCCACATTCCCCTCTGGGACTTCTACCACAGGAGGGAGGGCGACCAGCTCGGCCCCAATTGGCCGTTCTGAGGGGCCTGTTCCAGAAGCAGAACCCCCGGTACCATGCTCCCCGCTACGAGCGGGAGAAGCAATGGCAGGCAAATTGTCCCCACATTTCTTTCTCCAAGACATGTCTGCAATTTAAAACGCTACATCATTAGCATCCGGGTAACAAAAGTTAATATATTTTTCTAATTTATATTTTTTACCTATCGATTTCTTTGGATATAGGGGAAATAGATCATTGTATGCCAGTGCCGAATTGTTCTCAACAAGATATTTACAGTCTAAGGGCTGGGCCTCGTTCATAGCATTAAGATGAGCTATAATACTCAGATCACGGGTTGAAGGGACGTCGGAAGAGGCTGATTTATAAGTAGTGCGAGGGTTATGCCACTCCAGCTCCGAAACGTGATACTCGCGCCAAGTGCCGAAGAGGGTGCGCACATAACAGTAGTGGCTCAGAAAGCCCTTATCAAGGAAATTTAGAGAGGAAAGAAAGGTAGTAGGATATTTGGGAAGACCAGCAAAACTATACAGGGGACTGCCCTGCATGCGAAGAGATTGGGTTTGACAGAATAGTTTGGCGGTATCCCCAACACCGTGAGCCCGACATAGAATATGGAAGGCATATAACCTTCGGATAGCAGAGGGGGTGACTTGAAAGAAAGGGATGCGAAAATGATTACAAACATCAACCAGAAGGGTAGGAGGAGGGAGCCTTAGGCCGGCATCTATTTGGGCTTTCCAGACGACTATCACTTTGGGATGGCGAAGGCTTTCGGGGGGTGTTGAATCTTTAGAGAAGGCTTCGAATTTTAAACCTTCGGGGTGTCGGCATTTACTCTTCAGTTTCTCCACCGCTGCGACATCAAGACGGGATTCAGGAACACGCTTGGGAGGCTAGGGTGTCTTTCTGGTTATCTTTTTAGATGGAGAGGGACTTGGAGTAGATTGGGAATTGTGAGAGAAAGAGGAGGAAGGAAGATTTTCGAGTTCCTGGGGTTGGGGAGAAGAAGATAAAGAATTCTGAGGAGAAGGCGAGCGCGAGGGTTGGGGAGCGGAAGTAGAGGCCATTGTCGGAAAATTTCAAATCCTAGGGTTTCTAAACACGCTCAATCAGAGCACCAACAATTACGCTACTGCGCTACAGCTAATTACAAATATGGGAAGAAGAGGGTACGCGAATTACCTAGACCAGAGAAAGATTGATGATAAAACCTGGAGCGGAAGGGTCGCGGGAGAATACACCGGAACCGGGAGAGAATCGCCGGAACAGGGAGAGAATCGCCGGAACAGGAGGGAGAATCGCCGGAATTCGCAGATGAAGAAGTTTGAGAAAGCCGGAGAAGAAGAATAGTGAAAAATGGGAGTTCGAATCGACTAAGTAAAAATATACGCGGGCAACTACCAATATGCAGGATGAACGACACGTGGCATACGGAAATAAATCGACGGCTAAAAATCCCTACGGAAAGGCGAAAAGACGCAAAGGCTAAAAAGTAACCTCGGGGTACGGGAAAAAGCACTGTAGATCGGGCAGGCATTTAATGCAGGTGACGTCATCCATGCGGGCGGATCCTCTGACTAGTTGCACTATTCCAGAAGTGAACTAGCCAGACCAGGGGGGAGTGACAAAAACACCAGAGAACAACTTACAGGACTTACCTTTATTTTCGTAAAATATTAGAGTGTTTATATCTTCATGACTTGCAGGGATCAAGGAAAGCATCATAGCACCAGCTTTAACAATACTACAATGGTTGAACACGAAGAATACCCGGTTCAACCAGACTAGAGGGGGGAGTGGTTGATGAGGAGTAATATATGCAGAGTAGGGAAAGAATACAAATCAGAGGAATCGACCCCACTGGCGGGACGAATATGGCAGAAGAGATACACTCACCAAAGAAGTCACCATCATCAGAGAAGTCATCCCCCTCAGAGAAGTCACCATCGTCAGAGAAGTCCCCCTCAGAGAAGTCACCATCGTCAGAGAAGTCCCCCACGTCAGAGAAGTCATCCATGTCAAAGAAGTCCTCCATGCCAGAGAAGTCATCCACGTCAGAGAAGTCCTTCATGCTAGAGAAGTCATCCGTGTCAGAGAAGTCATCCGTGTCAGAGAAGTCCTACACGCCAGAGAAGTCATCCACGTCAGAGAAGTCCTTCATGCCAGAGAAGTCATCCGTGCCAGAGAGATCGCCTCTTTCAAAAGGATCGCCAAAGACGCGGAGGATTTTCCCGCGTGAAGATGAAATTCCTGATATACCCTTCAATCACGTCAAACGCATGCACTAGCATCGATTTTACCTTTTTACCCTCAATTGTAATCTATAAATAGGCCTCGTGCTCGTGTATTACATTTTTTACGCTATCATTTGCTCTCGAATACTACAGTTATATTTTGCTCTCAATTCTCCGATTGTTACTTCATCCTTTCCGATCAACTTTACTAGGTATAGTTTACGCCTTTCATTCCGTAGTTTAGGTGTTGGTTTCGTTAAACACCACCTCACATCCTCCCAAAAGCAGAATAATACTCAACAGCCCACAAGCATAATTTAAAGATTATCGGAGAAAACATGAAGATCACCCACAATTATCCCGTTTATACGTGAAACATCCGTATACTAACAGCATAAACCCAAGATACCGGAGATACGAGGTCAATCCACAGTTCATCGACGCAAAACACTAGATCCGTAAGAAAGAAGCACCCAACATAATCAAAACAGAGCCTCACACCACAATTTTCCCATATAAAACATTAGATCAGTGAAGAAAGCATCAATTCCACCAGGAAACCCTTCGTGCGTAAACAATTAACCTAAACAAACGGTGAATAAACGTAGAATTCCCCGATTCATGATTTGTGCCCGTCGCCACCTTTCCCCATGCACCAAAAACATAAATCAACGCACATCACAGCAGATTATCAGTATATTGAACCAGAAGACGCAATTAACCGATTAAAAACAGCTGGGTGTCCAAATTATCGGCTCGATTGGTGCCAGCGCCCGCAGATCCGATTGGAATTTCAGATCTGCGTACGCCGGCGACCGTGATCTCACGTCCTAGCCCAGTAACTTTCCCACAGACGGCGCTAGTTGGTGTTTAACGAAACCAACACCTAAACTACGGAATGAAAGGCGTAAACTATACCTAGTAAAGTTGATCGGAAATGATGAAGTAACAATCGGAGAATCGAGCACGAGAGCAAAATATAACTGTAGTATTCAAGAGCAAATGATAGCGTAAAAATAATACACGAGCACGAGACCTATTTATAGATTACAATTGAGGGTAAAAAGGTAAAATTAATGCTAGTGCATGCATTTGACGTGATTGAAGGGTATATCAGGAATTTCATCTTCACGCGAGAAAATCCTCCGCGTCTTTGGCGATCCTTCTGAAAGAGGCGATCTCTCTGGCACGGATGACTTCCCTGGCGTGGAGGACTTCTCTGACGTGGATGACTTCTCTGGCGTAGAGGACTTCTCTGACGTGGATGACTTCTCTGACGTGGATGACTTCTCTGGCGTGGAGGACTTCTCTGTCGTGGATGACTTCTCTGAGGGGGATGACTTCTCTGATGATGGTGACTTCTCTGATGGGGATGACTTCTCTGATAAGGGTGACCTCTCTGATGGAATTGACTTCTCTAGTGAGTGTATCTCTTCTGCCATATTCGTTCCGCCAGTGGGGTCGATTCCTCTGATTTGTATTCTTTCCCTACTCTGCACATATTACTCCTCATCAAATTCCATATAAAAATAAATACTATGTGATGAGGACTAGAATAGTCATCAGCGCTATGCTTGGCAATACAAGAACATCTTACTTGATTACTATTATTGTTATTATTATTCTTATTGAACGAAGCCAACCAGCGCAGGTTTAATTGAAGACCTCACATAATAAAGGGACTCGGCAGCGCAGACAAAGGGACTCGGCGCAGACTACCCAAGTTATTTGGCAGCTAGAGCAGAACAGCGCAGACCAGAGCAGCGCAGAGCTGCGCAGCACAACAGCGTAGAGCAGCGCAGCCAAAGTGCTTTTCCACGCAGCCACGTATGATGGTTCAACTTGGGGATTAAAATCATTGTACTAAGTTTTGGGCCTAAATCCAATTATTAGAGCTCATGGGCCTAAGGCCTTTAGGGCTCACTCTCACATCTATAAATAGAAGGTTAGCATTAGCATTAAGGGGATCATAGTTTATTTCTAAGCAACACTTGTAAAATGTAATTATCTCGACGTATAGTGAAAAATCCGAAGAACTCCCGTGGACGTAGGTCTTGATGACCGAACCACGTAAATAATGTCTCGTTTTATTGCTTTTTAGATAGGGCGTTGATTTCAGGCCTCACCACTATGTCCAAATTAAATTATTATTATTATGTGGTATTTATATTTCTAATAAATTGTTTTAAATATTTGTGTATTATACTTTTTAATATGTCATGTAATTAAATATTTTTAATATTGCAAATTAAAACTCCAATTAAATAAAATTAAAAACTTAATTAAGAAAATAAAATAAACTAATTTCGATAAACTGGAAATGAAGGATTGTTTTATTAAACCAATTTTTTAAAATGCGAATGTTTCATTCAAGATTAGGTAGTTTTAGAATTGAAGTTATTTTAGAATTGCAAAAGCTTGGACAACCCAAATCGTTCAAAGAGAGCCCTAATCTTCTTCTTCAAGAGTCGTCCCTCGTCTGCTATTCAGCTCCGAAAGATAAAACAAAGTTGTCTGCTCTTCGTCTTCAACAACGTGTGTTCTTCTTCTTCTCTATTTATCTTCCTTCTCCAATCGACAGCTTCTCAATATTTATGAAGAACAAGGGTGAGTATGCAATTTGTAAAAACTGAATAAGGTGTTTGGTGTGATGAATAGTGTAACACCAAATTTGGTGTTGTACTGTTGAAAATGTGGCCCAAACCCATTTTGGGTTTGAGTTTGGAGCACCATTGGAGAGGATTTGGTACTGCACAATGGGATTTGCAGTACCGTTGGAGATGCCGTTACGCTAGGAAACTAAAATATTGTGCAAATGCTAAATAACGGAGTTCGGAAGTCCAGTTTCAATCGATTTAGGGATTGGAGATCAACATTTTTGGAAACTTCAATGAATTTCGAAACTTCTGCAGCAATTCTTCGTATTTGTTTGTGCTGCTTCTGAGTCATATAATATCTATATTATCGCTCATTTCGCTATCGTATTCACGGTTTTCTGGCATTTTGAAACTTGAGTTTTTCGTAATGATATCAGTAACCAAATGATTTTTGAGAATGACTACATGCCCTAATCTTTAAATGTTTTACCCAATTTCTGATTTTTTTCCCCTTTCACTTTGATATTCATTTGAGTTTCTGGAAACTAGAGTTTTTAGTAATGATATCAGTAACCAAATGATTTATGAGAGTGAGCATTTTCTGATTTTTCTCCCTTTTATTTTGATATTCATTTGAGTTTCTGGAAACCAATTCCTATGATGATAAAGTTCTGTGTTTGCATACACTGAGATGCATGTCTCTTGAGATTTGAGGATTGATCATTAGTATTCCTGAATCCTGAGTGTATCTGGCGCCAAATAGTCGATCTCTAATTGAAATTTCTAACGTTGTTGCCGATGTGATCCTGTCCTTAATGGCAAGAATTAGTTTATATGGCTTAGTTCTATGTTGATTTGATTGGCTTGCTGCTTTGTTAGCTGTTGTTCTCTGTGTTTCTACTTTCTAGTTGTAGATGTACATTGTTCCCAAAAAAAAGTAGAGAAGAATTGGAAAACAACTTGTCTTATTTTTCCATTGTATTGTTTCAGCTCTACATTTTTTATCAATCTGCTACACACTTCCTTGTGTGTGTGTGTGTGCGCGCTCACGTGGTGACTGGTGTGAGAGAGAGAGTGAGAAGCTCTTTGATTGAGTTTGAAAGTTGAACTGTTCTTATCTTTACATGCAGGAAACAATGAAGAAACTGATGCAGGCTTTCCGAATTAAATCTATTTTCTTACCTTCACCATCACAAAATTATCTCTCCAGCCCTAGCAAGTCACTTATCTCATGGATTACGGCTTACTCTACATTGTCTCAGAAGAAGGCCATTTCTCCCAAACTAAATGTGGAAAACTCTATTTTAGCCGATTACCTGGTCGGCTCCTTAAAACTCTCCAAAAATAGAGCCCTTTCAATCTCAAGCAAATTACACTGCCAAACTCTTGAAAAGCCTGAACGAACAGTCCGTTTCTTTAGAGGTCTTGGTTTTTCTGATGCACATATCCGAGCCATAGTCAATAGTGTACCCCGGCTTCTCCTTGCAGATACTGAAAAAACTTTGAAACCCAAAGTTGAATTCTTTCAAGAACTCGGTCTCTCCGGACCTCTTCTAGGTACTTTCATTTCTAGAACTCCCTGCATCTTATATTGCAGTGTTGACAGATGTCTGAATCCTGGAGTTGATCTCATTAGGAAAATCATTGCAACTGAAGGAAGGACTAGAAGTAAAGAGAGTGTTAACGACAATCTGTTTCGGATAATTACAAGGTGAGGAAGGATTATCCTTGCGAGACACACGCTGGAAGATAATGTTGTGTATCTGAAGAGCTGTGGAGTTGTTGGCTCACAGTTGTCATCCTTGCTGGTTAGACTACCCAGGATCTTTACTCTGAGACACGATAAACTTGAAGAGGTTGTTTCAAGAGCGCTGGCCATGAATTTTACTGTGGGTTCAAGAATGCTGGTTCATGGTATTCATGTTCTTAGTTGTATGAACAGGGATACATTTAATGCTAAGTATGAAGTGTACAAGGCGTTCGGGTTCTCCAAGGAAGAGGTTGATTTGACGTTTAGGAAGTCCCCGTATATTTTTGGGCTGTCTGTTGCAACTCTGAGACGAAAACTTGAATTGCTGCTGAACAATCTTAAGCTGAGCAGATCGGTGGTTGTTCAGATTCCTATAATGTTGTCGATGAGCATTGAAGCACGAGTAATGCCACGATACAAAGTTCTGGAGATGCTAAAGTTGAAGGGTGTGTTGAAGAAGGATCCAAGCTTGAGCAGGGCAATGTGCATGCCGGAGAGTAATTTCTCGGATACTTATGTTCTGCCATTTAAAACAGATGTTGAAGAACTATTATTGGCTTACAATGACCAACTTCTGAATGGTTCAACAAAAATCTGATGTTTGAAATAGAAGTCTTTGGTGGTTTTATGAGAAAGGTTCATGAATTTGATGGTCAATTCAGTCACCTGCAGCTGGTTATTTGGGTTATGAGAAATCGTGGCTCATCGGATCTCATTGCATGCTACGGAGTTCTGGAGAGTGGAGACGAGGTAAAGTAATATCCCGAATCACTATGAAGTTCAACTTGCAAGTCATCTGTTGATAGAGAGAGGATCTATTTGTGCCCCAGAAAAGAATCGTGTCTTCACTGTGTTACATTTCTTTGAGAAGATGGAAGCTTATGAGTTTACTGATAATCTTTGTATTGACTCTGTTTCTGTCCAATTTCATTTTTTGGAAAAATTTATGTTCAATTTCTTGATTGATCAACTCATTTTATAGTTTAGTTTACAGGAGTGGGATGATATTGGCCTCGTGAAAGCCCCAATTAAAATGTTATGATTACCAAAATGAGTTGAATTTGAATTTGAATATAATAATAATATGACAAAAGAACTCATTAATCTATATTGTAAAAAAACATGTTGATATGTAATTTTGTTGAATGTAAGAGCATCCGCATTGGGGGTTCCTTGATAGCCTACTTGATAGCCTACTTGATAGTGTTTGTGTTATTGAATATGTAGTGCTGCATTGGGGTTCCTTGATAGCCTACTTGATAATATTAGTTTTGATTTTATGTTTTTCATTTAAATTTTATTGCATAATTTAAATAGCATATTTTTGTAATAGTTAAATACTGGATTAAACATAAATTTAAAATTACTTAAAACATTAAAAAAAATACATAAAAATTTAAAAACACCTAAAAAAATACATAAAAATTTAAAAAACCTAAAACATCATTAAAATCACATTCCTTGATAGCCTAGGATAGACCACGACGCCTGAGCACGTCGGCGACCATGGACGCGTGCAATGCACGTTGTGCGTCCGTCATGTGCGTCGTATCCGTGTTCAGGAGCTGCATATCGAGCTCCCTCTCCAGGATATCGTTCCTCCGCTGGTACTGGGCGGTGAATGCCCTCATCTGCGCGTCGTTCCTATCCAACATCTCCACAATTTCTGGTGGAGGATCCGAGCTCGTATGCGACGCTGCTGCCTTCCCTTTCCCTTTGGCCGCCGCCTTCGCCGCCTTGTTGCCAATGGGCCGGGCAGAAGAGATCTCCTCGCCCGACGCCGAGATGGTGAAGCCGCCCTCCTCCGTAGTCTTTGTCCTCTTGGAGGCATGCACGTCTCCAAGGAGGTACATCGACTTGAACTTGGGATTGTTCCGGAGAACTCTCCACGCGTTCCAGAAATTGAAGGAGTCCATGTGTGGGCTTCGAGCCTTGAAGAGGGTTTGGGCCTTTTCACGAATCATATCATCCGAATGACCGGACGGCCAATTGTTGCGCGTCTCCACCCAAACAGCTTCCCATAGACGCACATCCGCGCTCACCCGGGACCAGTGGCCTTGAAGTTGCTTGATCTTAAGGTCGACGCCGAGGATGGGGTTCACACGTTCGCGGATCCGGCCCCAATATGCCTCTCCCTTCTGATCCGTCCCACGGATCGAGTCGTTGGTCTCCTCCGCCCAAATTTGGACAATGAGATCCGTATGCTCGGGAGCATACATATGATGGTACCTAGCGGCCTTGTCGTGCTTGATTTTGGTGGCCATTTCCTTCCTCCGGCCGCCTTTCTTTGGTGGGGAGACACTCTGCTGAGCACTGACCGGTTCCTCCTCGGGCGGGCTCTCCTCCAAGTTGATTCATCCCATATCAGGATGATAATCGGAGGAGAGATCGGGGCACCAATTTGGATCGTAGAAAGGGTTGTGTGGATCCATGACGGAGAAAATTGTAGGAGAAGAAGAGGTGTGAAGAGAAGAAAATTGGAGAAGAAGAGGTGTGAAGAGAAGAAGGAAGAAGGTGGGGTGTTTTAAAGAAGAGAAGAAGGAAAAAAAATATAAAAAAAAAATAATGAAAACGGTCGGTCAAAGGTGCGGAAACCGAGGAGCTGCAGTCAAAATTCGAATAAAATTCGAATTTTCGATTTTTTCCTTTTTTTTTTAAATTGGGCGCGTGCATTGCACGCGCCATCTCCTCCGCCCTTCGAGCATACTCGATAACTCGAGGAGTCCTCGAGGAGCTCCACGCCGCATCGCCCTCCTCGACGTCCTCCCTCTCCTCGAGGAGCTCCTCGAGTACCCGCGATGCGGGTGCTCTAATGCTAATAACTTGTGTGTGTGTTTGTGTCAGAAATTACACTATACTATATTTTTTTGAATTACAAAATTACATTATACTCCCTCCGTCCCAAACGAAATGTCCTATTTCTTTTCGGCACGGAGATTAAGAAATGTGTATAAAGTAGATAAAGTGGGTTGGTGGAAATTATTTAAATATTAAGGGGGGTGTATTCGTTGTGGAGTTTAATAGATTTCTATGGATTTTAAAAGTCTGGGTGTATTCGTTCCAGACTTTTAAAAGTCTGCAGAAATCTGGGTGTATTCGTTCAAGACTTTTAAAAGTCCATATAAATCTGGGTGTATTCGTTTCAGACTTTTTAAAATCCATACAAATCTAGGTGTATTCGTTATTCCATTGACTTCAAATCCGGAATGACTTTCATGGATTTCATCCAAAAAATACACACGACGAAATCCGGCCAAGAACCACGAGAATTGAAATCCATGGAGTTTTGAGCGAGCGCTGAGTTCCAGCGGCCGCGGCCAAGAAGCCAGCGACCGCTGGAACTCAGCCACCGTTGAGAGAGTCCAGCAGATGCTGGATTTGAGCGTGTGCTGGGTTCCCAGCGGCCGCTGGGTTGCAGCGGTCGCTGGGCCCAAGCAGCCCAGCCCAGGCTGATTTTATTGAGCATGAATTATATAATTAGGGGTGTATTGGTTGGGGATTTGATGAAATCCACGGAATTGAGCATGAATTAGGGGGTATTTGTTTGGGATTTGAGTAAAATCCCCAGAATTCGAGCATTCTGACTTGGGCTTCCAGCGGCCGCTGGAAGCCAGAACACGCTGGGTTCCCAGCGGTCGCTGGGTTTCCAGCGGTGCTGGGACTCAGCGGACGTTGACATCATGGATTTCAATTTCAGAATTATCCCCTAAATTCTTCGAAAATCAGTGAAAATCGGGGTGAAATCCAACCACGAATTCTTTGAAAGTCGTCTGGAATCTATGTGAATTCCATGGAATTTAAATTCCATGGACTTTTTAAAGTCTGTGGAAATCCACAACGAATACACCCCCCTAAGTATAGAGAGAGAGAGTATTGCCAAAAAAGGAAACATGACATTTCGTTTGGGACAGCCCAAAAAGGAAAACAGGACATTTCGTTTGGGACGGAGGGAGTACTATATTATTCATAGACATTACATCAAAATTTCGTCAAGATTGTGAAAATGTAGTGTCAATATAGTAAGTGTATAAATTAATATATATTTTTTCATAATTACAACGTTAAAGAGAATTTTCTGTAAAAATTAGAATTTTTGGTACAAAAAATTCAATGTCATTGATCGTCGTGTATAATTTGTAATTATATATGCCTGAAAATATAAAATTAAGTGAGTTCTATTGTTCCACGCTACCTCAAAACTACATTATTTTGAAATTGAAACTTGATAGTAATTTGTTTTAAGTAATTCTTTTCACTCTATTGTTATCCATGGCTGAGCAAAAAACATTAGATCAAACTGACTAACAGACCGTGTTAATTTTGAACCGGGCCTTCTGTAGGTTAGCCCCGCCCTGTCTGGTGTATGTGTGATTGTGTGATGTGTGTGTGGTGATATGGATTAACAAGTGTAGAATAGATTTCAATTTTTAGGATGGATTTTCATTGATAAATTAACATGAATTAAAAAAAATAAAATATAAAATGACATGAATTATAAAAAATAGAATATAAATTACACTATGACATCCGGTGGGCCACGTCATGTTTCTGGTGACCAAAAAACAGATGCGGAATATATTTGATAAAATCCTAATATTTTGAGGGTTTTGAGAATAATTTAAAACTTTCATGGTATTTTTGATAAAACGGATATAGTTTAAGATTTAATATGATATTTACCCTATATTTAATTGCAATTATATTCAAATCAAGGTATTTTCATCAGAACGCATGTAGGAGTAGGATGCGTATTAAATCGATGAACATAATAACCCGTATTTCCAGTCATAAATCGAAATGAAGAAATGTTTTTTTTTTTGGGAAAAGTATCAAATAAGCCCCTGTCGTGGTGGCCCTTTTCACGTCTAGCCCCCTATAGTCGAAGGGGTATCAACTAAACCCCTGAACTAACTAAAATCGAATAATTTCACCCCTTGCCCTAACGCCTAGTTTAACGCCGTCTGTCGTGGTGTTTTTTTTATGGCTTCCCCAGCCGTAGTCCACCTCCATGAACCCCAGCCTTCCCAGCGGCGGCGCGAATGGGTCCCCCATCTCCCCCCTCGCCCACTTCCCAAACTCCTCCGCCAGCCGTGCCTTCCCCTCCTTGATCACCTCCACCACCTCGTACACGTTCTTCGCCACCACTTCGCCGCTCCTCGCGCTCACGCTCACGGGGAAGAAACAGTTGCCGTAGAACCCCTCCGGCAGCGGCGGCTCCACCACATGCCTGCAGTTCGCGAAGAACACCAGCTTCACCTCCGTCTCCTCGTCCGGTCCGATCGCCTCCGTGCGCTGCCGCCACAGTATTGCCGCCACCATCTCGAATGTGGAGCACCTCTTCCCGCTCCGCTGTTGGAATTCCTATTTCAGCTTCTTGATTTCATCAATGGATACATCGATTATGGCCGGCTCCAGCTGGTAGTCCGGGACGAGAATAGCTAGGGGGAGTGGTGCTGATGGCGGCGATCGTGGGAGGAAATTTCAGCACCACTCCGGCGCGGTGCTCGGTGCCTCAGCCCCTCTAGCCATTTCTCCGACCACGTTGAGGAACTGCGCCGCGCCGAGCACGTCGCATATGCTGTGGCAGAATTTCAGCCCCATCAGGAATCCCCCTCAACCAAATTGTGTTACCTGCATTTGCACTAGAGGATCTACGCCGGCAGTTTGTGGCGACGGAGGAGGCAGTAGGCTGTCATAGGGGATAAGGGCCCACAAAAAAAAATTAAATTACACAGACGGCGTTAAACTAGGCGTTAGGACAAGGGGTGAAATTATTTGATTTTAATTAGTTCAGGGGTTTAGTTGATACCCCTTCGACTATAGGGGGCCAGACGTGAAAAGGGCCACCACGATAGGGGCTTATTTGATACTTTTCCCTTCTTTTTTTTTTCAAAAAAAAGTTTGAAAATTTGAAATAAATAAATCCAACAAAACACCGAGAATAGCCCTGAAGCTGAGCCCCCAATCTAATTTAGTGCCTCCACTCCAAATCCCCCTTCCAACTTGAAACCTCAATACTAAGCATTCACAGAAAATGGCGTCGGCGTTGAGATCCGCCATTCTCCGCCACATTCGGGTCCCCGTACCCCTAAACGGATCCCGTCTCGCGCCCCTTCGCTTAATGTCGTCCCACGGCGACGATCACCTCGACAAGCAGGCAGTTATCGACCGAGTTCTCGACGTCGTCAAGTGCTTCCCCAAAGTCGATCCATCCAAGGTCTACCTCACTCCCCACTCATTTTCTTCAATTATTTCATTAATTTAATATTTACCGTTGTCGTAATGTCATGCATTTCGGTTGCCTCCACAATGTTTCTCGATTTGTATGAGCGGAAGTTTTGGATAGAGATTATTGTTGTGTATGATTCGTTTGACGAGGTTGGGATCATTTATGTTAAGTGAGTTTAGAGCCTTCGTTGAGTGGAGGGGTAGTAAATGCAGATACGGAACTCCGGGAATCAATATAATAGATTTATATCGGGTGATTCGGATCGACTGATTTATTTTACAGAAGGTGAATTCGGCGCAAATTCCTTTTCATATTTATAATCATTCGTTGACATGTTGGACAAGTGTGAATGTGATATCATTTTAAATTTTTACTTTTTTAATTGGCTGCATTGATGTTTCATAGTGGTTCCTTTTTATCTCAGAGCAGTGTGTACAGGTATGTTAAAACTAAAAAGGAATGGGAAAATTAGTATTTTGACTCTTTGGATTCTGTAATTTCCTGGCATGAGCATGCATAAACTTCCCTTGGTTCTTTTGATGGTATATGGTATTGCAGTTAGTTAGCTGCATTTGTGTGCTCTAAATAACATATAGGAACGTTAGTGACTGTTGAATACAATAAAATCTTCTTGCTGTAACTTTCCCCCGTGTTTTACAGAAGATGCAGAAAACTTTAGGCCCTACTACTATCTCTTTGTGAGTGACTAATTGATTAGTTTAGTCATCACCACTCATGACTTTTGATTTGCATGCCAGGAGGAAGAAATGAACAAACGTAGTTTGCCATTTGAATAATACTTATTAATCCCAATTGTGTCACATATTATTAGGTCACCAAGGTTGTCTAAATGGTACTCCCTCCGTCCACCAAAAGTATGGCACTTTTTGTGGGCATAGGTTTTAGTGGTTTTTATTTAGTGGAGAAATGGTCCGATCATTGTATTAAACGAGTGGTTGAGATTGAATTAAGAGTGGTTTTTTGTAAATAAGAGGTCTTTGTAAGGATAAGAGATAATGAAAAGATGTGGGGCCATGTTCTAAAAAAAAGAAAGTGCCATACTTTTGGTGGACACCAAAACTGGCAAAAGTTTCATACTTTTCGTGGACGGAGGGAGTATAACACTTTACAGGAATACAAAGATGCTTTGATTCTGAATTCTAGAGTTCACTTGAAGTATGACAGGGTAGTGACTGCGTTTTGTCGATATGTAAATATGTTCAAACATATATACACTGTGTGAGTGTCTTCGAAATGAGCAGCAGACTCTGATTTGGCTTAAAATATGTTGTACTGTGGGACTGTACTGTTTTACTCTGAGATCTAAATAAAGCTACTGGCTCGAAAACATGACTTCAAGTACTTTATAAAGCTTTACTCTCTTTATTTGGGTAGGAATTAAAAAAAAAAGAAGTCATTTGTGCATAAATTTGCAATTGGATAACCTCTTCACATGTCACTCTCTCTGTGTTGTGCGTGCACGTGCAAGAACTTTTGCGTATGGTTATGTTCTTTATATGATCAATTGATTCAAAAGTTAATAAAAATAGATAATTTGGTCTTTTCACAATGGGTTTAAACACAATTAATTGACCTTATTATCATTTATGTCATACCATGTCAGGGTCGTTTCTTTGAAGTAGCAAGTTGGTAGTAACCTTGGTTAATTTGAAGTTCTGAACTGTTACTTGAGTAATCTTGAATCATAAAATTGTGTTTATTTGGAGCTTCTCATTCTTATTTATGTCCCGATGTCTGATATTGGGATTCAATCTTCTTCATTCAGTATCAAAGATTCTGATTTTCCATGCTGGAAATTAGTAGCTGATATCTTACTAGTTTCTTTTCTAATAACTCCAGGTGACTCCTGATGTTCATTTTCAAAAGGATTTGGGCCTGGATAGCTTAGACAATGTGGAGATTGTGATGGCTCTCGAGGAAGAGTTTAAGTTGGAAATTCCTGACAAGGAAGCTGATAAAATTGACTCGTGCCAGCTTGCAATAGAATATATTCACAACCATCCTATGGCTAGCTAAGATATGCGAGGTTTCTATATCTTAAAAGCATGTATCCATCCGTCTTTGCGCGGGAAATAATTTAGTTGTGCTTGAGATAAGCTATCCCTCAGCCGGGGTTGAATGTTGGCACCTAGTCTCTGCTTGTATTGTTTTTCTTAAGCTGATGTTGCTCTGTTTTTCACTGAACTGTTGAGTACTAAACCTAGTAAATAACCAAGAAAACATTGTCAACTATTTTTCTTAAGGTCCACAAACTTGAAGATGCTGGTTAAACGTGGGAGTTAAAAGATCTTGAAATTTAGTAAATATTTGCCTCATTACAATGCGTGTTTCAATTTATGCACTGGATTATTTGGATTTAGCTAGATTGTACTGATTATCTAGCAGGTTGACAGCATCAATAATTTGTAGAATTTCAACATCATTGAAATTCCAGGAGTAGAACTAACTTCCCAGTTTTATTGAGCTTAGTGAATAATGTACATTTGAGTATGAAAAATTCATGATCTGTATCATCAGCCTGTTCTTGTCTGAATGATATGCATAAGAGACAAGGCGATGGCGGAGAGCTCGAAAGTGTGATGGTTTCTGATGGTGAGAGGAGAAACTAGACCTCTGCTCTCCTTGAAGCCATCCTCACAGGTGGTGGCAGCATCCATGATGGAACTTATCTTCACATTGGCGTCTTCGAACCTCTTCAGTGTGAAGTCTCTCATGGCCTCTATTGCAGAAGGGATGGCATCGGAGAAAAGCTCCAAGCAGTCGCTCAAGCACCGCCTCAGGTATGGCTCCTCCGATGTACTGTTTCTGATGAGGTGTTTGATGGAACATCGTGTGTCGGTTATGTTGGATTGAAGGAGGGTGATGGAGATGATTCCGAGCCCCTGCAGGGTGGCGCAGTGGCTGCCGGGGGCTGCCTGCAGGGAGCTTGTGCAGAAGGCGTAGTCGATGTTTGGATCGTCACGTGCTGAATCTAGGCAGGTGGAGTTGATCAAGCTCTCGCCTGATGTTATCTGGATCATCACCACCAAGGGGATCATCGAGGTTAATGAAATCAAATTCAGGCTTGCCTTCATACTCTCTCTCTCTCTCTCGTTTTTCTTGTTTTTAGCTCTTTAATCTGATATTTCTATGGCAGACAGTTATATGTAGCAGCTATTGGTGATGGGTTGGAACAGACTATACATGGAAACTTTTTGTGCTATGTCTTCGTTGCTGCGTCTCATAGGATTGTGTGTTATAAAGTAGAACCTCTATAAATTAATACGGCCGGGACTCTGAAATTTTATTGTTTTAAAGAGCTATTGATCGATAAATTAATAATTTAGTAATGAAAACAGATATTTTATATTCAGCTAATTTAATTTTTTAGGGAACATAATATTTAAAATTAATTGTGTAGGATTTCATCAAACTTAAATTTATTAACATAGGAATTCAATAGATTTAAATTTATTTACATTCTAACATATTCGACATTTTTGAAGTCTCAACTTGTGTTATAATGTTCAGCAATAGCCAATAGCCATTTCACACATTGTATATTTGTTCAATGGATTAAGGAGTTTCAACTAATTTATAAGAAAATGAAGTAGATATGGAAGGCATTCGTGAAATGGATGTCAATGTATTTATTAGATTATATACGGGTCTATTGAAAATTTATTATCGTATTAATGTATCTAAATTATTGATTTACATAATGGGCCCAAATCTGAATTGAAAAAAATTATTATCTTGAAAAACTTATTAAAGTATGTTTAAGTGCAAAAGTCATAGGTTTACACCAATAGGTGTAATAGATCAGAGTATATTACACTTGAAAACACTTACATCTATGGATACATGCAAGTCCAAGACATCCAAAAGAAAAAGACTTTCGGTCATACGTTAAAGTTCATTGTTTTGCCCCATACTACAAGTAGTATTTTTTTTTTTTTTTTGGAATAGAATTGAAAATGAGGAGATTACATACTTTGTTGTATGCACTAATTTACTCTACGGTTTATATTTCAATCCCCCAATTGAGGTTTGGATCAAGTGGAAAAGTAAAGCACCATCCAACGATAATATATGGAAAAGAGATTGAGATAGCTTTATAACGAATAATTAAAAGTACGTAATATAAGAATAAGAATTCATTTAAAGATGTGAAGATAATAAAAAAAAATTAATGTTTAAAAGATACGAATGCATAAAATCTTGATGGTGGCTGATTCGTGAACTTGTCGCCCAACATTTGTAAAGCTACTAATACTATTTCAAGGTTAGACAAAGCCACAAAAGTGACTTATCATATTTGTAGTCCAAAAAGTGACAGAGCCACATTGAGAACCAATTTTATGAAAGATATTATTTCTGGTCCAAAAAGTGAAAAACATTGAGAACCAATTTTATGAAAGATATTAATATTAATTTTTCCGAAGTGATAACTCTTGGAGAAGATGAAAAGCAAAGAAAGGAATGGGCAAGCGTGCCACCCATGCATACCCTTTGAAATCAGGGAAAAGATTACTACCTCCGTCCACCGAGAGTTTGACACAGATTTTAAGAAGGTTGTTAAATAAGTATAAGGGTTGTCAAAATGGGCCGAAAATAGCCTGGCCCGATGGGCCCGCCCTGTCCGCCCGTAGTTTTGGCCGGATTGGGCTAGGATTTCCAAGGCCCAAAAAAAACCAGGCCTCCCTAGCCCGACCCATGCGGCCCGCTGGCCGAAAAGCCCGCCAGGCTTTTGGGCTTAAATCGGCCCGTCATTAAGAGGCTTAAAAATTCAATATATTATCCCTAATCAGTAATCAACTAATCATTATTAAATTATTTCTAATTTAGTTATCTACTAATTAAGCTTAAAGATGAACAAAAAAAAGTAAAACCCTACCCCCCATTCCAAGATTTAAGTTAGGTTGCAAATTCCTCACATCAAAGTTAAAAATTTAAATTGATATTTCACAATTAATTATTTTTATTATAGAAGTGTATTATTATTTTTATTATAGAAGTTAAAAATTATTAGGTTGCGAGTAAGTGTATTAATTATTTTTATTATAGAAGTTAAAAATTTAAATTGATATTTCACAATTAAAATTTATACTAGGTTGCAAATTCCTCACATCAAATATCAGAAAGGTTGAAGTGGCTGTCTCGAGGACCTAATGCTAGGGTTGTGAAGTATGAAGCTTACATGATAAATGGCGTGACATTTCACTCAAAGACACATGATAGTAAATGAGTTGTTCAAAATTCTGGAGTAAGTTTGGTTGCAAAAACAATGCAAGTGGCTAGTGAAAATTATAACAATCCTATTATGTCAGACATGACGTTTTATAGAGTTATAGATGAAATTTGGGAGCTCGACTACAACGGTTTTCATGAAGTAATGTTTAAATGTAGTTGGGTAGAAAATAACAATGGCATTAGAGTTGATGATGTCGGGTTTACACTGGTAGATCTCAATAGAATTAGATTCAAATCCGATTCTTTTATCTTAGGGAATCAAGCAAAGCAAGTTTTTATGTGGATGACCCTCAAGATTCTACATGGTCCATTGTGCTTGCTGTTCCAAGTGTAGCATACACTGAGGAAATCGAGGATGGCAATATCAATTGTTTTGTCATTCACCATTTGTATTTTAGCAATGGAATGCCAACGACAGAAGTTGGTAATGAGGTTGATCCAATATATGTTCGTAAAGATTGTGAAGGAACATGGGTGGATAATGCAAACTCATAAATTTAGTAAATTTCTATAGATTTTAAATATTATTTAATATTATGCAAGTAATTGATATTTTAATAGTATCTATAGTTTATGTAATATCTATCGTTGTTTTGCTATAAGAGATATAATGTTCGGTAATTTTGCAGGTTATATAACATGGAAAAGAAATCGTCCGATGTTAGTGGTTGTAGCAATAACGAGGATTCTAAAGGATCACAAAGTTCGAGAGCTACCAGAGAAAGAGTATATCTTGATAGATTGGATGTGTTGAAGAGTAAATGACTTAAAAGAGATGTTACTTTCGATGTGCATGGTGAGGCTGTTGGACCTGGGGGTGCAGAGTTGCAAAATTACATAGGTATGCTTGCTAGGATAAACATTAAATGTAGCTATGAGTGCTGGAAGGATGTGCCTATCGACTTGAAAGAAACGATTTGGGATACAGTTACTGTAAGTATTTGTGCCTAATAATTGTAATTCCTTATACTATTTGTGATAAGTAACCACTTAGACATTGTTTCTTCAATTTGCAGTTGGTGTTTAATGTGGACGACATGAAATCTGCAAATGCAAAGTGGCGTCAATGGAAGTCAGAGCTATGCTCCAAAAACATTCGTCCACATGATGGAGAGCATGAAATGCTCTATGATCCTCCACCAGGTTATGAAATCCTCAAAGAAGATTGGAATGAGTTTGTCATTAATCGTATGTCTGAAGTATCTCGGTATTAATTTTTCAATACATAAAAATGAATTTCTAAATGATTTTGATTTTATTGTATTCTTTAGAAAAAAAATATTGAGCTGAAGAAGCGTGAGCAATGCATATTTACCTCCATCGTGTTTCACGCAAGGGATATGCCGGCTGACGTCAAGAAATGGTGATCTTTCAATATTTTTATATATTTAGAATTTGAAAACATGTAACTAACAAATATTATTTTGTAGAAGGATCAATTGACTGAAGATGAAGTTGTGAATAGAGCACTCTTGTGGAAAAAAGCACGAGCAAATAAAAAAGAAAAGTTTGATGGTGTTGTGAATAGAGCACTCTTGTGGAAAAAAGCACGAGCAAATAAAAAAGAAAAGTTTGATGGTGAACGGTTAGCCCGAACAGTTATGAAAATTGTAAGATGATTTATTATTAAATTAATAATAACTCATGATTAATTTTTTTGTGATATACTTCATCAATGTGTATTGTAGGATGACTTCATACGAAAAAAGAAAGATGGTGTGTTTAACAAAGGTCATCCAACAGACGATATCCTTACACAAGCACTTGAGACACTTGAGCATGCTGGTCGTGTTAGAGGTGTTGGTGGTTTTGTTACTCCGACATTTTATTTCAATCTCAATAAAGATGTGAGATTGGGAGTTGGAAAAACTGTGTCAGAAATGAGATCGGAGTTTGGAAAAAGAAAATATAGCCGAACTGAATGCTAAGATCAATCAATTCCAACAACAAATGGGGAATAAAGATACCGAAGAGAAAGGTAGTTGTTCAGTAATGATGCAAAAGCCATCCGATCAAGTTGAAAACGAGCAAGAAGTTCAATGTGTGGAAGTCGCCCCGAAAGTCATGGAAAAGAAAAAAAAAAGGTATGTATTCAACTTAGTTATTATTTATATTCTGTTATTTACTTATTCAAATAATTGTTCTTTTAGGCAAAACATGCACCACACAAGCTACCCAAGTTGAAAGCAATGAATATACCTTTGACATTGAAGATGTTACACACCTTTGGTGGGGTTGCCTTCGTTGATGGACTTAGTATTAAAATCAAAATGGATGGTATAGTGTCTTTGATCATGAGAAAAACACCAAACTGTTCATCTTCCTTGATGACATTCAACACATGTGTGAATTGGAGGCAATCTCGGCATCTTGTATATGTGTCTACATATGGTGAGTATTATTAAAATTAATTAGTTGAATTATTTTGAATAATTGATATGCTAATTTTTTCTTTTGTGGCGAGAATTTGTAGGCACTTATATAAGGAATGCAAGAAGACATGCCTTCTTTAAAAAATTCAAATTTGTTGATCCGTATAGCATATCACACGATCCAAAGGTTGATTCAGCAAAAAAGGCAAGAATTTTGGGGAGTAGGATGTGTGGTACATTGACTAATCAATTTCGATGTCGTGCAATGTGTGGTCCAACATGAAAGATTTTGTGAAGTTTGATCGTCCTTCATAAAATTCCCGACAATAAAGGTTTTCATTCCAATAAAAAATTCTACCAGAATCTCCCATCTCACTTGATGGTTGTCTTCCTTTTCTATCAATATAATTTAAGCGATGATTTATTTGTCCTTCATAAAATTCTTGACAACAAAGGTCTCCATTCCAATCAAAAACACTATCAGGATATCATATCTCACTTGATGGGTTGTCCTCATTTTCTATCAATTTAAGCCTATCAATTTAAGGGATGGTAGTGGCAATGGTTTTGGATCATCACGCCGTTCAGATGGTGTGAAAAAAAAGCAAAAAATAAGATAAAAAAAGGTGAAGATGTGTCTGGTGTTTTGAAACCAATCGAACAAGGAAATAAGATAATTGAAGATTTAATAGAGAACTCATCAACAACAAAGAACAAATTAAAGCAAAAAAAAAAAAAATTATTGAAGCAAAAAAAGTAAGTTATTTCATTCCAAATGTGAAAATTAGATAATAGAACTTTAATGATAAACAAAGACAATATTTCCAATCTCATTTGATAAGAGTACTTTAAAAATTAACAAGCAACAATCATTTTTAAAAGGCAACAATATTGAAGCCTAAGTGACACTTTCAATATGTTTTGGAGCAATTTTCAAGATCAACTTCGGAAGTGATTTTAGACTTTATTAGAGTTTATTCTATTGTTACTTTAATGTATTTATTTTTAGGGAAAAGTGGTAAATAACCCCTATCATACAACTCTCTAATACGTTTACCTCCCTATTTTTTGATTTTGGGTTGTTAGCCCCCCAACATGCTAAAGAGTGCAAAATGCCCGCTGCTCTAAACGAACACTTAACACCATTAAGTATTTTTCATTTTTTTTTTATTTCTTACTAGTATTTATTACTATAATCATATTTTTTTTGAATTTAAATTTAAATGTTTTTAATATTTTTTAAATAAAATCATTTTTGAATATACACACACTTTCACTGCGTTCTTGTAACAATTAAAGTTAGATGAGATTTAATATACATATATATAAACAAAAAAATAAATCGTACCGATTAATATATAGTATATAAAAATAAAACATAACAAAGATAACCTTGTATTAATTAAAAACCCAAAAGCATACACAATATATAGAAGTAGAAATAATTCGATAGACAAAGATAACCTTGTATTAATTAAGAATGTAGTGAAAGTGTGCGTGTATTCAAAAATGATTTTATTTAAAAAAGGACAAATAGCGTCAAAATCCCTATATTTTCCCCGTTTTCGCATATTTCCCCTGACTTTAAAAATTCGCGATAGAATCCTTGACCGTTGATTAATTTCGTAATTTTCCCTTAATAAAGTTTCCGGCGAGTAACTACAATGACGTGTCATTTATGTGGCATTATTTTGCTGAGTCATCTAACTAAGTTTGCTTAGTCACGTAAATCAGCCAAAAATGTCGTCGTTTTCCCGGTTACTAAGCTGCCGCTGTCCAAATCCGCCGGTTTGACTCCCAACCACATGCTCCGGCGGCTTATTCAGGCGTGGTGCGTCGCCAATGTGAAGAGCGGGATCGATAGGATCCCGACTCCCAAGTCCCCCCTCCACCGCTCTGCCGTCATCAAGCTCATCCGCACTGCTGGCAGCCGGCGGAGCAGATCAGAGAATCTCGAGGCCCTGAGCAAATTGGAGGAGCTCGTTGGCGACGAAGACGATAAGAATCAGCAGTGCATGGCGGAGGCCGGCGCCGCCAAATCGATGATTCTTATGTGATGAAATGATTCGACGACGGCTGACTTGGTCCCCCACGGCGGAGAACAAGCAGATCGTTGAAGAAAAAAGCCCTCAATTTTTTCAATCGATTCTGTGGATTTTGAACGGAAAATTAGAAATTTAAGCTAAGACTGATGCCCTAATTGTACTATAAATGCCATAGAAGTGACGAGTTCGAATTTTTTGGAGAAATTGAAGTCATGTTTCTTTAAAGAGATGATGAGAATTTTGAGGTCGCAGACGGCACCGGCGCCGGCGGTGAGGGCGGTTCTGAAAATTCTGATCCAGAAACGACAACGTTTTACGTTATTAAGTAAAACTACGTCGCTTAATACGCCGAAATTTAATCCTATGTGGATTTCCAGACTCCATGTCAGCATTCTATAAATCGCCGATCATTTTTTAGGGAGAAACGCGAACGAGATTTAAAGTCAAGGATTCTATCGCGAATTTTTAAAGTCAGGGGAAATATGCGAAAACGGGGAAAGTATAGGGATTTTGACGCTATTTGCCCTTTAAAAAAATATTACAAACATTTAAATTTAAATTCAAAAAAAATTTATATGCTTATAGTAAGAAATAAAAAAAAAATGAAAAATACTTAACGGCGTTAAATGTCCGTTAAGAGCAGGGGCGTTTTGCACTCTTTATGATATGTTGAGGGGCTAACAGCCCAAAATCAAAAGATAGGGAGGTAAACGTGTTAGGGGGTTGTATGATAGGGGGCTATTTGCTACTTCTCCCTTATTTTTATGTTGTGATTTTATATATAGGGGAGAGCTACGGTATAAACAGTTCTTAACATATAAAATACGAACCAGCTAAAATGTATGAATTTTATGTAGAACACGTATGAATTTGTTGTGCAAATGTATGAATTGCAAAAAATAAATATTTTGCTATCTATGGGATTCGAATTCAGGATCATGAATTCGTCCAACAAGGTGATGATTAAACCGTAGATCTTGATGATCTAAGGGCTGTAAATAGTTCTTATTTTATATTCTAAGATGTGTTTTTATTTTAGCCAATCCCTTATATATATATATATATATATATATATATATATATATATATATTAATATTATAAGTTATGTTATTGCATTTTTAAATTTTATATAATAGTCTCTCTTAAATTTGTACATATTTATGTTATCTGTGTCGCAAGAAAATATATTTCCTTAATAAGTAAAATCTACAAATATAATATTTCCTTAATAAGTAAAATCTACAAATATAATTGACAGTAAAATCATAATATTATCATAATATATGGATTTTTAGAGATGAATATTATAGAGTGAATTTTTAAAATGGCCACTTTCATATTGTAAAGATAAAAAATGTCCACCAAAATAAAAAACATAAAAAATGTCCACTGTTACCAAAATACCCTTCACATTAAAAATTAAAAAAATGTCCACTTTACATCACCCCTTTAAAAAATCCCGCAATTCACAACCAGTGTGAATTCACAACCAAAATTTTTCGGTTGTGAATTCACACTGGTTGTGAATTGAGAATTCACAACCAGTCGAATTCACAACCAGAATTTTTTGTTTGTGAATTCACAACTAGTCGAATTCACGGTCAAAATTTAATTCACAACCAGTCGAATTCACAACCAAAAATTAATTCACAACTAGAATTTTTTGGTTGTGAATTCATAACAAACGAATTCACAACCAAAATTTAATTCACAACCAGATTTATGTTGGTTGTGAATTCACAACCTGAATTTAATTCACAACTAGAATTTATTTTGGTTGTTAATTCAAGTAGTTGTGAATTTGAGTTTTTAAAGTTTGAATTCACAATTAAAACTGTAATTTATTTTGATTGTGAATTTATAGATTTGGTTGTAAATTCAAGAATATTAAGTTGTGAATTCAAGAACATTAAGTTGTGAATCCATCGACCTGGTTGTGAATTCTTAAATCTAGTTGTGAATTCATAGATGTGGTTGTGAATTCAAAAACATTAAGCTGCTGTGAATTCATAAATTTGGTTGTGAATTTAAGAACATTAAAAAAATAATTATACAGCTCAATCAAATTGTTGTACAACACCAAAATACAACAACTCAATCTACCATCAAAATACATCAATTCCTCTAAATCAACAATCAAAATACAACAAAACACAGAATCTCCCCAAAATTTTCACTGAATTGGGTGACAAATCATGTCTAAACATAAATTACAATAATAATTAATTAGTAGAACTGCATCACCATCAATTACCTCCATTTTGAGGTGTAGTAATTAATTAGTAGAGATTTTGGTATACGCAGTCGAGCTACGCCCAATTTCATATTACAAAATCTTACAAAATACTCAAAGTAAATTAAGCTTTAATGAAGAAAAAAAAAATCTGGCGTCGTGCTCGAGGAATTCTGCTACACCGACTTCCACCACTCCAAACCAAACCCAACCCTAGCTGATCCAAAAAAAATCGAAGGTATGCACTTTGCTGCTGAGATCACCATCTCAGCCATTCTATGTGACAACTGTTTGACTAAAGGCTTGAGATGGAGTCCACTCATATATAGATCAATCAAAACTAAAATGCTTTACCAAATTGTCACTCAGATCTAAATCAATCGCAGCAAGTGTATACCTCTGAAATCGCACGGCAAATCCTCGATTTAGAAGGAGTGGTGACCGTCATAGGGGCTGGGCTAGGGCTTGCGTGACTCGGCGGCTGCGCCAACAGATAAGGCGTCGGTGATTTAACAACTGGCGACGGCGACAGCGCGTCGGATGGCGACTGCGCCGCGGCGAAGTCTAGCAGCAGTGCAGACCTCAAAACGGAGAAGAAAGTCCTCGCCGACCTGAAGCAGAGCTGCGGCTACGATTTCCCCTGCTGCGACTACCGCGCCACCGAGGCCTGGGCGGCGGCGCTTCGCGACGGGGGGCGAACCAGGAGATGGCGGAGGCGACGAGGCAGAGGCGGCGATCTGAGATCGAAGGGAGGGAGGGAGGGAGAGAGAGAGAGAGAGAAGGGGGAAGGGTTGTGAGGGAGAAGAGAGAGAAAGAGAGTGGAGAGAGAGAGCATATATTTAAAGGAGGGTATTTTTGTCTTTTCAATCAAAAAGTGGACAATTTTTATCATTTTTATCTTAGTGGACAATTTTTATCTTTACAATATGAAAGTGGATAGTTTTATATATTAACTCAATATTATATTGACATTTAAAATTGAATAAAAAAAATATATATTGATATTATTTTTGAATTAAAAATAAAAATAAAGTAAGAAATGATATAAAAGAGGAGAATAGCGCTATTTGCAGGGCCGCTCCCGACAAAATAGGGCCTTGGGCCAAACAACAAGAATAAGCCCTCTATTTACCATTATAAAAATATGTTATGACAATTATATAAAAGTACAGTATATTATAATTATATAAAATTATTTTTCCTAACTTTTTTACTTGCAAAGTCATTTATAATATTATTTATTTCAGAATTTTCTATAACATCATTTTCAACACATAAAATTGTCAAACTATTAGCATTTGAATTTTTTATTTTTAAAATATTGGCCATCTAAAAAAGTTATTTTAATTAAGTGGATAATAATACCTAGAAATAAGCAAATATAATTTCTTTGACTCAAATAAGAACATATATAATTAAAAGAATATAATATTTTAGGGCCCCTTAGAATCATGAGCTCTGGGCGATCGTCGCCTATGCCCAGGGCCGGCCCTGGCTATTTGTAGCGGGATAAAGAGTGGATGATAGATGTAGCGTTACATTGTTAAATTCCTCGACAACAGCTTAGCAGAAGATGTGTTGTTGGAGAAGTATTCCACCCAATCCTAGCTGTGGCCGTCGTTCTAGAATCTATTGGAGTTGCTCTTCGGGCATCCCCACCCCTGCTGTTTAATAGCGTTGGGCATTGTTTTGCAAATTTAATCTGCTCTGGCCTTGCATCAATTTCGAGCGTTATTATAACTTGTGTTGTATATTATTATTATTATTATTATTATTATATTATTATTATTATTATTATTATTATTATTATTATTATTATTATTGTTGTTGTTGTTGTTGTTGTTGTTGTTGTTGTTGTTGTTGTTGGTGTTGTAATATTTATTTTGTATTAGTTTCAATAAATTTCACCTATTAATTAAGAATAAATTAATTAAAAGGTTTTTTTTTGAAATACTTTTTTTATTCTATGAATTGATTAACTGAAATTTTACGTTATTTTAATATTAAAATGGGTGCATAACTCCGAGAGCTCGAGATATCTTGATAAATGTGATCAGACGGTAAATTGTCTAAAAATTTGAAACGATATGGAATTATTTTGCAACTATAAGTTGGATTAGGTTATTTATGTGAACTTTCTATAAAACAGAAAAAAATATAACGATGGAGAAAATAATCGGGGTGAAAGTGCAAATTAGGAAAACTTTAAACCCAAAGCAAACCCCTCTTCTCTCTGTCTCTCTCTTCAACAGAAATTGTCTCATATCAGTATTAGCAGAGTGGACTAGATAAGAAACCTCACCAAACCCTCTCTCCATTCACAATCACATTAACCTAGTTTAGAGAAATGGCGAACTTAAGAACAGCAATGGACGCTACCTTCTGGGACCTCAACATTTCAACTCCGCAATCCATTGATGGCGTATGCAGGGCTATTCCAGGGGATCCCATTCCCCTTGACGGTGCAAGGGCCAGCAGGGCCCTCAGGTTTCAGCAAATTTCTCTCTTGGGAAACGGCTTTCCCTTGGGCATCATTCCCTCCTTTTCTCCTTCCATTAATCACAAGGAATTGGGCTCTCTCGCCTTCCAGTCCCTTATTGGCCGCGCTGTTATCGGCGACTGGTAACACTTTCAAACATCTACCTGCTCTCAATTCTGCTTCTATTTTTCTTCTCTCTTCTCACTGAATTATGGATCGCTTGTCCTTGAAAATATTAGGTGTATTTGTGATCCTTTGCGTGACTCATGTTTTAATGTTGATGCATTTTGACTTGAAGGAATTGTTGGTTACGAAATTGAGCTATGTTGCTCGATTTCTAAATGGAAACAAAACTCGTATCTGGTTCGGGACTGGTGTCTATTAGTCTGTAAAAGTGTATGTTTGTGTATCTGTCACATCTTATCGAAAATGTGGCTTTTCTATGTAGCGCCTTGTATGCTATTGAATTCCAATCCTTACTATATAGGTGGCTTGGAATAATCGGGCAGTTTCGCCCAAAGAAACTGATATCCTCTATCAAAGCTGAAGTTTCAGCAGCAGAAGAGTGGGAGCTACCTTTGCTTAAAGATGTTGGGAAGCATTTCGTGGATAAATCGCTCTACGCATTAGGTCTATGCTCGCAGATTTCACTAACATCCTCATCATCCGTTTTGCTGAGCACTGAAAAGCATGGGGAAAGGAAGAACCGACGCACCAAGGCCATGCTCTTTCACAAGGTACAATTCTTCATGTAGTAGTTCGCCTCAACAAGTTTCTTGTTTTTCGTTCGTTTTGACTTCTCGTTGGTCCCTAAATTTTACTTTTTCTGTTTTGTATTGTTGAATCTTTATAAATTTTCTTGTGTTGACCATCTGATTCGAATAAACGAAAAATTAGGTAAGTGCACTCAGTTTAATTGCCTTTATAGCTTCTGCAATCATTAATGTTTAGAATTGGTGTTTTTAGTTTGTCTATGAAGTAGTATATAACAGACAAACCAGAATTGGGTTTAGTTGGTCAGTGTAGTAGAACAAATTGCTGCTGATAGTTAAGTAGATGTGCAGTGCAGTATGCATGTATAGTTGTATAGATATCCATCAGGAGTTAGTTATCAGCTTGTGTCATTGCCAGAGATTGAAAAATCTACTGCCATCTTCTTGGCTGGGATGCAACATGTTATGCAGAAAGCATTTTGTTGATTTGTGAAATACTACTATATAAAAGAGAAATAGAATGATATACTGACTGGAGATTGGATTCTGGTTGGATTATTAATCTTGTTATGACAGGTTAGCAAACTTAATGATGGTGTGTAAGATAGTTGACAACTTGACATGCTACATTTTCTATACTAGCCAAGTTCTTGAAATTCCCTCAAAAATCATTATCATGTCCACCACTCTGGTCTTTTGTTCTGTTTCAGCTAAATATTTACTTTGAAATCCTATCTTCACCTACAGCTTCCGGATCATGATATCACTTTGGAAGCCGCATGGCCAGAGCTTTTCATAGACCATAAAGGAAAATATTGGGAAGTTCCTGAATCCATATCTTTGGACTGTTTGTCCCTTGTCACCGAGTCTGGATTGCGATACCGATTTGGATTACATAAAAATAGTGGCAGTCCACAAGCTGTTGATTCCACTAATACTGAAAGTAAAAGTCCTGTTGCCTTATTGCCCGGATTATGTGCAAAAGCTGCCTTTTCTTATGAGAAGTCAAAGGACTTGTGGAGGCAAAAGGAAACAAAGGATGATGTCATGGTCGAAACAGAAGAAGGTCAGGTTTTGTGTCTCCCGTATGATGTCCGTCTCAAGGATCCTCACGCAGCAATATCTGGAATTATAGGTAATTTCTATGTTTGGATGTGCTTGTGCTACTTTTGTTAATTCCATCTGGATAATTGTACCGATCTTTCTTTTAAATTATCTTTTGCTTTAGTTGTCATGCCATAAACCTTCAAGAACATAGATTCGCTGCCAAGATTAGTTAAATGTCCTTGTTTAGAAATCTCTTAGTTCTATTACTAATAGAGATGATGCACGGTTTGTCGTATTTCTGGGTTGCCCCATCTGAGCTGGATGGATATGTTAATGCCAAGCAAACTCATGAATGTGTGCTCAAGTTCTCTTTAATCAAGATATTGTATTATGCCTGCATTTGCATCAGGAATTCAAATGATTTATGGCTTTTCTCTTTTGCATTAAGGGGGTACTTGTGAGGCATGGCTACATGGCGTGGAAGGCTCACAAGACGTCAACCAAAGAAGCCAGAGGAGAGGCCGTTTTGGGGCTGATTTATTTGGCTCACTATGCTACACTTTCCAACACGGGAGATTCAGAAATAACTTTGGAGACCTTACCAGAATAGATGCTCGCTTGGATATTGCTTCGGCTTCAGCTGTAGCCAAAAAGGTGGCCAACCTTTTCAGCGGCGCACAAACTAATCAATCGCTGAATGAAGTGTGCTCTCCCAGACTCAATTTCATTTTTCAGCAGCAGGTGAGCGACCTGATACATAACATAACTCATTTGGACTCGAATAAGATGTTGTAATGTTAGATAATAGGTTAGCGAATAGCATGGAGTAGATACTGATTTGTGTTGATGCAGGTGGCTGGGCCTATTGTTTTTCGGGTGGATTCGAAATTCTCGATTGGGTCGTCGTCGAGCAAGCAGGGGCCACAGCTGGAGGATCTAATATACAGCTTGAACTACTCTCTGAGACTGCTGGGCTCTGGGAAGGTGGTGGCCTGGTTCTCTCCCAAACGAAAAGAGGGGATGATTGAGCTTCGACTCTTTGAGTTCTGAGCTTTTCAACACTTTTAATCTGCATAACTAAAACAACTAGTTTTGATGTTAGTTGCCCTCCTCCTCTATATCTTTATGCACTCACAATCAAGCAAAATTTAGGCACAAATCTAAATCTCGTCTCCAACTTGGCACACCCCTTCTATTCTTCACCTTATTTTACACATAATTTTCTCTTAGGCAAAGAGTTTTGAAGTTGTTAGAGATCACATGCTGTGTTATTTCTGCAAATTGTAGAAATTCCCCAGTATTTCTTTCTGAAACTCCTTGTTTTTGGTCACATTTATTTTCATTTATTCAACAACTTCTACAAAAATAACATGAAATCTAACATACAATATAATTTGTGTTGATTTCTATAAAGAGCAACTTTGTGATAGTTGATCTCTTATATAGACTACAATAAAAAAAAATGTAATTTTATTGGCGAAAAGCCTTTAAATGACTATTATATCCTTCATCTCTCTTCATTTCTCTACAAAAAAATTCAAGTTGAATTATAGCTGAATTTTTAGTTTTTACATAGTGTTCTTAAGTACACAATTGAGTTTCTAAATGACACGGTTGAAATTTTTAAAGGACCCTATTGAAAATATCTTGAGATCAATGTCATGATTTGTTATTTTGATAACACAAAAAGAATCACATTAAGGAATAATAAATTAAACAAATGCCTTGTTACGACGATACAATTGGGATTTGGGAGTACATAGTTGTGTTTGGGTTTTAAAGGATACATTTAGTTGTAGTTAGATATTAACATTATGATTTGCTAATTTTTTCGATTTAAAAATATATTTTCACACATTTATGACCACATTCAGTATACTATAGAAAAACTAAAATAAATGTGTGCTTAATAAGACGCAACTTTTTGCCGGTATTTCCCAGAGTCTCATTGAAGCCTATTTTCGATTGTTTTGATTACTGAGAGTACACAATTGTGTTCTTAAGGACAAGTTAACTATATTTATTTATGAATTACATATTCAATTTATTTATTAGGTGATTTATAAAAAAAACATGTATGTACTTATGAATTATTTATTTACTATATTGTTTACTAATTTACTTATTTGATTAGTTATTTATTTACTTACTAATTTGAATATTGATTTTAAAAAATATAATTAATTAGTAAGAAAACACATAAATACATAAAAGAATAAAAAAATTATAAAGTAAATTAAATAATTAAATAAATATGTAAATATAAATAAAATATGATAATAAATAAATAAATGCATCCTTAAGAGGACACAATTGAGAGTACATAGTTTCTTAATAAAATTTTATTGATAATTCAATTTAGAAAGCCAGATTGTTTAATTTCATTGGTTAAGATACTTAAGTTCATTGAAGAAAACTTATTATTCTTAAGTACACAGGTATGATACACAGTTAAGGAAAAATCAATTTTATACATATTTGTAGACATGATACTGACTATTAGTGAATTTTAACAAGAAAATAATAATTTTGAATATGTTTGAACTAGAAAAATTTGAGAATTGATGTGTAGTTCGAAACACAATTAGACTTAACAGTACAAAATTAGGGTGCTCTATAGCTTACTATTGAAATTAACTGTTTGTTCGAGATTTTACATGTAGTGTTAGTGTCATTTCAATATAGTGTTAGTGTCATTTTCAAAATAAAATAGTATTAGTGTTATTTCCAAAATAGTGTCATTTGTAAAATAAAATAGTATTACTGTCATTCCAAGATCGTGTTAGTGTTAGTGTTAATGTTATTTCAAGAAAAAAAGGGTCATGATAGTCCAACTGAATCAGAATTGGAGTCGGGTACAATCCGAATGTACGATGCACCCGGATGTACATAAGAGCACCTCGTATTTTTATAATGGTAGATAGAGCGCTCAATCTTATATTCTTATTACTTGGTCTGGAGCCCTATTTTTGGTATTAGGATTGATCTTGAGATGAGCGATCGTCTCAATTGCTACTAGGCAATTCGGTCCTGGTGTTATTTTGGCTCTTTAATTCGTTTTGACATTTATCAAAGAGACTGTATTTAAATTATTTCAAAGATTTATATAAAGTGAAGCATGTACAAGAATTAATATAATAATGTTGGTAAATAAAAAATGGAATATTGAGATTACAAAAAAGTAGTACTAGCTTTTTGGAGAAAATGAAATTGTCGACAGTATTTTGAGGTCCCCCATTGTCCATCGGTTCTTATCGTTTGAAAGAAATCATGCGTCTATTTTTTTCGTAACAACCAAAATTAATATGATATTATGTCTAGCTGCTTATGTATCTCTTTATTTTCTTGCTTAATCATTGAACACTTTGCCTCGATAATATGTGAAATGTGAATTCTAGCTAGTTGTTGCCGACTTTCTTCTTTTCTACGAAAACTAGTAAATCCATTTGTGTGATGCACCATGAATATATAAATTAATTGATATTTTTAAATAAATAAATATAAATATTAAATAGAATTAAAATATAAATAAATAGAAAATATATTGTATTAAATAAATAAATATTTCATATACAAATATAAATAAAAAGTTGTGAAAAGTAATTGAGAGAAAAAATAAAATATTTTAAATTTTAAAATGTTCATAAGTTATTCGTCTTAAATTTATTTTTGATGATTTTTATACCATATTAAAGATCTTTTCATGAACTTAAATTTAAGATGCATATTGAAAATTTTTTCATGAAGCAAATATGACGAAAATTTAAAAAAAGGCAAGAGAGAAAATTGATTTAATAAAAAAGAGAGAAGAAAATAATTAAAAAATTGGTGGAAGAGAGCTAGAGAGAAAAGAAAAAATGGAGGGAAAAACTCATCTTTTATATATTATATAGATAAATAATACGGTATACAGTACGATAGTGGACTCGAATCTCAAATATTTGGTTTCATGTATTAACCACTTTACTAGATTAATACATGCACATTATTATTTTATACTTTCGCTGTTATTAGTTGTAATAATTTATTTACATAATCACATATAGAGAATGCATGATTCAAATGAGTCGAGATTAATATCATATAATTATATGAATCATTTTCATTCTTTAGATCGTGATGATATATTCATCACTTTGTTAAATGAATTCGTTGTTCAATGGTCGAATTTCATAGGTGACGAAAATTCTATTTTTTAATTTATAACTTTTTATAGCAAATTTATAATACTAATATTTTATAGAAAATTAAGAATATTTTATTTATAATTAGACTCATTTATACCACTCTTATTAGATACACATCAACATGTATATGTTTGCAAATGTAGGTATCACAAAGAATCAATGGGAATCTAATGTATATTTTATAGTATAAATGTATAATATTAAGGGTCAAATTCCTACCCACCTAAGTTTCATAAGTAAAAAATTCAGAAATAAAATGTTCCTTTATCTATATTCTGTTCACATTAAGTTGGGCTACGATGAATATTATATTTTGCAGTTCAAATTACTGTATGCTGTTTACTTGTTATATCCATGTTTTTTCTCTTCTAATTCCTAAGTAATATCTAAACCCCACTATTTCCTCCAGTCGCTCCGAGACTAGCGGTTTGGTCCGATTGGGGTGACAACAAATGATTTTACTACTCCTCTAATATTATATCCTTATAAGTTATAATAATACTTACTAATTATCAACAATCCTCTAAAAAAAAACACTTACTAATTATCTAAATTAAGATATTACATATTATTATTTGGGAGTGTAGAAAAATAGAATGACAATAATGAAAAAGATGCACAACCGAGGCAAGAATAAATCTCTCTCCGTAAGGCAAAATTACTTCAGCTTTGTGCTTACGGATCTACAGTAATTGCCCCCAAGATACAACGGTTTATGGATGATAGACGAGTCCTTAGCACTAGTAGATCGCTATACGGTCGAACGGCTTGACACTCGGGACTGAGTATTGTAAACTAAACTAATATGACAAGTTGATTATCTGAATTCGCTGGTGGTAAATCTCATTTTAGGGGGTCCTATTTATAGTATGTGGAGGGGTGCTGTGAAGGGGTGTGTTTGTAGGGAGGAGGCTGTCCGAACCAGTGCATGGTTCGAACCATCACACTGTTTCGGCCAAACATCATCCAGACTTATCCAACCGCTGCCACGTCGGCAGAGCCCCTCCACCCGGACCCCTTATCCGCCACATAAGTGCCACGTGTCGCCCTTATCCGTCACATCACCGAACCGCCTATTCCACATCACCCGAGCCAACGTTTCATTTATCAAAACTAAAGTGCGCCTACAAGCGCCCATTGCGACGTGCACGTGATCGGCCTCATAAGGTGCTCCTCGTAGGAATTTGAGTTTTAGCCATAAAAGGCTAAGTCAAAATCTACTTGGGTGCACCATAAGGTCCACCATAGAGGAGTACACTTGATTGTTCTTTTATGGTAGAAAACACTTTATGAATAGCTTACAACTTTCTTGTTTTTCCAATGTAGGATAGCACATCACGTTAACATTTAAAATGACCATCTTTGGACATTAATTACTCATTCAATTCTTAATAGATTTGAACAAGTAAATATACCAAATTAATATATTCAACATGTAGATTCCAAAAATATCATTTAATTTCATTAATTACCAAAGTAATTATGACATTTAATTTGCTAATTTTTCCAACACATATTTAGATATAAAAATATTTACTATGATCTGGACATTTTAAAGTGTATATACATATTTAGATATAAAAATATTTACTGTAATCTGGACCTTTTAAAATGAATATACACGTATCCTTACTAAACTCGATTAAAAAGTGATTTTGTTATTTATTTTACTCTTAAACTCGTATAGTGATATTTTTAATTCTTTGAATCCATTTGTCAATGAAACTTAATTCAAATGATAAAGTTGAGGAACTTAAATACTATAATTTCTGATAGGTCTCAGATTCAATCTCGTCTGCGTGGGATAGTTTTTCCACCTTTGTCTTTAATTTAGATTCAATCCCGCCTGCGTCCTGATAATTTTCCCACTTTTATGTGGTGTAGAGGTCTCATCTACATGTGAATTGCTTATTTGATTATATAATAAATACCCTCTTGTAATTCTACAAAAAATAATCTCCAAACCCATTTAAAGACGTGACATATTTAATATAAAAATATTTTCAAGCATTTGGACCCGTCTATAATGTATATAAATGTATTTGTCAAAAAATTTCAATTAGAAAGTGACTATAAAAAATCAAACATTAAATTTAAAGTATAAAATTTTAAATTCCAATACGTGAATTATGTTTAGAATGTATATATATGTTTATTTCTGAAATTTGATTAAAAAATAATTTTATTGTTCATTTTTGTACCAACCACCTAAACTCCTCTAGAATTCCCGATTTAAAGTGACTTTGCTACCGTTCTCGTCTCAAATTTTAACTGATACTCCACTTGACGTTTTTCTATTGGAATTTTCTTTTTGGTTTGATGCACAACAAAAAAGTTACTGTGGTGAAATTGGAAACTCCAGTTAAGAGAATAGATGCATGAGATGAGACAATGAAAAAAACTAAGTTCATCAATTTAGCCTAATTAATTTGAAGAATATTATACATTTAACTAAATTCCAGAAATCCACCTAAATATTTCACTTATTTCCTCTCCCGCCCTATTCGCCTCCAAATCCTCCGGCACGACGGCCGCGTCGCTGCGGCGGCTACTGCTCGCGAAGAATCTGCCGGAGCTCCTAAACGACATCGTACGCGACGACATTGATGCCTGCAGTCTCTCCACGTATTCCGTCAGCCAATTCCTCCTTCCCTCCTCCGCCACCGACGCCTCCTTGGAATCTGAGTATTCTCTACGATGATGAGTCGTGCACCCTACCGGAACCTCGTATACATGATCGTCGACGGTGTAATCGTACGAGCCAAGCGAGTACATCCGCCGCGCTCCTGCCGATCCGCCGCGGCGGAGACTGATACTGCCGAGCTCTATCCGGAAGCTTCCGCCGTTGGAATTTTCGGCGGATAGGGTTTTATCGAGTGCGGACGGCAATACGGTGGACCTGCAGAGCGGACACGTCTGGTTGGAGGCGATCCACTTGTCTATGCAGGCAGCGTGGAAGGCGTGGCGGCAGACCGGCAGCAGGCGGAGCTGATCGTGCGCCTCGAACTTGGAGAGGCAGACGGCGCAGTCGCCGCCGCCGTTGTTGGCGACGGAGCGGAATGTGAAGAGCGGTAGGGAGTTGAGGAGATCGGTAGGAGCGACGCGGTGGTTGGAGGAGACCACGTCGTCGGCGGTGGAGAAGGAGCGGCGGAAGCGCTTCGAGACTAGTCGGAGAAGGAGGTAGATGGAGGCGGAGATGATGACGGCGGAAGCGATGATGATGATGACTATCATAATGGAGGAGGAGGAGGAGGCGGAAGCAGATGGAGATAGCGGCGGGGGTGTGAATGTAGACATGGACACAGACATAGTGGGAGGAATTGTAGAGAGAGAGAGAGAGAGAAAGCGCAGAATTGAATTAAGCCATTTTCACTCTCCCACTAAAAGTAAGTATAGTTGGAGTTGGAGTGGGGTATTTGTTAACCTACATACATACTCTTAATTAGTATAAATTTATTTAATTATAACTAAAAACTAATCAAATCTTGGTAACATTAACATAATACTATGAGTCATATTACATGCTTCCTCCATCCATAATATCGTTTCTACTTTATGGATGCACGACACCGATTCTAAAAAAATAATGGATACTAATTGATAATTGTGGATATTGTTCTCCCGAAAGGCGGACTGGAATTTCGTGGTCGAGAAAATAAAAAAGAAGATCGACAAGTGGAAAAATAGAAAGATCTCTTTTGCCGGGAGGATTACTTTGCTGCGCTCTGTTCTTACGTCAAAACCGATTTACCAACTGTCTTACTCTGTCCTACCTAAGGGTATCCTTTCGAAAATTCGTAGTTTGTTTTGTAACTTTCTTTGGGGAGGGAGTGGGAGGTCGGGGGAAAGAAAAATTCATTGGTTTAAGTGGGATGTCTTATGTGCTGATCAAGACGAGGGAGGGCTTGGTTTAAAAGATCCGGAGAGGTTTAATAGGGCTTTAATGGTTAAATGGATTTGGCGCTTCCTCTCCGAGAAAGATGCTCTGTGGGCTAGAGTGGTTAGGGCTTGTAAGGGGGATGTCAAATGGGATGAAGGAGGCTTCAAGCTAGAGGGGAATAGGGGGATGAGGGCGTGCTGGTGGAAGAGGGTTTTGAGCTTAAGTTGGGGGGAAAAAGGGAGGAGCTTTAGGGAAAATATGGGTTTGCAAATTGGAGAAGGAGATTCCATCTCTTTTTGGCACCATTGTTGGGCTGGGGATAAGTGTTTGAGAGATCGATTCCCTAGGCTGTTTCGCCTTAGTGATAATCAGGAAGGGTCGATCAAGAGTATGGGGAGCTGGGTTGAGGGGGAATGGGTGTGGTCTTTCAACTGGATTCGGGAGTTGTTCGATAGAGAGAACGAACAGGTGCTTGACTTGTTACTTTCAATCAAAAATTTTGGTGTGGTTGCAGGAAAACAGGACGGATGGAAGTGGAAAGCTACTAAAGATGGAGTGTTTTCAGTTAAGACGGCATATAGAAGTTTCAACAAGGAAGCAACAACAAATGTCAATAGGTGCAAAGAAGTGACTTTCGACTGGATTTGGAAGGCTCCGGCTTCACATAAAGCAAAAACTACAGCTTGGAGGATTATTAACGAAAGAATGGCGACAGTTGATAATTTATTGAAAAGGAATGTGCCTATCTCAAATTCAGAATCAAGGTGTGCTCTGTGTCAAATGCAGCTCGAAGATGCCAATCATATTTTTTTCTCCTGCATTATGTCTGCTGGAATCTGGAACGAACTCCTCAGGTGGCTCGGCAAGCAGTCAGCTCTTCACTCAAATGCAATTGTCCATAGCTCGGCTTTCACAAATATTGGTAACAAAAAAGATGGTCAGTTTCTTGCGGGTGTGTGGATGTGTACGGTGTGGTGTATCTGGAAAGGGAGGAACGAAGTTCGTTTCAATCATGGAAAATGGGCTCAAGATAAAATGGTGGCTGAGATTAAATCAAGACTTTGGAGTTGGAAGCAGGCATACAATCTGAGAATCCCAACCGAAGGCTTTAGAGCTTGGTTTGCCGCAGCAAATCTGGAGGAGAGTGGAGTAGAGAGAAATTGATTTCAGAGATCAAGACGAGACTGTGGAGCTGGACGATGACTTTCAAGGTGTCGACTTCAACAACTGACTTTTGACATTGGTTTGCAACGATCAAGCTTTACGCTTTGAGTTTGGTTTTGGATGTTGCTTTTGAGCTGTGTTGCTCTGTTCTCTAGGATTTAGTTGTTGCTGTTGCGCTGTTTTGTTTTGATTTCTCTGGTTTGTTTTCTTTTTTCTTGTACTCTCCTTCTTCTCTTTGGGTACTACTGGTACCTGTAGCAATAAATTCTTTCTTTGCCTGAGCAAAAAAAAAAATTGTGGATATTGTTGTGAGTGAAATTTGAATATCACTATTGTTGTGAGTGAAGTTTGTGAACTTTATTATTATTTAAAGTGAAAATGAAATTATGGATAGACTAAAATAATAAAAATAGAATTTATATAGCGGACGAAGTGATCAGTAATATTTTTTATGGGTTGTAATGGATATTTTTATTACATTTTCTTTTTACGAGGTTTTTTTATAACTAGACATATTTCCATTGAGCACAAGGAATGAGATCTCGTCAAGTTTTCAAATTTGTTAGGTTAGTTCGTGATTAATTAGCTTATCAATTTTTCTACTTAGCCATCATAATCATTACTTTGTAATGTCTTTAATACGGATTCGTAAAATATACTCCCTCCGTCCGCCAAAAGTATTCCACAATTACTATATTTGGCGTCCGCAAAAAGTATTCCACTTTCCTTTTTAAGCCATGGTCCCACCATCCAACTTTATATTTTATCCTTACAAACACTCTTTATTTACAAAAAACCCACCCCAAATTCAATCTCAACCACACATCTCATAAAGTGGTGGGACCCTTTCTCCACTACATCAACATCATCACACATTTTATTAAACTCCGTGCCCGGCCAAAGTGGAATACTTTTGGCGGACGGAGGGAGTATATATTTTTATCTGTTGTCATATATCTATGTATATTTTTATATAGCCGTAGAGGATCAAATATGATACATACAAATATATATATAGGGGGTCGCTCCAATGAGACCCCCTAATTTTAGTGAGATCTAGGGCACGATTTGGTGCATTTATTTTATCAATCCTATGACTGATATTGTATATGGAGGATGATTTTTTTTTTCGCAGGGTTCAAATCCTGGAGGGAGCAGAATATTTTAAATTTTGTTATTCTTCAGTATATACTGCATTGTTCATCAGTATATACGGCCCTGTTCATCAGTATATATGTCTTATTCATTACGAATTTTTTAAATTTTATTTTTCATCAATATATACATCTTGTTCATTAGATATACGTTTTGTTCATTAGTATTATATGTCTTATTCATTGTACTCATGTTACACGAAAAATAGGGGGTCTCACTGGAGCGCGCCCCTATATAGAGAATAGAGACTAATTCGAATTTTTCAAGTTTAGGAAATCCCGTAAATTTCTCATTTTCCAACACTACAAAAAAACGCACGATTACCGACGGCATTTTGCCGTCGGTAATAAGACACGGCCGTCGGTGATAAAGGTTACCGGCGGCAACTCGCCGTCGCTAACCGGGTCGTCGGTAACGCCAAAAGGCGGGTCGCCTTTTTTGCAGCCGCCGTGCCGTCGGTAATTGCCGGCGGCGGCGCCGCCGTCAGTAGTTTTCGTCGCTATTTACGCGTTTTTTTGTAGTGCAATTCTGAGAACCAACGAACATTATTATGAACTTACGAACAAACTAATGTTCGTCGATGTGTTCGTATAAAAAACAAATGAACATACTAATTCGTCGATATGTTCGTATAAAAACAAATGAACATACAAATAAACATACTTATGTTCGTAAGTTCATAATAATGTTCGTTGGTTCCCAGAATTGGAAAATGAGGAAATTTACGGGATTTCCTAAACTTGAAGAATTAGGATGAATCTGATTCATTGATTTTGGTGAGATCAATGGTTCTGATTTGATCTTCATTTTCTATATATAGGGGAGTTGTCTCCATTGAACTCTTCCCTATATATATATATATATATATATTTATCTGTTGTCATATAATATCTACGTATATTTTTATATTGATTTTTAAAATTGTATATTGACATATTTTTAAATAATTAGTATAAAAAATAATACTCGTCCCATCCAAATAATATAGTCAATATTTCTTTTTCATCCATCCCAAAACTATAGTCCACTTTTCGTATTTGCATTTTAAGTTTATTTCCTTAATATATCCACATTTAATTTTTATTTGAAAATTAATAAACCTTTTTTTTAAGTAAGGGTATAGTATGAAGATTTTATAACATCTCCAAGCAAATCAAATGCAATCTTTTAATATACATGAAATAAAAAGATTATATCTGATGAACTGAGGGAGGACTATATAACTGAATTTTTAAACATAAAATGTTAGAACTAAATATTTGGGAGATGGAATAATTAATACCGTACAAAGTTTTGAACTCGCATTAAATGATTTTTGTATATTATATTTGTTCGATTGTTGCATGTGAATACGAGTGGGCCATTACATGACAATACTAAATGTTGTTATCTTAGTAAAGCTTTTCGGGATATTCGAGAATTTTGAGCTTATCTTTGGCCCCTAATTTATGTTTTTACCACTAACCAGGATTCGTGATATCAAATTACTCAATGTGTAAATTGTAATACAATTTTATTTTATTTTTATGAAAAAAATGATAGCTAAACACTACCGGACTTCTAATCAAAATTGCTGCTAGTTTTAGGATGGAAATTAAGATATCATTAGCAATCTTTGATTGCAATTCGATGTGTCTCGATTCTATTCGGTTAATACCACAATTATTGTTATTCTTAAATGATCACTTCGATTCATGTCCAAGTTCAAATTAGAGTTAAGAAATTAATAATCCAATCTGATTTATTAAGTTATTAACTACCTTTGGTTAATATTATGTCCTTTCGATATCTTGGAAATCTTAAGATATATACCTACAATTAAGTTTGATTTTGCAGCTCATAATTTAATTAAAGGGTAAGTCCATTTAATTAATTTGGTGCCTAATTTTTGGAAGTAGGTGGTCTTCCTTCGTTAGACCACACATTTTCCCCCATTTGTTATTGAAATTTCAATTTTACTTAATAAAAAAGCAGATGGCTATGGTAGATAAACAGTAAACAGATTTGATCTAACTAAAAGAAGATGTTGGTGGGTTAAGTCAATCTCCATCATCGATATATCTTCTTTTGCCATACTTTATATATTGATTTATGAATCAGTGTATAGATTTATATTATTGTATGAGGAACATAAGATTGTGAAATAATTTTCTTCTTTACGAAAAAAAAGAAAAGATTGTGAAATAATTAAAAATAACAAATTTTTCATTTCCATTATACTTAATCTTTATCTATATATGTAATATACAAAATATAAGTCTTTTTCCTACATATTTTTTCACTCTTCTTTCTCTCTGTCTTCTCCTACCAATTTTTTCACTATTTTTTTTCTCCCTTATTTATAATTTTAATTCCTTTTAAACATATCGTCAAATTTGATTTATTATGCTTCTTAAATTTAAGTTCGTAATAAGATCTTTAATATGGTATAAAAATCATAAAAAATGAATCTAAAACTAATAAGTTATGAAAAAAATAAAATATTTATTTTCTTTCTCTTCGTTATACTTTTACAAATTTTTATTTATGTTTGTGTATGAAAATATTTATTTATTTATTACGTGTGTTGGAAACTTAATGAAATATCATATCCCTAGTTTTGATGATACCAAAACTAGAATTTTTTCGAACTCAAGTGTTAGAGTTCATACTTTTTGTTGTCTGAAGACTGAAGACTGAAGACCACAACTGAGGAAAGCTGGAAAAACAAGTCAAAATGCAACAGTTTTGACTGAATGAGAGCTTCACTAAACCATCAGTAAAGATTAATGCCTTGATGCAGAGCAAAGGAATCAACGAACTGATACTCATGACAAGTATCAGTTAGCATTCTTCATCGGACTGATACTCTAAAGATAGCATTAAATGCTTCTGCAGCCGCATTAAATGCAGAGATATTGGAGATCGTCCTTTCTCTGCAGAGAGTTCCTATTTGATGCAACATGTCTCAGAGGCACCCTACTGGATGTACTATGAGACGCCATTCTTCACCAACAACAGGAACCTCGAAGATTGCGGACTCAGCCAGATTCAAATCTACTCTCACAACGGCAGAAACCTTGAAGACCATCTCTCCAACGGATCTATTCAAGACTTCGCCTATAAATAGAGCTCGAGGAACAACTGCAATCTTCACCGATTCAAATACACAAGCTGAAACTCTGCCAAAATTGCAACTTAGCCTTCAACTACTATCAGAAGTTTGAATCGAAGAAGAGAATCATCAAAGCTCAAATCAGTTCACTGATTACACATATTCTCTTACTTCTTAGGTAAACCCTTGTATGCCCAAAGCCTAAGATTCTGATTACTTGAGAATCAAATCTCAGTAATTCTAGTTTGAAGAATCCAAATCCCTTTTCAACCGAAGTGAAAAGAGAGTTGGAGTGGTTGTTGTTTAGTACCGGTCTAAAACTAAACGGATTCGGTTACCTTGGCACCCAGAAAGCCAAGAGGGAGTTCAGCTTAAAGGTTCTGACTCCAAAGACCTTAGTATTTCGCTGGGTGGACACGAGAGTGTTAGGGCGCACTAAGTGTAAAATCCAACCAAGAGTGGTGTTGGTAGGTTTGCTATGCACATCAAGCATTGCCCAGAGTGTTTGTCAGATTGATCATCTGATTGTGGAGTAGGAACTTTGTTTCCGAACCACGTAAAATTCTTGTGTCGTTTACTGTTTTCAGCTATTGTTTTCTCTGTGTTGTTTCTTCTATCTACTGAAACTGACTAACTGAAAAGTGTAACCAAGAATTTTATTTGTGTCACTCCTTTCAAAGGCTAATTGAACTAAGTTTATTTTTCGCTGCTTGTGTTATCAATCTAATTGATAATTCTTCGGAAAATCAGTAAGACTTATAACACTTCTCTGTTTTCATTTAAATTGACTGAAGCGTTTGGGACTTGAGTTATCTGACTAACTCTGATAACTTGTCACCCACTGATCGTTTCTTCAGTATCAGTCAATAGCCCTTTCTTTAGAAAACTGATAATTCAATCTTTTGTTTAGTCAGCCTTTCGAAAAGAATTATCCTTCAGGTGTATCCCCCCCATACACCTGTTTAAAGACCCTCCGGGACCCAACAACATACAATACTCTTAATAATGTGTAATGCTAATGATTAAATTATTTAATAAGTATAATTATCATTAAACTTTATACAGAGTTGAAAATTTAAGTTTTTAAATTCGGGATTTTATTGAGTAATTGATGTGGATTATTTTATTTTATTTTTAAAACATATCTTACATTTATTTATATTTTAATTCTATTTAATATTTATATTTATTAATTTTATTTAGTTTGATTTCGATGTTTGCCGTGCATCGCATGGATGAGCGTATCAGTAATATATAAAAAGGGAAATATTTCCTTCCATTTTTCTCTCTCTTCTTCCACTAATTTTTTCATTAATTTTCTCTATATATTCTCTTACTAATTTATTCTCTATTTTCTTCTTTTTTATTTTTTATTATTTTTTAAAATTCATCAAATTTGAGTCATGAAAAAAATATTAAATATGCATCTTAAATTTAAGTTTGCGACAAGATTTTTAGTATAGTATAAAAATCATCAAACAAATAATTATAACAAATAATTATAAAAAAAATTAATTTTAGAATATTTCATTTTCTCTCTACTTCCTATTAATGTTGAACATATAATTTTTTTTCCCGTTTGATATACTCCAGTAGTTGATAATCTATATCTATATATAATATGAAAACACACTACAAGAAAATTGTACATATATAAACCGTTATGCATGAGCGCTTTTTTAACAATAGATAACGGCTCGATAAATTTCCGTTATGTATGTAGTGTTATCTATACGCATATATAACTGTATGAAGCAATGCGTTGTGTATGAGCGTTGTCTATTAGTCATATACATAAAGCTACTATATTAGTTTTATTTCAGTATATATATTTGTGTTTTCAAAGGAAATATAAGTGGATATCATGTTTTATGTTTTATATTTTTATTAAATTATAGTAGTTTAGAATGTAATAAAGGGAAGGAATATATATTGGTTAATTTTATACTCCCTCCGTCCCACGAATCTTGACACGTTTAGTTTCGGCACGTGAATTAAGGAGTTGTAGATTAGTGTTTTAAATGTGTAATTAATAAAGTATAAAAGTGATAAAGTTGGAGAGATGAGGTAATAAAAGTGATAAAGTAGTAGAGAGAATGTAATAATTATTACCTTATTTGGAAATGTGTCAAGATTCGTGGGACGGCCCAAAAAGAAAAACGTGTCAACATTCATGGGACGGAGGGAGTAATTCTTTTTTAAAATTTTTTTTTGTATTATTTTTAATATAACTTTGCATATGAATAATCAGTTATATATATCAAAATTTTAATTTCAAATATGAATTTTTATTTATGTCTGTGTATAAAAATAATTACTTATTTATTATGACGCTTAATAATAATAATAATAATAATAATAATAATAATAATAATAATAATAATAATAATAATAATAATAATAATAATAATAATAATAATAATAATAATAATAATAATAATAATAATAATAATAATGTGTATTGCTAATTTTGATTTTTAAATAATTTTTAATTATTTAATAACTATAATTATCATGACACTTTATATAAAGTTAATAATTTACATTTTCGAATTTGGGTATTTATTGAGTAATTGATGTGAATCATTTTGTTTTATTTTAAAAATATATCTTGCATTTGTTTATATTTTGATTATGTTTAATATTAATATTTATTTTTAAACGTGTCGTTTGATTTTGATGCTCGTCATACATCGCACGGGGGAACGCACTAGTTATTAATTAATTATGATATGAAATCTGCCTACTTAATATAGCGATCGGATTTCGGATACCAAGATTGTTAAGTAGTAAGTTTTCAATACTGGCTTGTTTTGATCAAACACAAATTCTCTTGTCAAACATTATGTATAGGTGAGATGGGTCGGATTGGGGCTTGGAGCGGGTCTGGGTGCAGGTTTGGTAGCGGGTCAGGGCGAATCTTTTTTTTTTTTTTTTTTTATCAGAGAAAAAGCTATATTAATGCAAAGGTACCATGGGTACCATGGGTCAGGGCGAATCTGATTGCGGGTTTGCGCTGAATAATTCAAAGTCATTATTGTTATGATGAAAAGTAATAAACGACATGAAGAAAAGTAATATTTTTGAAACATTAACTTTCTTTATATAAATTATTACTTTTTGTTACAATATAATTACTTGACCATAATAAGTACACTGCCGTCGCGCCCTTCGCTCCGCGCCCGCACCATATGCTGCTCTGCCAGTCAGGACTGGTTGAAAAATATGAATTATTCAAAGTAATTATTATTGTGATGTAATTAAGGTTTTTAAAACAGTATCTTTCTTTATATAAAAAATTTGTGACAATCAAAGAAAGGAAAAAACCCACTCACACTCTAGCTCCTAGGGTATCTTTCTTTATATCAATATATAATTACTTTTTTTTATAGCAATAATTACTTTTATGGCCTGCTTATACAAACAACTCACGACCCGCTCCAGCTCCGATCTAACCCGTCTTTTTCATACACTTGGTCTCACAAGAGACCAACTCTTGATCAAATAGGTCATAGTGTTATTAATATAATTGTGGATGTCCCCTAAGAAAATATATGAAAGGAGCTGCAAACTGTGGGATCTTGTTTGAATACCAAAGTGGTGTTAGTGAAGAAAGCTTAATTGGATTCGTGGATTTAGATTATGCAGCTAATGTGGACACAAGAAAGTCTCAAACAGGATATGTATTCAATTTGTTTGGATTTGTAGTGAGTTGGAAATCAACACTATAATCTGTTGTTACCCTCTGTACAATTGAGGCAGAGTACATGGCTTTAATGAAGCGGTTAAAGAGGCATTGTAGCTCAAGGGCATTTTATATGAGTTTGGAGTTCATCTTCAAACTGTGGAAGTAACGTGTGATAGCCAAAGTTCTATTCACCTAGTTAAGCATCAGGTGTTTCATGAGCGCAACAAACATATTGATGTCAGATATCATTTCATAAGGGATATTGTGGTAAAAGGAAGGGTTAGAGTGGTGAAAATTGGCATAGAAGACAATGCCTTAGATATACTCACTAAGGCATTGTCATCTGCAAAATTTAGACATTGCCTAGACTTGGTGAAAGTGTTGCAAATGCAGCATTGATGCTGCGAAGACAGCATTTACTTGTTGGTCTAAGAGGAAGCCCAGGTGATGGGGCAGATTGGAAGGAAAGTTGGAGCCTCTATATTACATAAACAAGATGGAGAATGTTAGTGAGTGTTTATCAATCTTGGACGGTGGAGATTAGACTATTAGAGACTTTGTAATCTTACTGTTATATTGTAGTTAAGAGTATGAGCTGTGAGAGAGGATTTTTCTGTTACGAGAGAGAGAAAAGAAGATCGAGTCAGTTTGTGAAAAGCTGTATGTGAGAGCTCAAAAGTGTGAGAGGGTTCTTCTTCTTCGATTCATCTTTTCTCTTGTAACTTATGTGAAAACTTCATCATCTTGTGATAGTAATAAAACTCCGGTTAACTTTCCCGTGGACGTAGTAACAGAGATGATCCGAACCACGTAAACATCTGTGTATCTCTTTTCATACAAACGCTCATTTTATGTTCTTAATTAGATCGCGGCTGTTATTTTGATCGATTGTTGAGTTTTGAAAGTGTTAGTGTGAATCTTTTTTTCTTTTTCTTTTTGAGACAGGCGTTAGACTGTTAGTGTGAATCTTGATTAAGTGATTGTGATCTTGATTCACAACCCACATATAAGACTATAAGACTATGTTTATTCACAAACCTTGACAACCGGTCATAGCATACGACAAAAAATTTAAGCAAAAAATAATTATAAAATATTTAGTGATGGATAACCGATTGTGTCTGCATGTTGTAGACCAACCCTTTCCTCGAGTTTTTTAATCCAATGATGAAATGACATTTGGCATTTCACAATTAAATATTATAAGAATAAATAGTAAAAAAAGAAAAAATATTTAGGTTGTAATGAGTTGTTAATAAAATGTAAAAAAATGTAAGATAATAGGTTGTATATGTGGAAGAGAGAGAAATTATTTTTTTATTAAAAGTTGGGTTGAGATAGGTGGTTGTTGATAAATATAGTCTAAATGAAAAACAACACACAGATTTATCGTAAAATATCAAGTCAGTCACCACATTAAAATGAGTACTACGTACTTCATAAATTACTAGAAATACTAAAAATTAGAAAGAAAAAAATAAAATAAAAATGAAACATTGGATAAACATTTCTGCACTTTATATGATCATTTAAGAATCGGGAACACTTTAATCTAGCGTGAAAATTATGTTTAGGAACTTTTGACTTTTGGTCTGTGAAGATTGAAACTAGAAAATTGCGATGTAATGATGAATTGTTTCCTTTAATTTGTAGTAAGAAAGAGACTCTTCTTCACTAATTAATCATACAAGCTGGCCTCCACACATGCAATCATGCACCCCTCCTTTACTTTGCACGTGTTCGCTATTCCCATTTCATTTCATTTTCTTTCTTTTATAATGTAGATTGCTAAAGTAAATTTCTCTATTTCCAAATTGAGTAATTTATTTGATATACTAATAAGTATAATCTAGCTATCATTAATCGAACGATAATACTAAACACAACTAGAAAGACTCAAATAGTTGTATATATATATACTATTAAACTATGCATGGGAGAAAACCCTAAATCATATCAAAGTTTCATATACAATTATTGATTAGCACTAATATTTTAACACCATGATAAAATTATCCGGTACCGACATAATTTTAGTGACGACATCAAAAAATGTATCATAAAATTTGCTATATTTTTAGGTGTAGCAAAATTTAATTCCACCATACATACATTTATATACTTTTGTTAGGTGTAACAAAATTTATTTTAAAGTACTTTTTATATTTAAAATTTAATTATTTATTAATGTTATATGAATGTTAAAAATTTTATGTTGTACAATGTATGGGTAGGAACAATTATTGCTTGTTCATATTAATAAAAAAAAATTATATTGTACAATATATGGGTAGGAACAATATACGGAGTATTATGGATTGTTAGAATATGACCGGTAAGTGTTTGATATGATGTGTCTTATTGGAACTTTAGATGATTTAAACAATATATACTCAAGGAGATCGATAGATGCATAACCATCATTATTTATCACCACCATTTGTTACATTTCTATATGGAAGTGGGTATTTTAATATATTAAGTCTTTCCCTATACATTTCTATACTAGGGGGTGGGTATTTTTCATAGACATATTATGGAAGTGGGTATTTTAATATATTAAGTCTTTCCCTATATAATACTTACATTTACTAAATATTTTATTCACATTTATTGAACATGTGCGATCATTTTATACAAAAATATGTTATTACATATTTCATTCAAATATATATGTATATATATAATATAACTAGTACCTATAAATTAAAGTATTTAAGAGACTAGAAATTAAATGAGACTCTTTTTTTGGCACGACAATTAAAAAATGTGTGTTTTGTGTGTAGGCGATAAATTGAAAAGGTGATTAAAGAGTAATGCAATAAATTATAGTGCTATGATTATTTTATAATAAATTTGTTGGGATTATAATTAATACACAATCATAATGGTTTATTAATCTTAAATTTCAAATATTTTACATATGTTGATTAAATATTCGAGAAAAGATAAATAAACAGATATCTTAAAATTTATTTTAATGACAAATCTTATTAATATGAATACTTTTATAATATTATAAATATTTATTGAACAGTTTATTTATATTTTATCCATATGATAAAATATTTAAAAGATAAAAAAAATAATTTATATTTTAATTGGGATTAGAAAAATTACAATAAAATAATACTCCTATAATTTGAAGTAGATGAAATGAAGAACAAACAAAAAAAATTAAAAAAAGTTATTTTTAAAATTAGTATAGTGATTTTGACGAGAAAACATAAGTTCCTATTTATATAATTGATGATAGATGATATCCATTTTGTCACTATTAAAATATTTTGTTGAAGTATTGTGACCCTTTTCAGCTTCATGATTAGCTAGTGGTAATCAATAATGATGTAGCAGCCATCTTTTTTGTACAGGAAACACTATAAGAAAAAGTAACTTTTAAGGATCAAAATTATTGATTAATTAATATCGTTAGCGATCGACTAGCTTATCGAAATGACTTCTTTTTAATGTTTATGTACTAATTGAATAGGTTACATTTTTTTATTTGAAAATTCTATTTCAACAAATTATTTCTTAAAATAAAAAATTAATATAAATAAGTCATTATTTATATTTAATGTCATTGACAAATTCATATATAATTATCTTTCTTTATATTTTAAAAATAATATTTTCATTTTTCTCTTCTATTTTTTTTATAAACATACCCTAAAAAAATTATTTTTCGCTCATGTTTTATTATAAATTAGTCGTTTTTCTTAACATCCATGTTCAGGCTGTTTGACATATTAAATGAGGACATATAGAGTCTAATTTTTTAGCAATCACAATGAGTTTTTATTTTATTTTAATGTTAATTTTGATAGATGGAGCTTTTTCTCTTCACGTACGATAAACCCTAATACGTTGCCGCTGCCATTTTCATGGACTCCGGCCATCTTGCCCGCAGTCCGACGGACAAATTTGTGCTCAATCTTCCCTTAATTTCCAATAACTTTGCCCCGCACCATGTTTCGCAGCCACCGATAGCTAATGCTAGGGTTTTTTCTAACCCTAGTACGCGTGAGACGTTGGCTCCCACAACTGGCGTTCTTATTGGTTCTTCTGATGCAGGTGGTAAGTCTGCGGGGGTTTTTTGTTGACATCATTGTCTAACTCAAAGGTTGTGCAAAACTAGTCGCCACAAAATAGGGTTCCCCAAAACCCTATTGCTAAGAGCGTTCATTCTACTGACACTGAGGGTGTAAATGGTCACAAGTTGGCGTATGCGGCAATTGTTGCGCCTAAGGCCAGAAACCCAATGTTACGACGCATTGTTATCAAGCTTTGTCGCATAAAAGAGACGGCGATATCGCCACGGTCTCTATCCCTCAGGAATTTTATCAAAAGCAAGTTGCCTATTTTCAATATGCGCTCATTGGCAGAATGATGTTTAGGAAGGGCGAGAAACCGAAACCACTCTCGAAAGTGAAACGAGAACTTCAACATTTTTGGAAGTTATCGGATTGGCAATGCATTCCTATGGCTAAAGGATATTTTACGTTGATATTTAAAAGCATGGAAGATAAACTGCTGGCAAAGGCTAAGTCTATTATTGAACTTGCTTCGGGACATGTGAGGCTTCGGGAATGGACTAAATTTTTTGATCCTTATAAGAATCTTCGTCGATCGCTTAAATATGGGTTCGTTGTTATAATCTTCCTCTGGAGTTTTGGCATCCGGAAGTTATTGCGGTTATTGGACATGCCGTGGGACACCCGATACGTATAGATAGCAACTCTACTTTGCGGGAGGTGGGGCATTTTACTCGTATTTTAATTGAAGTAGATCTCTCGCAGCCTTTATTGGAGGGAGTTTACGTTGATGAAGGTAACTCTTCTTGTTATGTCGAGTTTAGTTATGAAACGATGCCTTTATTCTGTTCTAGATGTAGAATCATCGGTCACTCTGCTGATAAATGTAAGAGAGCTGCTAAGACTACTGGGAAGCCCTCGGAGGAGGCGAACTGCAGGTGAGCCCCCACAACCGGCTGGTGAGTTAGATAATCGTAAGGACAAGACCTCTGATCCTAAACATACTTGGCAGCCGAAAGGTATTCTGGCAGAGGATGTGGCTGTTAATGACATTAATAAGGAGGGTCTGGATATTAATGATGAGAGCGAGCTTTTGTCAGTGGTATGGTCGGAAGATCACCTCCTTCGAGTAACAGATTTGCAGTGCTTGCCAATATCGGTGTGGAGATGGATCTGGCAGTTGAGAACTAGGAAGTCAGTAAGAACAAAGAGGGTAGAATGTCGGGGCCTGATTTGCTTGAGACGGTTACATGACTGCAGATACGCCTTCTCCTTTCATCATTAATGAGACTAACGATAACAGTAAATTTGCTGATTTTGACGGCGCCAATGATGTCGCTGAGGGTGAAGAAAGTGTTCATGTTGCTAACACTAAGGTGAATAAGAATGTGGAGGCTGATATCTCTAGTGCTTCGGATTTGAAGGCTTTAGCGGTGGAAAATGCTATGAAAATACAACGTCTGGAACAATATATAACTGCTTTGGGTCCGAAAGATGATTTGAATGTTGAGCATGAGGATTTAGCGATGTCTCAAATAAAGCGGCGGAGAGGGCGTCCTCCTAATGTTGAAGGGAATGGCAGGGGGCGTGGTATTCGTCCCCATATCTCTCAAGCGACTGAAGATTGCATTAAACATCGGTTGAGACAAAAGGCGGAACTTGGGCAGAAGCCAAGAGATTTTGTTGTGGATGATATGGATTCGACTCACATATGAACCATGCATAACGTGATGAATCAGTCGTGGGCTGATGAGGTGGAGGCGGGCGAGCACCCGCGACATGATCAGCATTAATGATGAACATTTTAGTTTGGAACGTCCGAGGGCTCACGGATGCTTCTAAACTACTTCTTAAGGAGCATTGTCGCTCCTTTACTCTGCTTATTTTGGGTCTCATTGAGACTAAATCGGCGTTTATTCGTACTCGCCTCTCTTTCTGGAATTTGTTAAATCTAGTTCCTCAGCATCAAAATTGTAGATTGCCGAGATGTTCTAATATTTGGATTTTTTTGGCATCCTATTGTGGCTATGATTGTTGTTTATTCTTCCCCTCAGGTGGTGATTGCGGATTGTACCTGACAGAATTTGGACTTCTGGATTGCTGATGATCCGATTGAGCGAAGGTCCCTGTGGACGGTTCTTCTTCATAATTCTCATGGTAACACTGTTTTCATCGGGGATTTTATTGCGATTAAAGGTTCTCATGAGAGAATTAATGGTGTGATGCCCGATAGAGGAGCGTGCCGTGACTTTTATACTTGGTCTGGCTGTCGTTTTTTGCGCCGACATGTGGAATCTTTATTGGATCGCACCCTCTTTTCGAATTCCTTTACTAATCTTTAGAGTTCGATTAACACTCATGTGTTTCCCCGTACCACCTCGGACCATTCCTCGATTGTTTTGCAATGTCGTTTTGCAGTTTTCCCTAGAAAGAGGTCTTTCAAATTTCTTAATATGTGGGCTACGCATCCGACTTTTCTGGAGACTGTGGCTGATTCGTGGGGAATGGCTGTTGATGTTAGCTGCCCCATGTTGGTTGTTATGCTCAAATTAAAGCGTCTGAAGGGGGTTTTGCGCCCTGGAACAAGTCGGTGTTTGGTAATGTTGACTCGACCATCGCGCAATTTCAGAGAGACCTTGCGATAGTTCAGGATAGTATTTCACTTTATAGGTATTCGGATGCCCATTTTAATGAGGAGATTAGTTACAAGGCGAAGTTGAACATGGCACTTTCTTAGAAAAGTTGCCCGCTTCAGCAGAAAAGCCGAATTTCTTGGCTTCATAATGGGGATAAAAATTCTTCGTTCTTTCATAATATGCTTAAGTGCGGAAAGGACAGGCTGTATATTGGTCACTTGCGCACACGATGTGATTGGGAAGCATATTGCCTCTCATTTTTCGAACTTGTTCACCAATAATTCTGATGAGGTTGTGGATCTGACGGCGACTGAGGCGAATGTCGATGTCCTTATCTCTGAGGAACATAATCGAAGTTTAGTCATTATCCCGGATGACAATGAGATTAAGGCGGCAGTTTTTGGGATGGATGCGTCGAGCTTTCCAAGGCCGGATGGCTTCTCGGGATTATTCTTCCAGATATCTTGGAGTGTGATTCAATATGATGTGATCAAGACGATTAAAAGCTTATTCTTATGTTCTTATCTTTCTCATGGATGTAATTCAAATACTCTTATTGTGATTCCTAAGAATGAGACGATTGAGTCGGTCTCTGATTTGAGGCCGATTTTCCTGGCTAATTTTCTATTTAAAATTATTTTAAAAATCTTAGCTTCCAGGCTTAGCAGGGTGGCGGCTTCTTCTGTTATTCCTAATCAGTTTGGGTTTATCTGGGGAAGGTTTATTCATGATTGTATTCTCTTGGGCTCGGAGGGTTTCAACACTATGAATCGCACTAATCGCGGCTCAAATTTTGCTTGTAAAATTGATATTAATAAGGCGTTTAATACTATGCGCTGGACTTTATTATTGCGGTTCTTCGTGCTATGGGTTACATGATCAGTTTATCCGCTGGATTTCGGTTATTTTCTCTTCTGCTCGTATATCCATCTTGTATAACGACCGTCTTAGCGGCTACTTTTCCTGTTCGAGATGGGTGAGACAGGGTGACTCATTTTCGCCCATTCTGTTTGGCATTGCTGAGGATGTGCTCAGCCACATTTTTAGAAATTGTGTTGCTTCGAGGCATCTTATTCCTATGAGTTTTAGCTGTATCTCTGACTTCCCGACGCATTTACTTTACGCCGATGATATTCTTATCTTTTTTCGTTCCTCGGTGCGCAATTGTAAAAAGATTAAGCACATTTTGGATTTCTATGGTACTCTCTCAGGTCAAGTGTGTAGTCAGGAAAAGTCCAGAGTCTTCTTTGCGAGGGGTGTTTCGCATGTAATGAAGCGGGAAATTAATAGTGTGTTGGGTTTCACTCAGGGGAATCTCCTGGTTACTTATCTTGGTGTTCCGCTCTTTATGGGAAGACGTCGGGCTTCTTATTTCATGAGTATTAAGGATCGTATTGTGCAGAAGTTTTCAAGATGAAAAGGTTTGCAGCTGTCTATGGCTGGTCGTCTTTGTCTCGTCATGTTTGTTGTTCAAAGCTCTATTGTTCACTCTACGATGGTTTTTCGGTGGCCCAAATCTTTGCTGCATGAGTTGGATAAGAATTGCCGGAACTTTGTTTGGTCTGGAAAGGTTGATAAAGCTCCTTCTTGCTTGGTCAGTTGGAGTCGGTATTGCGCGCCCAAGGAAGAGGGAGGGTTGGGTATCCATTCTTTCTCGGTGATGAATAGATGTTTCCTGATGAAGATGGCGTGGAGAATGATTAAAGGCGAGGACTTTTCGTTCAAAATCCTGTGATCTCGCTACTTCGATAATTTCGGGAGGGCTAAAAACTACATCGCAGGTACGTTGGCCTAGTTGGGTATAAGACCAGAGATTGGAGTGTTGGTTGAGAATTCTTATTTGCTGATTGGTCTTGGGCATCATACTCGGTTTTGGACCGATGATTGGCTTGGTTATAAGATATGTGATAAGCTTGCATCACTTCTTTTGTTCATGATTTTTTGAATCAATTTGTGGTAGACTATTTGATCAATGGAGTTAGGCATTTTTCAGCAAACTTTATTCAGAATTATCCTAAAGTGGTGGTTGATATTATCTTATTTCCTATTGATGGGGGAGAGGATGATCATTTCTGGTTGTCATCCCTTCAGGGTAACGTCATTGCCACTCTTGCTTTTGCACAAACTGGTCATCGTTTTCCCAAAGTTAAGTGGGGCTCTTGGATTTGGAGCAATTTTATTTCTGTGCGGCGTTATATTGTTTGTTGGCGCATTATTCACGGCCGTCTTCCTACTCTTGATAGGTTGATTAAAAATTATCTTGTTGCGCCAAATTGTTCCAGCTTATGTTGGCAGGACATGGAGTCTGTGGATCATATTTTTTGGCGCTGCTGATCGAGATTCTTACTTGGTTTTAGGTTCCTCAGCTCATAGTTTGTCCGGATATTCACTCGTTCTTGGTGTAGGCTTGGGATATCTCTTTTAGTACTCTTATTCAGAATTGTGGAAGTTTGGGGTGATTAGTGTGCTTTGGTTCATTTGGACTAGGCGTAACAAGAGTGTTTTTGATGGTGAGTCTTTTGCATCACTACGATTTTATTAGAAAAAGAAAAGAAAAAACCTAAGAAAACCCTTGAAAGCACAAGAAAAGCAGACTAAGGGTTGAGCCTCATTAAAACCTTTTTACAGAAAACTCAGTGGAAAAAACCATAAAAAGGAAAAAGAGTACCCGTCTAGAAGAGGAAAACAAAAGAGGGGAAGAGCGGAAGAGAAAGTTTCTGGAACTCTGGCCTAACCATCGTCCCCAAACAATCTCGGCTCTAACCCCACGAAAACAAAAGAGGGGAAAATGGTGAGTCTTTTGTGCACCAGAGAGTTCTTATTTTTCTGAGGGCGGCTTTTAAAGAGCTTGACGTGGCCTTTCCTCGGCTTGGGCACACAACTAATTATTGGACTGATTATTTGATTACTCGGGCTGTCGGCGTCTCGGTTCGGGCGGCTCCCCCGCCTGACTTTATTAGCGTTCACTGGTGGCCTCCCATTGAGGATTGGATTAAGGTGAATACGAATGGAGCTGCCTCGGGCTATCCTAGGGATATAGCAGCTGGTGATGTGTACAGAGACATATTTTGCATGGTGTGGGGGTGCTTCCACATAAAAGGCAGCAAGGGTTACGTTTTTCAAGCGAAATTAATTGCGCCGATTGTTGCTATCGCGATAGCACACTCTCATGGTTGGGATAAATTGTGGTTGGAGGCAGACTCGATGTATGTGGTCAAGGTTTTAAGGGACCGTTCCTATGACGTGTTGTGCGGCTTGGCAGGCCACTCTTAGACGTCTTAACGACATTACTTTAAGGTCTCTCATATTTTCCGCGAGAGGAATGCAGTTGTTGACGCTATGGAAAATTTTTCTCGGTTGGAGGGTTGGTGGCCTTACTGTATTGATGAGATTAAGTCTCTCGCAGCTGCCGACATGGCAACTCATAGCTTTTCTCGTAAGGTCCGTTAATGGTGTGTCTTGCTTGTTGGTTTCTTTTTATGAGCTTTTAGCGTGTGCTTGGCTGGAGCTTCTCGCTGAGGCTTTTTGGCGTGTGCTTGACTGGAGCATCCTCGATGTGCTTTTTTCAGTCTCTAGGTGCGCTCGGGACTGGGCATAGGAGGGTCGGGCTCCGTTGGCAGCTCCGCGGTGAACGAAGTTGAGCTTGCTCTGGTCGCCGGCGTGGAGACTTTGTTCGGCTTTTCTGGTGGCTGGATTTTGGCTATCTCTTCTTTGCTTTGCTTATTTTTTGGCTTTCTTTTTGCGTTTTCTTTTGGCTGTGTGTGTCGGGTTTCGTGGCTTGTCGTCTGGTGGAGCCTGGGCGGCTTGGGGGCGATGGTTAGGCCGGAGCTCCTGAAGTCGCCTTTTCCGCTTGCCAGGCGCTTTTCTTTTCTTCCGTTTTTGCGTTTAGACGAGTACTCTTTTTCCGCTTTGAGGTTTTCCTTTCGGGTTTTTTTTTCTCAAAGTCGGTTTAATGAGGCTCGGCCCTTTGTTTGCTCCTCTGTGCTTTCAAGAGATTCATAGGTTTGTTCTTTCCTATTAATAAAAGCCACTATTTTATATTTTAATGTTAATTTTTCTATTTTTAATTTAATCATTAATAAATTTTTATTATTATTTTAATCGGTTGTAGATATTATTATTATTTTAATTTTTTTTCAATTTTTTTAAAAATTGTTCATTAATCCGATTGTTAATATTAATTTTGTTTATTTTCATTATTTTAAAATCGATCGTTAATTTGGTTGTTAATATTTTTTTTATATTTTTATTATTTAAAAATCGGTTGTTTTTTTTTAGTTTTTTTATAACCTTTAGTAGTAAAATGAATATATATATATATATATATATATATATATATATATATATATATTGAGAGAGAGAGAGAGAGAGAGAGAGAGAAAAGTTATGTTGATAATACTAAATGTGTCGAGAATTGGGAATGTGTTTGAAATCTATCGAACAAATCAATAATTTTGATGAATGAATCAATAATTTTTATGAACAAGCATTTTCGTATGGGTTCGAATTTTGAAGGGGGCGGATTTTTTCACCATATTAGATAGATACGCCTGTTCATCAGTTTTATTGATTTATTCGAATAATTTTTTTGATTTATTCATTATTCTCAATTCTCAGCACATTTAGCATTCTCAATAGAACCACAACCTATATTTTCTCTTTTTCAAACCCAACTCCTTCTGGCGTAGGTGATTTAGTTCATATTATCAGGTGTTTATTTTGTCAAAATTTTCCGATCCCTATTACTTTAATTTATGATCATTCCATATACTTTTTCGGTCATTTTCTCCATATACCTTTTCTGCGAGTTTGGTGCTTCACCCCTTTTTTTCGATTTAGGGTTTCGAATATACTTTTTCGATCATATTTGGTGTTTAACCAGTCGATTTTTATGTTTCTAAATAATAATAATAATAATAAAAAACTTATTTTTCAAATCTAATTGTGATATGCAGTTTTACTTTATGAAAGATAATTATTCATACCAGACGTCCAGGACGTTGCGTGCTGGAGTCGTACTAAGTGGTGCACACTAATTCTTCGGACGAATGGTACAAATGGACCAATTCATACCACTCATCCCAAGAGATCTCACCACTTCTTGGGACGATTGGTACGAAAACACCCTATTTTGTATCAATAGTTTCAAGGCGCTACCTCTTAGGAAGAATGGTACAAAAGAACTTCATTCGTACTAGTACGTCGTCCCAAGTGTTATGCGCTACCTCTTGGGATGAATGATACGAAAGAACCTCATTCATACCGGTTATTCCAGGTGTTGCTGATGTGGAACAACTTATTGTTGATTATTTGGCGATTAAGGAACATGAAAAGGGTCATCGTCGGTAGTATTTAAAATGGACACAACTTTTTGGTCTGTAGCTAAGATTTCATATTATAATACCTTTCTAAAAGCATAACGACGATTTAAAGTGAACTCATCGCACCCTGCGCAATGTCATAAGTGGTCTTGGCGTAAATTTCTTTTTTTAGGCACTCTTGGGACAAATGGTACGAAAGAACCTCATTTGTACCGGTAATTCCCGTACAAAAGAACTTCATTTGTACCAGTCATTCCCATTTTGAAGCCTTAAACCTCTTTTGACCACAAGCCTAAAAACAAAGACATTCGGAATTTCATCTCTGATGATACCTTTTTAGTTAGGGATAGTAATGGAGATATTTATTCTATCTATTTTGATATAGAAAATCAGATTTTTGAGATTGACAGCGATCATTCTTTTCTGAATGAACTAGAAAGTTATTTTTGTAGTTATCGCAATTCTAGTTATATGAATAATGGGTCTGGCTCTCCTAATGAAGATTACAATCTCTTCGTCTTCAAAAAAACTTTTCATGGCCACCTGAATCACCCCAATCAGAGTTCTATAGAAAAACCACCCCCTTATCACGATAGCCATCGGTTTCCACCTGGTCCACCACCATAAGGAGGTTAGTATTGCTAGAAACTTCCACATCTCCCCCGCTCTCATGCACTTTATTCTCCCATCCATCAATGATGCATATTTTCTTCCCATGACTCTCGTAGAACCCAAAATAGTTGTTATCTTCTCCCATAGAACCTCATGCTATGGTTGCCTCTCACCAAAGATTTTCCCAATGAGAAGTTTCTTTGCTCTATTCATCCCTCTTACCACCTCAGTTACACTCAGATTTGTTCTTGAATGCACCTCCGCAGTTAGTTTCAACTTGGCATCGCATTTCGCTATCTCCTCCGGGTCCATCGTGAAGATAGTCGCCGACCCACTCACAAAGAAAGAGAAATACTTCACCATAGAGGAGGAAGGCTGCTTCTCTAAGAAAAGAACCTTAGCCGCTAACGGTTTTGAGGATGATGTGATAACCATTTTTTCAGGAGTATTTCAACTTTATCCCTTGCTCTAGTTTCTTTTAACCGAAGTACTATATTTTGTATGGCTAATAGCCGTAAATATTGTGGAAAGTTTTACAATTTTTAATTTCAAACATGGCTTTCAAAACGTGACCCTCGCGGCACAAGCTAACATTTCAATGTAATATATAACATGATCTATTATCTTTTTGTTTTTTAGGGAAGATGAGGATTGGTATAACATATTTTTATATCTAAAACTAAGGTGCATGTATATCATATCATGACGTTGAATATATAAGGCAAATAAACTAATTAAGTTAGTATAAATTAATTAGATCGTGTCGGTCCAAATCAATACTCAAACTAGTGCAAATTAGGATATGTTTAAATAAAATGAAAATACACTTCACATATCAATGACACTTTTGAGTATGATTTTTGATGCCTCAACTTTACCACATGAAATATCTATTAGATAAACATTATCTGCATAACATGATCACTGGCAGAGCCAACCTACCCTCATCCCCCCCCCCCCCCCAAAAAAAAAATAATAATATAAAAATAACTTAAATTAATTATTTTATACCGATAATTCAAAATTTAAGCCCAACATAGAAAATACCTATCACAAAATATTTAAATTTAATAAAAAAAAAGAATCCATTATAAATGAATAAAAAGTTTAAAAAATAGACAACATCTACTAGTTTCAAGGAGAAAATAAAACAATCGCACAAAGACTTTCTGTTGTCGCACTTGAGTCTTCTTCAGTTCTTTCGTTGGCTCCTTCTATTATCTCCACATCAGTGCAAAGTTCTCGTGTGTTCTAACTTTTAAAGACCGCTTATTATCGTATTCCCAAATATAAAATCATGGCTCTACCACTTATCATAATGTTATTTGTAATAAAACATATTATTAATTATCTTACTTTCCACTTCATGATATTACTCAAACACTAAACAAGCGGATGGTATGTAAATTAATACTTCCTCCGTTCCATTTGATAATGACTCATTTTTCTTTTTTGTCTGTCTTATTAATAATGACTTGTTTCAAAAAAGAAAATCATATTTTTTTCACAAAAAATCGTGGACTCCACCACTTTCTACCACTTTTATCGTTTGATCACCCTTCTTCTTAATAACCGTGCCAAATAGGACGGAGGGAATACGAAATAACTAATATGGCTACAAGTGTTATCTGTTGGCTAACAGATAATACTTTTCGCCATGTTAATTATTTCGTATTAGTTAACGTATCATCCGCTTGTACAATGATTTTGACAACAATGATAATGTTAAATTTAGGGTTAGAAGCATCTAGAAATTGATGAAGCTTGTATAGCCACCTACTTCCCTGATGTCCAAAAATAAAACTTGCAATTTTGACTTGCGTGCTTAGCCAAAGTTGGATTTTCGTCCAAATTAATTAAGAATTATTTAACAATTTTTGCGGAAGGAGTTTTTTGAGTTAAGTATGTATATAGATGTGAGCAATGCATAATATATACTCCGTCTATTCCTATATTATGTGGGTTCGTGTTTGTGTTTTGTAGGGAAGAGTGTACACATACATATGGCTACACAGAATTTGTGGGAATTGACCCTGAATTTGCTCCTACCTACATCCACATTTGAATCTTAAGTATATATTATTATGAACAGCATTGGGCCGCAAAATGAATGGAACAAGTAAGCTAACACAGACAAACATGTACTAGAAGATCGAATTGCGTCAATTAAGATGGCCCATCTCCGGTATATTTATATAACTAGTACGCTCATTCGTGTGTAGGGATGGCAGTGGATCTTGGACCCGGTCCAGATCCATGGATCCAAACGGATCTGGATCTCAATTTTTTGGATCCGACGGATCTGGATCTGGATCTGGATCTCAGTTTTGAAAACGGATCTGGATCTTGAAATTTTAGATCCGGATCCGGCCCAGATCCGACCCGTGGATCCGTTTTATTTTATATATATATTTTATATTTTATATTTAGTTTACTAATAATATTAACTAAATTAAAAATAGTAAATAAATTATATTCAAAAGAATAAAAACTAAAAGTAATTAGATAAAAGTATTTTGTGTTATATTTTTCATGATGGAAATTAGATTTTGTTGATTTTGTGAAATTTTTTTAATTTAATTTAAAAATAGTAGATCCATGGATCTAGACCCGTGGACCCGTGGATCTGACGGATCTGGATCTGGATCCAAAATTTTTAGATCCACGGATCTGGATCTGGATCTGGTATATGAAAACGGATCTGGATCTGGTATTGGCCAGACCCGGTCCAGATCCGGCCCGTTGCCATCCCTATTCGTGTGTTGCATCGCAGGATGAATATCGAAATTAAACATGTTTAAATAAATAAATATATAAATTTTAAATAGAATCAAAATATATATAAATGCAAAATATATTTTAAAATAATCCACATCAATAATATCATGAATTAAAAAAAGGATTAATTACGCCAAAAACCATGAACTATACCCCCATTTCTAACTTTTCCATGAACTTTTTTTTATCAAAAATTCCATGAATTTAATGTGTTAAATAAAATTTCCATGATTTTTTTCTCCGGTGAAGCTCCGGGCTGAACTGTCGCCTACGTGGTAATACCGAGCTGATATGGCGCATACGTGGTAATACCGGGCTGATATAGCGCCTCCTTGTAAAAAAAAAAAAAAAAATCATATTTTTCCCTCTCCCTCCTCCAGGTCCGGTGGACTGCCGCCCTCCCCTACCACCATCACCAGATCCGCCGCCACCAACCACCCCCATAGCTTCGCCGCCTCCCCTGTCATGCTCACAGATCCGCCGCCACCAACCCGCCTCCCCTGGCATGCTCACAGATCCGCCGCCACCAGCCATGGTTGAGCTCGCAGATCCGCCGCCACCAACCACCCTCGTAGCGACCACTGCCCCCAATTTCAGTAGACGCGGTCAAAACCCTACCTCCTCCACCGTACCTCCTCCACTGTGCCTCCGCCGTTGCTATCTTCCCAATTTCAGCAAACGCGATCAAAACCCTATCTTCTCATTCATCTCGATTCACGCCACCTCCCCCTCTCTTGCCACCGCCCCCCTCTCTCCATCGCCCTCCACCACCACCATCACCAGATTCGCCGCCACCAACCACCCCCGTAGCTCCGCCGCCTCCCCTGACATGGTTGGGCTCGCAAATCCACCGCCTCCAGCCCTGGCATAGTTGGACTCGCAGATCTGCAGCCACCAACCACCCTCGTAGCTTCGCCGCCTCCCCTGGCATGCTCGCAGATCCATCGCCACCAGCCATGGCATGGTTGGGCTCGACTGCTGCTATTCGACTTCCGGCGAGCTCGACCCCCAATCGAGATAGAGAGGTTTTGGCTCAAAACGACGTCGTTTTACCCCCAACTAAACGACGTCGTTTCTTTTCGCCGCCAGCTATGCCATGTCAGCACTCAATTTGGGGATTCTTAAAAGTCATGGAAAAATTGTTCAACACATTATTTTTTATAAAAAGAAGTTCATGAAAAAGTTGGAAATGGGGGTATAGTTCATGGTTTTTGGCGTAATTAACCCTTAAAAAAATGTAAATTTTCAATCATGTAAAGTTTAACGATAATTATAGTTATTAAATAATTTTAAATAATCTCCTTGTGAATGACTATTAGTGGCACCAAATACATTATGTAAGTAGTACTATAATATTACTCTCTTCGTCCACGGAATATTGTCCTAATTTGCCATTTTGGTCCGTCCATAAAAAGTTGTTCTAATCTAGTTTTAGTAAATTTGTGGGTCATTTCTCCACTCACTAACACGTAGCCCCATTCTCCAATTACTAACTTAATTAATTTTTTCTACTTTCCTTCATTTATGAGCCCCTTTATCTATTAACTAAATAAACAACACAAATTTTCTTAAAACATGTTCCTCTCTCCCTTAGGACAACATTTCATGGACGAAGGAATTACTATTTTTCTCATTTTTGACGTGTACGGTTTTAGTTTTTTAGACGACGGTAGATTTGCCTCTCACTCTCCTATCACAAGAAGCTATACTTGAGAGGTATTTCCTTCCTTTTTCTTTTTCTTTTTTTTTCTTTGGTTGTCTTTTTATAAAATATTTTATAATGGTAGAACCAAAAAAATAGTAGTAATGAAAATTTCAAGGGCCCCTTGGACTTGTAAGTTTTTAGTCCGCCAATCTTAGAATCTAGATTTTAAGGGTCTGTGTTTTGTTGTTTTTATTAGCTGAGATTTTTTAGCTACTGTTGTTTTCATTTATAGTTTATTAGTATATATAGTTTGCAATATTATGAGTAGAGTAACAAAAGTGGTTGAGTTGAAAAATACCAAACAACCCAATTTTAGAGTCAACACTCCTCGAGAATTGCAGGAGTTGTGGTATTTGGCATTTTATACACTCGTCGATATATGTATATTGTGTGTGTTTTCCGGCAATTTGATCCCCAATTTGTTCCTAGAAGTTTGAGAATTTGTGTTTCAGTACAAGCATGGGGCCACACACACACAAAAGAACAGACATGTAGTGACATCTCCAACAACAATAGTTTGACACAAATATAGATGGCTATAATATGCACAGCAGCAGCATAGTTTCATATTCCACAAATTTAAGTCACAGAACATATTAAGCTAGCCCCTGAAGCCTGAAGGTATAAAAGTAGCAACTTACTATGTTTTTTTACATTTACTGTTGCATTTTTATCGCGAATATACTTGTGGGTTTGAGATGGAGCATTCTCCATGGCCCTCACAGACATCGTGTCTGCAGACTGGACATACCCTGCTCAGCCAACGCAAAATAGTCAGAAATCCAATATCAGACGTGCAAAGACTATATTACAAAAAGGGATATACCTATTTACTTCTTTCAGCCATTTATCGATGCACGGGGAGTGGAATTCATGATTACATGGAAGAACTCTCAATTTGTCCCCTTCCTCGTAGTCGGCTAAGCAAATATAGCACCTGCAGTTACAAAGACAACATATTCTAGTTACATAGAGAATTCTAAAAAGATCCGTATATCAACAGGCTATTTTCAACTGAGGGTAAAGAAAATATAATCTGAAATCATCCAATAAACTGCAAATTGAGTCGACAAGCACAATTCCAGTTGTTGCACCGTGATGGCTTCTCTTGTCATTATCAAGGCATCCTAATGATCAAGATCAATAATAGCCCATAAGGAACTATTCAAGACAAAGAGGACATTGCTTGCACAATTAAGTCAGCCCTTTCCATCATAATCTTCATTTAACTATGAGTATATTTTGTTTCTGCTCCATTCTTATTCCCTGTTTCTTATCCTTTTTTCTGGTAGTACATGATGGGAACTGAGGATATCAAGGTACACATCATTATTTCATTCATATTATGGAAATTAATGTGTGGGGGTAAGAGAAGTAAAACTTTAGAACATAGACTATGCTTCCACATCTTCCTTCTTCACAAGACACAAAGACTTACTGTCGAACATCAGTGGAATCACATTCCACATTTTTATGTTTTTTGTAATACTTGATGGGAAATGCATCCACGACGGATTCTGGAGCAGGAAGCGAGAGAGTAGATAGCGAAAGTGACAGAGACTGATGATGAATTTCATCCAAAACCTGAGGAACAGAAATGAAGCAACTTCTCAGCTTCTCAGTAGAACCACATGAGAAGATAAATTTGAAATACACACATGAGCAGAAAGCAAAAGCAAGAGATGGACTATATTCTCTGGAAAGAATGCACAAAAGCATCATAAAATGTTTACCATTACCAGTCAAATTGTCAGTTTACTGTTTCTTTTATTTTAATTGTGTTAGGACATCCTTTATCATACCCCAAAATGGAGCCGTCAAAGTCCAAAATATGATTTCTTGAATCAAGTACTCAAACGGCAGGAATTTGAAATTTTGGGTTGCTGAAAATTTTGGGGGACTTTTAATTGCATAAAATTGAAAGGTTGGGTGCGTTTGCCATGTTTTAAAAGTCAGTTCAAAATTACAAAATGGGATAAAGTTGGTTATTTAAGTAACAAATTATTCCTTTTTGCATACCCCAAACCAACTAGTTTGTTGTCAAAAAAATATCAAACCAATTTGAACTAATCAAACAACTTATCCAAGGCTGACCAAGAGATAACATAAAGTTGGAATCCATAAGTCAAGGGTCTACCTCAAATAAGGCCTCAGCAAGCAGGATTATTCGTGAAATACTTGCAAGACTACTTGATTCTTCAGCTGTAAAGAATGAGTCACATGAACATGTACCATCCAGGTGAAGTCCAGATGCACAAAATGCAGTTTGTTGGTCATCCCCATCAATACCACTAATTGTTTCTGAGACCTAGACAAACAAATGATGGTGCAAGTATTTTATATAAACTAAACTGAGTATGGAACACAAACAAAATGAGGAACATGGTTAAAAAATCTAGAAATCTTTCTTCAAAAAAAGATGTTTGAATGAATATTTCATGATTGCAGACAGAATATGCATATATTCTTTTCCAGGCAGGCTTTGGAGATGAGCATTACTCACATTCGGAGGAAAAAAACAACTATGTTTATACACCTCAAAAGAAAATGCATTTATATAATATCTCAATCTAGGTGATTCAGATTGTAATTGGATAGAACAAAAAATTACATGCATCATAGAACTAGTGATTAGGACAACATTTGGTGTTAGGAAAAGGGAAAAAGGTAACTAGAAGAATATCATCCAAGATATCACTCAACAAATTTAGTAAACAAGAGAACAACTTACCTCAGATCTCAATAGCCATCTCCTTTCATGTCTGTGATGGCGTCCTAAACTGAATGAATCAAGATCACGACCAGCTCCATAGTAATGGAGATCGCCACTGAAATCAAGAAGCCATCTGTCATGTGAACCCAAGTCATCAGCCAGACCAGTTGCAAAAACAATTGTTGGCGAATCAATGTTCCTTCTTAAGCTGCGTCTTGCTAAAGCATCCCAAAATAGCCTCATACTGTTTCTTCTAGTTTCATGGCTACTTATTTCAGCAATGCTACCGGATAAGGAGTTGGAAGAGATACTAACCAAATCAAGGCGAAGAAGATCTCCATTTATCAAATTCTGGTCACTGTCAGACACAAGAAACCCTGAACTAGAAGTTGTTGACACGTGAGCACGGTCATCTCCGGGATATTCAAATCGTGGTAAAGAATCAGAAACGATAGAAAGAGACCTTGAATCAGAACTATTGTAACCTACAGCTGCATTGCGGCTATATTCAACAATGTCATTTGAATGCGCATGTGGAACAGTGAGCCCCTGTGACTGATCATGAACTGGACAAATGGAAGCCGTGTCTTCAGTTATTGTATCGGGGTCATGAATAACTGCAGCAATGCAATTGGTTGCATTACCAGAAACCGATTCTTGAGCAGGCTGTCAGCAAAGCCACAATTTCACGATTAATGTTCTACCACAGATATACTTTCAATCACAATAAGTATATACCTGTTGTGGAAGAGTTTTGAGATCTCTGCTCGACTGAACATTGAATGGACCAGATTCAGGATCAGTGTTACTGCTTCTTTCAGATGAGTCCCCATTTTCACATACGGATACTGTGTCCCCTGCTTCTGACTTGAAAACAGAAGAGGATTCTAAGGTCGAGTTTTGAGCATCAACAGGAGCTAAGCTTTCAGCATAGCTAATTGAAGTTATCTCTGGGCCATCTCCCAGCTCCTAGGAGTCAAATAATGAACTTCAGAGTCATTTTCCATGAAGAATAAAAAATGAGATCAAGCAATGCCATGCTAAAATCTAGCAGAAGCAACTATACAAACAAACTCATAGCAAATATCACCATTAGATGGAACAATCTTGAAGCAAGTTGTATACCTAGAAACTAGAAAGCAATAATTTCACATATCAATTAAGATGTATTTAATCACAAGTATATCCTCTTCAATCTGTTCCACCGGTTCAGGTAATCTTCTTCTAACTACAATATTCAGTCCTAAAATCCCTACATGCTATAACTGATTCTTCACCAATATCACAATAGCTTCAATTCTCTCTATAACAAAGTATTACATAATTTCGCCCTTCCCTAGCACTCAAAGGACCATTTCAAAACAAAAATACAAAAATCCGCTGTTATAATTGCATAATTCAATCATCTATTCAGCACAAAATACACAACTGAAAAATCAAAAAGTCAAAGCAGCTCACTAATAGCAGTTCGCTTAATCAAGAAACATCCTTGCTAGAAGAATCGCAAAATCAGAAGGCTATTTCATTTCTAATCCCTTGAAGAAGAAAAATTCAATAAAAAATGAAGATACCGGAAGGGTTGACTTGGAACGGAAAGCGCCACAAAAGATATGCGAGAGTTTGCGCTTTGTGCGGCGGAGCCTGGAGTCACGAGAGTTTGAGGATTTAGGATGAAGATGATGATTGCTGCTCCAACCCATGAAGCTTGTTGCTCGGAAACGAGAGAATTTGTGGTTTGGGAGAAGATGATGATGCAGGAAAGCAATGTAGTGAGCGGTCAGAGGTTGGCAGGTTAACGTGTTGGGTGGGCCCCATACAACCAACAAATCACAACTTAACAACTTTTCCAATATAGTACATTCGTTTTCCTATTTTATTACTCCCTCCGTCTCAATAATCTTGTCTCACTTTCCTTTTTGGGTTGTCCCAATAATCTTGTCCCATTTCCTTTTTTGAAAATTTTTAGGAACTAATTAATTTCTAATTAAACACTATCCTAATTAATTCCCCCCTCTAAACCCTAATTTATCTCTCTCTCTCTCTCTCCACACTCTCTTGCCTCCCCCTCTTCTCTACCCTTCGCCCCCCCAACCTCCGTCCTCTCGCCTTCCCACTAACCTTCGCCGCCCTCCCACCTCTGTCCTCTCGCCTCCGCCGCCCTCCCATCTCCATCCCTCTGGCCTCCGCCACCCTTCCACCTCTGCCCTCTCGCCGCCTCCACCGCCTTCCCACTGACCTTCGCCGCCCTCTCTGAATTCGCTCCACCGGCGTCGCGCGCTCCCTTCACCTCTATTCTGCTGGCGTCGCCTCCCTCTTCCCCCTCTGTAAATTCCCTCTTCCTCCTCTATAACTTCACAGGCGTCTCAACCCCCTTCTCCAACCACGCCACCGCCGAAGAACCCCCCTCCTCCAGCCGCCATTCGCCCCCTTTGGACCGCCTCTCTCTCATCCACCGCTGCAAAACCCACTCCATCGCCTCTCTCTGACGGCGAGCCTCTCTCTCTCCTCCCCTCTTCCTTGACGGCGAGCCTTTTTCTCTCCTCCCCTCTTCCATTCCCTGCACGGTGAGTTATAGCCACCACCGAATAGATCTCTTTGTTAAGAGGGCATATTTTGTCTTCAATAACTGGGTTTAGATTTTTGTTTCTTTTCTTTCAATTTTTGTTTTAATTTTTGTTTCTATTTTCGTTTCTCTCGTCTTGAATAACTGGGCATGAAGGAGTATAAATGGTGATGAACGACAATTTGTGTAGAAAATTTTGTTTCAAAAATTGGGCAGATCTTGTGTAGAAAATTGTTGTTCATTAAATGGTTTCTGATTCTGGGAGTACTTGGAAATTTTGAGAATACTTGAAAATTTGGAAATCTGAAACTTGTTGAAATTTGCAGAAATTTGTTAAAGAGGATGAAGAGGAGAATATTAACCATTCTTAAACTTACTGTTGAAATCAGAAATTCACTGTTCCGGCGGCTCCGGCGGCCCGCCATTGACGGCAGCAACAAATTGAAGAGGAGACTGTTAACCATTCTTAAACTTAATTAACATATGTGGCCATACAACTTTTTTTCTTAATACAACTTTTCTTAATACCCGTGCCGAAAAGAAACGGGACAAGATTACCGGGACGGAGGGAGTATTGGCCAAGGTATCAAATCCACCCGAAACATTGACATCATTTTCACTCGTTAAATTAGATTTTGATTCAACTAAACCCTTAAAGTCTTAAATTTGGTTCAACTACACCCTCTGTAACTTCATTAAATATTTTAATTTTCTTTTTCATTAGTGGTGACCCACATCTTTCTTCTTCGCCAAGCTCGCCGAAAATACGCTCGACGGCGGATCTGCGACGGCCATGACAGCATCGGAACAGATGGACTGTTAATTCATTCACAGCTTTACGAGCATAGTCGCCGCCGATTAAGGCATCCCAGAGTCCAGCAACTGAGGTGAGAACGAGCCTTCTTGATAAAGTCGGGGCCAAGTTTTGGTAGCCACTAATTCTAGAAAGACTAGCGGTGAAAAATAAGAAATGTTATTAATTTGGTAGTTTTGTTGAAAATGGAGGTGGCGCCGAGGTACACAGCAAGCATAGTAAGGGTTTGAATTCGAGATTTTTATGTTATGGGTTGTCACCATTGATGAATTGTAAGAGGGAAATTCGGTTAGGAATGGGGGGGAGGAAGCAAAGAGCGAGGCTAAACTACACAGCTATTGTTATATATTTGTAGCCGAGCTTCTTCTCTCTTCTTTTTATCGATCAATAGGAATTGATGGTGGTCGCAGATCCGCCGCCGAGTGTGTTTCCGGCGAGCTTCGCGAAGAAGAAAGGCGTGGGTCCCACTACCAATGAAATAAAAAAATTAAAATACTTAACGAAATTAAACAACTGTTAGGGCAGAGGATGTAATTGAACCAAATTTAAGACTTTAGGGGTTTAGTTGAACCAAAGTCTAGTTTAGGGAGCCATACGTGAAAAGAGTGTCAATGTTAGGGGTGAATTTGATACTTAAGCCTCTATTATTTTATCTTACAAGTAATTGCAGTTTCAATTCTAAATTTTTCTTTTTTATTTTAAATTAAAACTTACTTTTACAATATTTTAATAATATATATTTTAGCTTCTCCTATTACTTTGCACGAGTTTGGAGCTAGAATTTATACATACAATTAACAATCAAAACTCAACAATTTGCTTCTTAAGTCCACTATTTATGAATTGTCGATGATTCAAAATGCAATTCTAAATATCCGACAATAAAATTAATAATAACTTAGAGTATGGATATTTCAATACCTTCCATCAGTTTTGAATTTTTATATTGAATGAATATCTAAATTTCAACTTCAAACTCTTACAAAGAAATAGAGAGGTGATGAGGAGTCAAATACTCATCATACCGTATTATTATTATTATTATTATTATTAGATTAATGTCTACCTGCGCAGGTACATCAACTGGGATCAAGAACCTTCAATCACTTAGTATGGAGTTTACCTGCGCGGCCTATAGTAACCTTTCAGCACAGTTAAAGAGGACTCCCCAGTGTAGACAGAAGGAGGACCATACTCCCATTACATGACCAAGCTGAGGAAGCCAAACTTCACACTGCACTGCTAGCATATCTACCTGCGCAGGCGAGAGTTGTACCCTCCAACTGAAATGCTGCAAGTTGGTTAATAAAGGATGAACTTCAGATAACGATAACTATTTGCTTTTGTACATGGAGAGTACGTGAGGACTGAAAAGGTCCAAATTACCCCTGATCTTGTAATCTCTATAAATACCTTGTATCTTCCTTGTAAATGACAGAATAAGATAGGCACGAAGAAATGGAGTGTTCCGCAAGTTCTCTGACTTAACTCTCTGTTTTTCGGTGGTCTTGAGGGAACTCAAGTCTAATTTTCGCTTCTATTTTCTGATTATTGTTAGTGATATTTTTTTGTTTCACCAACTAGCGCCTTCTGTGGGAAAATCTGAGCTAAGGCGTGAGATTAGATAGGATTTTTTGCTCAGTTTTTCTGATCTTGGGCATGATTTGTTGTTTTTACGTCTATTTATCCGCCTTGGGCATGATTTTCTCTTCCGAAGCATGTGTTTTACATATATTTATGTGTTTAATATTTCTTCACATCTTATCCATGGCCGATGAGTCCATAGTGTATTTTGTGGGGAATATATGTTCAATAGTCCTCCCCGGTAAGATGCGTGCAATTCATGTTCACAAATAGTTAAGAATACTAAATCTGAGATTAATCATTTTCCTATTTGTTTACTAATTGTTGTTTTTCTTTGAGAATGATTTATCAAAGAACGATGTATGATCACGACCATAATCGACCGTTTAGAATGACGAGGTCAATCAGATTTACCAATGCTTAAGGAATTCTGAGGAAATTACGGAAGATTATAGCTCAACTTGAATGATTTTCTGAGTTTATTTCCCGATTCAGTCAAAGATTATTCGTATGATGAAATTTCTTGAACATCTTTTTATCTCCGCAAAAGCCGTACTATTGATCCGGAAATACATTTATGGGCCGGTGTTTATGGGTTTCTATGGGCCTTGTTACGTGATTGCTAGAGCATATCTTGATGAGGAGAATCAACCAGCGCAGCCATAATATATACTCCCTCCGTCCCAGCTTTTTGTATCCACTTTTAGTAGTATTTACTACTAAAAGTGGATACAAAAAGCTGGGACGGAGGGAGTATATATCTTTTTCTTATAATTTTGTTCACTCAGGTACTGACTATGGACGTCGATGACATCAATCGGGATCTTAATAAGGACTTTGACAGCGCAACGGGGGACGTAGGGCATAAAAGACCGGGACTTCTTCAGCACAAGGGATTGACCTCTCTGAGCTTGTGCCACCATGATTTATGGCCACCAACAATAACCTCTCTCCAGGACTAAATGTAATTACACCAGGAGCTGGAAAACCACCAGCTGACGCGTCTGCGCAGGGTAATGTGGTCTCTTTTCCTGCGCTGGGATTAATCAACGTAACAATGACAGAACAGATGATGGCCATATTTAATTACACCATGATGCGTCAAATGATGGGGATACCATTTACACATCTAGCTCCGACAATACCTCGGGTAGAGGAACATAGAATTCAGAAAAGACAGGAAACCATTATCATGCCGGTGCGAGAGATAAAACTTGAAGATGACATCACTCTAAAATGAACTGCGCAGTGGGGCATAGAGAATGTTGATGAGGGAAAGGGAAAGACCAAACGAAGGTTTATTGCCCAAAGTGTGTAAATTGAGGATGCGGGCGACTCAACTAGTCGAACTACTCCACAACTCAATTTAGGGAATCAAAAGGAAAATGCTAAACTAAAGGAGAATATGTCTTTCTTAAAAGGCCAACTTACTGTGCTGAAGGAGAAGACTCAAGAAGATCAAAATGATGCTCCAGACTAGGACGAGCCATCAACAAAGAATCATGGAGATGAACGCCGCAAACGGCATATGAGCGTAGGAAAAGAAAAGGCTACTTCGAAAAGAAGGGAATGGAATATCGATCACTTGATACCAAGGCTCAATCACAGCTCTTTTTCTGAGAAAATCTTATCGGAGGTGTTACCCCGCAACTACAAACCCATTTCACTGGATTATGATAGGACAACAGACCCGGAGATACATATGGCACGATTCGAAGGGCTGGTTTTGCTACACCAATATACAGAAGGCATTAAATGCCGAATTATCTCTACAACTCTTTCATGCGTCGCTCAGTGCTGGTTTCGCAATCTGAAATATAATTCTATCCACTCATTTGAGGATCTATACCTTGTGTTCATGAGACAATTTGCTAGCTCAAGAAAAGCGGAAATAATGGCCATGTCATTGATGGATGTAAGACAAGGATCTCATGAAACATTGAGGGAATATGTTGCGCGGTTCAATATAATAGCATTGGAAGTACCCGAAGCAGAGTCATAAATTAAGGGTTATGCATTTGTGAAGGGATTGCAGCCAGGGCCATTTTTTGATGCATTACAAATCAAACCTCCTCGAGATTTTGATGATATCATGGTTTTGCTACCAGGGTATTTGCAATTAGAAGAGGCCAAAGTAGCACAACGGGAGGAATCGGACCGACACCGATCAAAGAAGGTTAATGAACAAAACGACCGACAATATCCTAAGGTTCCATTCAGAGGATTGCCTCCCAGAGTACCCACTATGGCCGTAGAAGCACCTACTAATCCACCTAAGGCCGCTCAATATGATCGACCCAAGGGGAACGAGGATGATCTGCACAAGAAGACTCCTCTGAATAGACCAATCAATGACCTATTTCATATCATCAAAGACGAACATTGGTTTCGAGCCCCATGGAATTATACCCAGGGCAATCCAATACCAGGAAGAAACGATTGGTTGTGTGAATACCATAACGCATATGAACATCTTATAGAGCATTGTGGACACCTCAAGCATCAACTGGAGATTTTGGTTAGAAAGGGCCTGCTGGACAGGTTCATCGATGAGCCTCAGAGAAATACACACCGGGAATAGCGTTATGATGTTAATAACCGTGATCACAATGGGCAAGAAAGAAGGGGGTGACAAAAGGAGAGACATGATAAAAATGGTCGTAGACCTAATGAGAAATAAAGACGGGAGCTACCCCCTCGGCCGCCGCACAGCCGCGAGGTACATATGATAACTGGCGAGAACGATGCCCCCACATCCAACAGAGCAAAAAAACAAATAGCCAGAGCAGTAAAGACCGGATACTATGATCAAATGGTGATGATGATTAACAGCACGGTTGATGAACCTACCATATCATTCGGACCTAAGAATGCCAGGCCCCCCTTATACCCACACGATGGTGCGCTTGTATTTTCAGCAGAGGTAGCAGGCTGTTTGATTCATCGGATATTTGTAGATTCTGGCATCGCAGTCAACATCTTATATTTGGAATGTTGGAAGGCTATGGACCTTGAAGCCACCATTGAACCTACGAATGCACCTCTATACAGATTTTCGGGAGAGTCGGTGATGCTAATAGGGATGATAGAATTACCGATTACCATGGGGCGCATAAACGAAAGCAAAACCAGGATGGTCAGATTTCTAATCATTGATACTCCGAAGCCTTCGTACAATATAATTCTGGGGCGTCCAGCACTAAACACCTTCAAAGCAGTTGTTTCCACGCTCTATTTAAAAATGAAATTTTCTATCGATGGGGGACGAATTGGGGAAATCTGGGGTGATCAAGCCACTTCCAAGGAATGTCATGTACGAGTCCTAACACAATGGGCAGGACAGAAAAGGGAAAGACACCTAGACAGAGTTGGCACCGTGAAAATAGGGAATGTGAGAGCAATCACGGCCACTGCACCGGAAAGAGAGAAGATCGCGATGTTGAAACAAGGGACTGAAAAACAACCGCTGGTTACCACTAATGAGGCTTACTTACTTATTGAATTATTTATGGATAGAGAGGGATACACGACAAAGATTGGGGCTAGGATGGCACCTGTGTTGCAAAAAGAAATGGTTAGTTGCCTGCGCAGGAATTCTGATGTATTCGCTTTCAGCACAGCAGACTTAAAAGGGATCGATTGGAGTCTGGCTGAGCATTGCTTGAATGTGGATCCGAAAGTTAAACCTGTCAAACAAAAAATGAGACATTTTGGCGTGGAGAAAGACGTGGCTATTAGGGAACAAGTGCAAGGGCTCCTAGATGCAGGGCACATCATAGAAGTTCAATACCCTGATTGGATATCTAACGCGGTGATGGTGGAAAAGAAAATTAGAGTATGGCGGATGTGCGTAGATTACAAGGACCTTAATGCTGCATGTCCGAAGGATTGTTACCCATTACCCCGAATGGATCAACTGGTGGACGATACATCAGGCTGTGAATTATTATCCATGATGGATGCTTATCAGGGGTATCATCAAGTGAAAATGGATCCCGACGATGTGATCAAACGACCTTTGTTGTCTGCGCAGGAGTGTTTGCATGGCTAAGCATGCCTTTTGGCCTAAAAAATGCTAGTGCTACATATCAACGTATGATGGACCAAATTTTTAAAGACCAGTTGAAAAAGAATATCTCAGTTTATATTGACGACATGCTAGTGTGAAGTGCTAAGTCCAGTACACACATAGCCGATTTAGAGGAAACTTTTTTGGTCATTCGGAAAAATAAACTCATGCTCAATCCAGCGAAATTCACTTTTGGGGTTCAATAGGGAAAGTTCTTGGGTTACAGGGTTACATCAGAAGGAATCGAAGTCAACGCGATGGACCAAATTTTTAAAGACCAGTTGAAAAAGAATATCTCAGTTTATGTCGACGACATGCTAGTGCGAAGTGCTAAGGCCAGTACACACATAGCCGATTTGGATGAAACTTTCTTGATCATTCGAAAAAATAAACTCATGCTCAATCCAGCGAAATTCGCTTTTGGGGTTCAATAGGAAAAGTTCTTGGGTTACAGGGTTACATCAGAAGGAATCGAAGTCAACGCGGATAAGGTCAAAGCTATCTTGAATATGACTGCGCCGTGGAATGTTAAAGAAATCCAGACACTTAATGGGAGAATAACAGCATTGGGCTGATTCATTTCGCACTCGACAGAAAGAAGTCTTTTTTTTTAATCCTAAGAAAGAGAAGTCTCTTTGAATGGAATGACGAATGCCAGCAAGCTTTCGAAGATCTCAAAACTTATTTGACAAAATTATCAATACTAACGAAGTCAGTACCAGGTGAACCATTGTACCTATATATTTCCGTGGGGATCGAGTCTTTAAATTATGTGCTGGTAAGAGAGGAAAACCGACGCCAAAAGCTAGTTTATTTTATGAGCAAGATTATTCAGAGGGCAGGGTACAGATACACGAAGATTGAAAAAGCAGCGTACACCATAATGATTACTGCATAAAAACTACGACCGTATTTCCTATCCCACAAGGTCATTATACGAACCACGCTTCCATTTAAACAGATTTTGGAAGACCAAACTTAGCGGGGAAAATTGTGAAGTGGGCAATAGAGTTGGGTGAATACGAAGTGAAATTTGAACCTCGCACGGCCATCAGGGCTCAGGTGCTTGCCGACTTTATCCAAGAGATGACCCGATGGCCAATGAGAGCGCATGTGGATGGTTCAGTCACAAAGGAGGGTTGTGGGGTTGGTATATACATTACCTCACCAGAGGAAGAAATTTACCAATTTGCTGTAAAATTCGAGGACAAGCTATCGAATAATAAAGCCGAATATGAAGCCGTATTAAGGGCAGCTCACATTTTGAGTGAACTTCGGGCTGAGCGGGTAGTGATTAAAATTGACTCATAGTTGGTAGCGCAGCAGCTCTTAGGGGAATATGAAATCAAAGAAGAACGAATGAAGACCTATTATAATAAAATTCAGGAAATCAACAAGAGGTATGAAGGATTTGAAATACAACAAGTACCAAGAGAAGTGAACCACAAGGCAGACCTTCTGGCAAGAGTAGCCAGCGCAGTTGAACAAACATGGAGTGAAGACATAACACTTGTATTCGAGCCTAAAAGAGAGTTAGCAGCACAAGTTTTTACAGTTGAGGCAAATGATGATTGGAGGACTCCGATCATATTTTATTTAAAAACAGGAAAGCGCATGGACAAGGATGTTTCCCGATTTGCTAAGTACGAGAGCTATTGTCTCATCAATGATCAACTGTACAAAAGATCATTTACACATCCTTTGTTGAAATGCTTGACATCCGAAGAAAACTCAATTTGCTTTGGAAGAGGTTCATCGGGGGTGTTGTGGAAATTATTCCGGGTACCGAGATTTAACCAGAAGAATTATTAGGGCAGGGTTCTATTGGCTGGGACTCAATAAGGATTCTAAGTCATTTGTTCAGAAATGCAAGGCTAGTCAAAAGCATGCTCTGAGAATCAATCTACCAGGGGAGGATATAGGGATCATGTATGCGTCGCACCCTTTTAATAAATAGGGAATTGACATCATGGGGAAACTACCAACAGCACCGGGTGGCAAATGTTATCTCATAGTAGCCGTGGACTATTTTTTGAAACGTACGGGTAGAAGCTGAGGTCGTTTCAAAAATCGATGACTGCACAGTCGAACGCTTCATATGGCGAAATATATCTACTGCAGATATGGGGGTGCCAAGGATTCTTGTATCAGATAATGGGACTCAATTTACAAGTAAGAGAATTGAGGATTTTTGTTCCCGAATGGACATCATACAAAGGTTTGTATCAGTGGCACATCCACAAGCTAATGGACAAGTTGAGCTGACAAACAGAACGATCTGTGACGGAATCAAAGAGCGATTGGAACGGAGTAAGGGACGTTGGCCCGATGAATCAGATGTCGTACTATGGGCTCACAGGACAAGTCCGAAGACAGCTACCGAGAAAGCCCCGTTCACCTTGGTATATGGCTCAAATGCCGTAATCCTGGCTGAAATAAGATTGATATCACATCGGATAGAAACTTACGATCCTGACCAAAACGATGAGCAGCGTCGTCTAGACTTGGATTTGATCGAAGTGCAAAGGGAAGAGGCTCGAGTAAGAACTGCTAAATACAAGAGCATAATCAAAGCAGAATATGACAAGAAAGTGCGCCTGCACAGGTTAGAAAAGGGCGACCTAGTTCTGAAGAGGGCAGACGCTTTGAAACCTACAAGGAAATTTGAAGCTAATTGGGAAGGACCTTTTATAATCACAGAAGTACTGGGCGGAGAAGCCTATCACTTATTAGATCAAGAAGGAAGACCTCTCACCAGGCCGTGGAACATCAACACTCTGAAAAAGTTTTATGTTCAAATCTCACTACAAACAAAGTTATGTATCGTAGACCAAACACTCTTTTTCTCACTGAGTTTTAATGAGGTTTGGGGCCATGTTATCGTAATAAAACAGATTCATGGTTTTAGGGATATCCATCCTTCTCAGACATGACAACAACACGCATCTGCACAGTCAACACATATCAACACAAATATAACAAAGAAAATCATGTCTCAAAGGAAGGGAGCAAAACTCATGTTTCAAATAGAGGGAGTAAAATCATGTCTCGAAGGAGTAATGGGAAAAAACTCATATTTCAAAAGGAGGAGCAAAATTATATTTCAAAGGGAGGGAGTAAAATCATGTCTCAAAGGGATAATGGAAAAAAAATTCATATTTCAAAAGGAGGGAGCAAAATCATATTTCAAAGGGAGAGAGTAAAATCATGTCTCAAAGGGAGGGAGTAAAATCATGTTTCAAAGGGATGGAGTAAAATCATGCTTCAAAGGGAGGGAGTAAAATCATGTTCCAAAGGGAGAGAGTAAAATCGTATTTCAAAGAGGGAGATAACAAATTATATTTCAAAGAGGAAAATTTCGCATACAATTTAGCTGCGCAGCAAGAAATTCGTCGTATAATACAACTCCGCAGGGAATATTAAATTATTAAAATATAATTGCACAGGAATTTTGTCTTTACTGCTTTGCAAAGCTAATATATTATGTCTTTGACGAGTTAAAGGGCTACATGGCAGCGCTGAAATACCTTGTTTGCGGGGAATCATGTATGCTTAGCCGAGTTAAAGGGCTACTCGAGGGAGCAACACAGCGCTGGCTATACACAACACTTTAAACAGAAAGTGTAACAGCCCGGCTCCAGACTTGATGGCTGTCCCCACAGACCAATACGAGTATTTTCTAGCGTGTTTTGTCCTCACTCGCACGCTCCCTGAGAAACTTCCCAGGAGGTCACCCATCCCGGAATTGCTCCAAGCCAAGCACGCTTAACCTTGGAGTTTCTTCCGTGTGGGCACCAGAAAAGAAGATGCATCTTATTGATATGAGTAGCCCAATCAAATCCTTTAAGCTCTCCTCGAATATGCAGTCCCATACCTGCATATTCTTGGAATCCCTCTCGTTCGGGTGTGTTTCGGTTCATCCCTGCGCCCCTCCGCTTGGAAGTCTTAACCGGAGCCGCTCTTTGTCCGTGCCTCTTTGCACCGGCGATCACTCCGTACTTCGTCCCCGGGCGTCACAGGCCCACCAGCTTCCGCTTGGTTCGTCCCCGAACCACACCGTACTGGGAGAGGTTCGGCTTACATCGTATTTCAAAAGAGGAAAAGTAAATAATATCTCAAAGGGAGGAAATAAATAATATTTTGAAGAAGAAGGAGCGCAACACAGGTTATACTTCAAAACAAAAGAAAACGAAACTTCACAGCACAGGAAAAATTATTACAGCTGCACAGACAACCACAACTCAAGAATACTATTTGAAATCAATAACAAGGAATAGATATAGAACCACAAGAAGAATCACAAGAATTTCTTAGAATGATACTACATAAAACATCCATGAAAACAAAGGGAATAGAAGGGTCTGATGAAACGTCGACAATTCAAAAAGTTGAAATTTAATTACATTATCTCAAAAGAGCGGATCAAAGTTCACAAATAACTAAGGCTTGGGGGCAGGGGGGTCTTCCATAACAATCTCTTCATCTACATGATCCTCAGCTGTACTGCCTCGATCACTAGGGTCTTCAACCAATGCAATCTCCAGGGCAGCTTGCTGACGAGTCTCAGCGCCATGCAGTTGAGCCACAGTTTCCACGGGCATTGGCGCCGGAGTAGCGAGAGGGTAAAATACAGCATCACCAGAATAACCTTCCTTGGACAACCGAAGGGTCTCCCGGCGCAAAAGATCGTGATAAGGAGAGCGCACCAAAGGTTCTTCCGACAGAAGATCAGAGCAAACACCCTCGATGAAGAGACGTAGCAGGGCCTTATCCAGCACAGACACCCACCATCCGGGCATCAAAGGCACTTTAAAATTGATACCAAGAATACGATCCAGCTGTTTATCATCAACATCCGCAACAACCTGCTCGAGGTTATACACGGTGCGCTGTTCAGAAGTAGCCCCTATCTGGTTCATCAATATCTGGCAGGCATTGTCAACCAGAAATTTCATCGCAGGACCCAGCACAACCAAGTACTCAGGGGTTTGTGTTTACCTCGTTTTTTGGGTGATCTTTGCTGGTGTTTCTGCTGTGCTTTCGAGCGTGTATCATGACTTTTTGCCATATATTTCACATGCTCGATGATCTTTTTTGGGTTTACTGTAGTCGTGTGCTGGATTCGAGAGTTGTCAAGTTTTTCAGCATCATTTGGAGATTTTTTCGAAGGCAGCCCCACGGCCGCCGCCGTGCCACGGCGGCCGCAGCCCCACGGCGCGGGCCGTGCCTGTTTTTGGGTGATTCTGCGAAAGGCCATCACGGCGGCGCCGTCCCACGGCGGCCGCCGTGCCTGTTCATTTTCGGCAGTTACGGAATTTCGTATAAAAACCCATTTTTAGGGTTTCTCTTGGCACCTTCGATCAGAGCAGCCTCCTAGGCGAATTCCACACTTTTTCCATTGTTTTTAGAGTTTCAAAACATTTACTTTCGCCTTGAGATTCATTGGAACGCTATTGATGTCATTCAACTTCCGATCGGATTAGATTTCTTGGATTGATACGTTTTGTAAGAACTCACTTTGATTCTCTTGGTTTATATGAATCCCTTGGTTTATTTAAATCATTGTTTTATGCTTTTGATGAATGTGATGATTTGAGATTATGCTCGTTGAATCTTAATACTTTACGTGAATCGTTGATCGTCTTTGATTGCCTTAGGTTTTCTTTCATTGGAGAATGTTAGGGATTCTTTTTATGGAGATTAAGGTTTTCTTTGCATTTGAATCTTATGCTTGATTTAGTTTCTTGCCTAGGTAGTATTTAATCTTTGATGTTTACGAGTTTATGATTGTTTGGTCTAGAGTTCGTGATTGAAACCCTAGTTGTTTTTATTAATGTTCAAATGCCAAGCTCTTAGTCTTTATACGTTTTCTGCATTAGTTAATGTTTATTGCTTTCTTTCATTTATGTCTTGGTGATTAGAGAGTGAGATAGTGCCAGACCCAATCTTCTGATTAGAGTGTTTAGATTTCTTTTCAGTTCGTTGTGAGTAACACGATTAGAGCCCTGCTAAGTGTTCCTTGTGAGACGACTTGAGTCACCTTACCACCCTAGGACGACCTCGTATAAATTTGAGTCCATCCATTAGGTGTTTTAGGATGAGTCAAATTTTGGCGCCGTTGCCGGGGAAGGCTTTAGGCATTTGATTGTGTTGCATTGTTTTCTGTGTTTTCTTTTGTTTATTTCTTTTGACTCGGTTATTTTCTCCCTCCGGTGCGTTTGATTTGTTTGTTCGTGTTGTGTATGCAAGGACGTAGAAGCTTGAAGAGAAAGCTTGCACCCTACTACGACAACATTCACCGACCTCGTGAGGTCCTTTTAAGCCTGGAGGAGGAGTCCGAGTCCAGTTCGAGAACTCTTGTGGAATCGCAGTCTCGAGAGGGAGACCGTGAAGAGAGAATCGTTTCCAACCCCATTCTGGAAACCCTTGAGGAGACACTGTCGGTGCATTCTGAAGAAGGAGAAGAAGCTCGGCCCAATCCTGACCAAGAAGTAATGGCGGAGCAGAATGTTCAGTACATGGGAGATTTTTCCAGGCCAGTTATTGGGACCACTAGCACGTCAGCAATAGTGCTTCCCACGGCGGTCCGGAATTACAATCTGAAGCCCAACGATTCAAACCTGTTGCCGCTCTTTTATGGGATGCCGAGTGAGGACGCCTTACAGTTCATCCGTGATTTCTGCACTCAAGTGCAGACCTTCCCACTACTGGAGCTCACCGAGGACCAGTTGAGACTCAAGTGCTTACCTTATGCACTCAAGGACCGGGCTAGGACGTGGTTACTGTCCCTGCCGCCAAACTCCATCACCACATGGGCAGAGGCGAGTGAAAAGTTTATGCTCAAATACTACCCTAATCACAAGACACAGGAGATTAGGACACAGATAATGAACTTCATGCAAGGAGCTGACGAGCCCCTTCACGAGGCTTGGGAGAGATTCCAAGAGCTTCTCCGCCAGTGCCCGCAACACCAGTTGGCTCCCGTCATGTTGATGCAGTTCTTCTATGACGGATTGATTCAGACGGCACAGTTTATGGTGGATAGTACCGCTGGGGGCAACATTGCCCGAAAGACAGCTGATCAGCTCAAGGAGATCTTCAACACTCTTGCCGCGAGTTCTCAACAAAAATCAGTCAGAGGAAGGAGGGTCGAAGCCAATGCTGTAGCCCCAAACAATGAGCTGCAGAAGCAAGTAGCGGACCTGATGAGGCAAGTTCAGCATTTAAGAATGAATCAGGTGGAGCCTCAACCCGCTCAAGCACCGCCAGCTCAGGCACCGCCAGCAGAAGGATGTGGCATATGTGGCGATTTTAGCCACGGAACCAACGAGTGCCACCGAATAGGGGAGTTCACACCCGAAGGGGAGGCAGAGGTCTACGCTGCCCAGGGATACCCAGGGAGGCCTCAATTTGAGCAGAGGCCCATGTTTAATCAAGGGCAACAGAATTCCAACTCTGGTTGGAGAGTTCAGCAGAATTCTGGATGGAGGAACCAAGCTCCTGGCCAAGGATCGGGATCGAATCAGGGAAATCAATTCCGCCGTCCTCCTCAGCAATTTGGGTATCAGAACCAGCAGCTGTTCTACCCACCTCAACAGCAGTTCCCCTTTCCTCAGCAGCAGAACTACCCTCAAGCTTACCAGCAGCAGCCACCGCAGTATTAGCAGTACCAACAACTCCCTATGCAGCAGGGGAATTTTCAGCAGCAGCAGTAGCAATTTCAGAATGCTCCCCAACAGTTTCAGAAGCAAGCCCAACCGCAGAAGCCGACTCTAGAGGACACCATGCAATCTTTTATGGAGATGACCAAGCAGAGCATGGAGTCCCAGTCGGCTACAATCAAGCGTCTCGAGACAACCGTTGGGCAGCTCTCCGGGACATTGAACCAGATGCAGCAGCAACAACAACCAGGGAAGCTCCATGGACAAGGATTGCAGCCCCACCAAGCCCAAGCAGTTACTGTTTTACGCAATGGAAAGGTGGTGAATAACAAAGTGGAAGCCCCTGTGGAAGAACCACCCAAAGAAGCTCGCATGGAAGAGCAAGTAAAGGAGCCGCTGCAGCCAAGAGAGGAGGAAAAGGAGAAAGAGAAGGAGCCCGAGGTGAAGCTCCACAAGGCTGTCAAGCCATACAAGCCACCGGTTCCCTACCCAAGCCGGTTGAAGAATGAAAAGCTGGACCAACAGTTCACCGATTTCTACAACATGTTGGCAAAGGTGAACGTGAACCTGCCACTTCTGGACGTGATCAGAAATGTCCCGGCTTACGTGAAGTTCTTCAAGGAGTTGGCGTCCAAGAAGAGGAAGTTTGTTGACAACGAGAAGATTCTTGTGTCCGAGGTTGCCAATTCCATCATGCAGCAGCCCTTGCCACCCAAGCAACGAGATCCAGGTAGTTTTGTTATCAACATTGCTTTGGGGAACGGTAAGGAGGCCTCGGGTATGCTTGATTTGGGGGCATGGATTAATTTGATGCCGTACTCTATTTTTAAGCAATTAGAGTTAGGCGATTTAAAACCCACTAGAATGTGCTTACAATTGGCAGATAGATCAGTTAGGTATCCTCGCGAGGTTATTGAGGATATCCTAGTTAAAGTGGGTGGTTTGATTGTGCCTGTCGATTTTGTTGTGCTTGAGATAGGAGAAGTCCATGAGAATGGTAAGGAACACACTTTACTGCTAGGAAGACCATTCATGGCCACCACTAACACGTTGATTGATGTGAAAAATGGAACAATAAAAATGACCGTGTTAGGAGAGTCCGTGTCTTTTTCTGTGCATCATAGTCGCGCTTTGCCATCATCTTCTTTCACTAACGAATGCTCCTATATAGATGCTATTGATGGCCTCGCCGAGATGGTTTATGTGCAGGAATAAGAGATAGTGGAGGTCTTTGCAGGATCGGCGGATATGGAGGAGTTTGCTCGGGAAGCCGAGGAAAGAGAGAGAGAACGAAGAGACAAACTCCCCATTGATGAGCCTGTGGTGCTTGAAGATGCCACGAAGTGCAAAAAGCCCAAGTTGGAACTCAAGGATCTCCCTAAACACCTCAAATATGTGTACTTGGAAGAAGGAGAGGAGAAGCCCGTGATCATATCCGCCGAGCTCACGCATGAGCAAGAAATGGCGTTGATGGGAGTGCTAAGGAGCAACAAGTTGGCATTTGGTTGGGGCCTTTCCGACATTAGTGGTATTAGCCCCGCCACATGCATGCATCGGATTCACCTCGAGGATGGAGCAACACCTAAGAGGGATGGTCAACGAAGACCCAACCCCGTCCTCATGGAGGTAGTACGCAAGGAGATACTTAAACTATTAGCGGAAGGGATTATTTACCCTATCGCCGATAGTGAGTGGGTAAGCCCAGTGCATGTGGTGCCCAAGAAGGGAGGAATCACGGTTGTCCTGAATGACAACAAGGAGCTGGTGCCGACCCGCCCGGTCACGGGTTGGCGTATGTGTATTGACTACAGGAAGCTAAACGCCGTCACAAAGAAGGATCATTTCCCTCTTCCCTTCATTGATCAAATGTTGGATCGTTTAGCTGGTCATGATTTTTACTGTTTCCTTGATGGTTTGTCAGGTTATTATCAAATAGCAATCGCGCCGGAGGACCAGGACAAGACGGCGTTCACCACCCCTTTTGGTACTTTTGCGTGGAAGAGGATGCCATTTGGGCTGTGCAATGCACCGGGGACATTCCAACGGTGCATGATGTCGATCTTCGCGGAAATGATAGGTGATTTTGTTGAAATTTTCATGGATGATTTTTCCGTGTTTGGTAATTCGTTTAGCGATTGCTTGGGCAAAATTAATTTGGTGTTAAAAAGGTGTATAGAGAGTGGGCTAACTCTTAGTTGGGAAAAGAGTCACTTCATGGTGACTAGTGGCATCGTTCTTGGCCACGTGGTGTCAAAAGATGGTATAGAGGTTGATAGGGCTAAGGTGGAGGTGATTGAAAAATTACCCCCACCAATTGATGTGAAAGGTATACGGAGTTTCCTAGGTCATGCCGGGTTTTACCGGCGTTTCATTAAGGATTTCTCTAAGATTACCCAACCTTTGTGTCGCCTACTTGCTCAAGATATGGAATTTGATTTTGACGAAACTTGCATGCATGCTTTTGAATTGCTGAAACTCAAGTTGAGCACTGCACCTGTTGTTGTTGCACCTAATTGGTCATTGCCTTTCGAAATTATGTGTGATGCATCAAACTCCGCGGTAGGAGCTGTTCTTGGTCAACGTGTTGATAAAATGTTGCGTGTAATTTACTATGCTAGCTTGACTTTGAATAGTGCACAAGTGAATTACACCACCACTGAAAAAGAGCTGCTTGCTGTGGTTTTTGCTTTAGATAAGTTTCGTGCTTATATTATTGGGTCTAAAGTAATTGTCCATAGTGATCATGCGGCTTTAAGGTATTTGTTGACTAAGTCCCAAGCTAAGCCACGCCTTATCCGTTGGATTTTATTATTGCAAGAGTTTGATCTTGAGATTAAGGATAGGAAGGGGAGTGAAAACTCCGTTGCCGATCACTTATCTAGACTTGAGCAAAATGTGGTTGAATCGAGTCATAATGCCATACATGAGTCCTTCCCGTTTGAACATACTTATGAAATTGCCTCGGTGCCTTGGTTTGCTGATATTGTCAATTACCTTGCTTGTGGGGAATTAAGACCCGATCTAACTTCCCAAGAGAGAAAAAGGTTTTTGGCTACTTGCAGGCAATACTATTGGGAAGACCCTTACCTTTTCAAGTTGGGAAAGGACGAGGTGATTCGGAGATGCATCCCGGATGTGGAGCAACAACAAGTGTTGAGGCTTTGCCACGAAGCCCATTGTGGTGGGCATTTTGGTGGACAAAAGACGGCTCATAAGGTCCTCCAATCCGGTTTGTTTTGGCCAACTCTTTTCAAAGATGCTCATTCTTTTTATCTTGCTTGTGATCGGTGTCAAAGAGTTGGGAACATTGGGCGTAAGAATGAAATGCCCCTCACAAGCATTCTTGTTGTTGAAATTTTTGATGTGTGGGGCATAGATTTCATGGGCCCCTTCCCTGTGTCTTACGGTTTTGAGTATATCCTGCTTGCCGTCGATTATGTGTCCAAGTGGGTTGAGGCCATCCCCACAAGGACATGTGATGCTAATGTCGTCTTGAAGTTTGTGCAGGAGAACATTTTATGTAGGTTTGGATTCCCCAAAGCCATAATCAGTGATGGAGGCAAACACTTCTGTAACAAGCTGTTTGAGAAGTTTATGAGGAAAAACGGCATCACTCACAAGGTGGCCACACCTTATCATCCTCAGACCTCGGGCCAAGCCGAAACTAGTAATCGGCAAATCAAGGGCATACTGGAAAAGACGGTCCAACCCTCCCGTAAGGATTGGTCCCTTAAGCTTAATGATGCCTTGTGGGCGTATCGCACCGCTTTCAAAGGAGTCCTGGGAATGAGCCCTTATCGCCTTGTCTACGGCAAAGCTTGCCACTTACCGGTGGAGGTTGAGCACCGAGCTTATTGGGCAATCAAGGCCACAAACTGCGACATTACCACCGCAGGGAAGCATAGAGCCTTGCAAATGGAAGAACTCGATGAGTTGCGCAACGAGGCGTACGAGAATGCAAGGATCTACAAAGACAAGGTCAAGAGGTTGCACGATAACCGTATTGTGCCCAAGAATCTCCAACCCGGAATGAAGGTTCTTTTGTTCAACTCTAGGTTGAAACTCTTCCCGGGCAAGCTCAAGTCTCGTTGGAGTGGCCCTTTCATTCTTAAGGAGATTCTCCCTCATGGCGCTGTGATATTGAGCAAGGAGAACAACGAAGAGACGTTTACCGTCAACGGGCATAGGGTGAAGCCCTACTTGGAGCATGAAGTGGTTGCCATTGTAGTGGAGTCTCAAGCACTCCACGACCCAATGTTTTGACAAGCTTAATACCGTCGAGCTCTCGACCTTAACTAGAGCGCTTCGCGGGAGGCAACCCGCGTTTCTTCTTTTCTTTTTTTCTTTCTGTTTTGTGTGGAGTTTGTTCTTTTGGTGTTTTATCCTGTTGTTGCTGGTTTTAGTTAGGTTTTCACTTGTGTTTTATTGTGGTGTTGCAGGAAATAGGCTTACCGGACTATCCCCGAGCTGAAGGATGTGATTTTTGGCAGCCGGATAGCAAAAACAAGCAAAAGGCCGAAGGGGAGGGACGGCGGCGCCGTCTCACGGCGGCCGCTGTCCACGGCGCCGCCGCTTCACGGCGGGCGCCGCCACTTTTAAACTTGCAAAACCTTCACAAATTCACAAAAGGCCGAAGGGGGGGGACGGCGGCGCCGTGCCACGGCGGCCGCCGTCCACGGCGCCGCCGCTTCACGGCGGGCGCTGCCACTTTTAAACCTGCCTTACCCCAAAAATCCCGAAGGGGGGTCACGGCGGCGCCGTGCCACAGCGGCCGCCGTCCCACCCCCCAAGCCCAGCCCAGCCCGCCCATCCCAGCCCGGCCCGCCCTTCCCCTTAAAAACAACCTAAACCCTAAATCTTCCTACCCGCCCCCCTCATCAGCCACCCGCCTCCTCACTCTCCCTCTCTTACCTCGTCAAGCTCCTCACCACCACGCACCACCACCAACCGCCGCACTCCACCACCCTCAGCCACCACTGCCAGCCCACATCCACCATCACCATCACCACCCCCCCACTGCCACCCACCCCCCTCTCTTCCCACCGCTGCCCACCAAACTCCACCACCACCCCTCAGCCGTCTCCACCTCTACCGGCCTCCACCCCAACCGCCACTGCAGCCGCCGCCACCACACAGTCTCCGCCGGAACTGCCGACGCCGAGCTGCCCCGCCACCATCTTCAGCAGACCACGGCCGCCGCCGTCCGCACATCCGCCGCCGTGCTCCACAGCCGCCGCCGTCCACACGGCCGCCGCCGTCCTCCACCACCGCCGCCGTCTGCACTACCGCCGCCGTTCACCTCCATCCACCTCATTCCATGGCGCCTCTCACCACCTACAAGCGACGCCGCCACCTCGTAGTCGATGAAGACGAGGATGAGGCCCCGCCTAGCTCTCCGGCCTCTTCTAGCCGCCAGCCGGCCTCTTCTAGCCTCCAGCCGGCCTCTTCCAGCCGCCAGCCGGCCTCGCCCATCCCCCGCCCTCCCTCGCCCCCAAAGGATATTAGGCATGTCTATAATGCTCCTTTTGCCATATTTGAAGACTGGGAGGGCACTCGATGGACGGCCCTTAAAGGGAAGAAGGTTACCCAGCCTCGATGTCTCGACTGGCCACTGCTCCGAAGGGTGAGACTTGACCAAGACGTAACGACACATTTGAAGAATTTGGGACTATTCAAGTTTACCCAAACCACGCCGTCGGGTTTGCTTCCACTGCACTTGGAGTTCCTTTGCACTCTCAACATGACAGCCGACAAGTCTCAGCTACATTGCCGCATTCTCAATACGCCATGCGTCGTCACCTACCGGATCATGAGTGAAGTCTTTGGGTTTCACCCGAAGCGATTGAAGGGAATCCCGGATATGTGGGTGCCGGCGAATGCTTGGAAGGAATTGACTGGATTGCTCACTTGGACCGGCCAGGGTGCCCCGAGCAACCAACTCATCGACGCCGACATTGGCGTGCTCCACAAGTTCTTGTCTTTTTGCATTCTGGGCAAGGAGCAGGCGAACAAAGTCAATGAGACCGAACTCTATATACTATGGTCTGCAAAGCGACAGAAGAAGATTGACGCCACCACCATCATTTGGAACCAGCTTCACAGCATGGCCCGGTATGGGGGTTTCAAGCCTTCCCTGAGCCCCATCTCTACTGCCCTGGCACTCCACTTCGGTCTTTTCACGCCGACCCAGGTCCCCGCCCACCTGCAAGCCGCTGAGACAAGGACGATTGATCGTTCTGAGCTCAAGACATTTGTGGCCAAAGACTTCACCATCATTCCACAGGCACAACGCCCCAATGTTCGTTCCATTTTGCAGCAATTCAAACGGGGCGAGGGCACGTCATCCTCGGCGCGCCATGTCGTAGATGACAATGATGAGGACGATGATGAGGAGGAGTACGACGAGCCCGTGCCGCCACCTGCTTTCGTTTATGATCCTGAGGCCGGCCCCTCCAATGCCTTTCAGCAGTTTCAGGCCCACTTTGACGAGTCCTTTGGCCAGTTCCGCCAGGAGGTTTCCTCCCGTTTTGATTCAGTGGAGGACTCGGTGGGCGGCATCTATGCTAGGATCGACGACATTTATGGTCATCTGGACCATCTAGGTGGCTCTGTGACGCCCATGCAACAGCAGTTGGGCGACGTCTATGGACGCGTCAACACTATAGGCGGAGAGGTCACGCGTCTACGTGAACAGGTGTCGTCATTTGATGCTCGGTTTGCCGAATACAACCAGGGCCTCACTGACGCCAACCACGGACTCACCGATACCAACTACTACCTCGCCGACCTAGAGAGACAGTGGGCCGCCTTCTCGTTGCAGAACCAGGACCAGTTCTGGCACCCTCCCCCGGGCCCCCCTCGGGGCCCCAACTGAGCATTCCTTTTACCCACTTTTGTACATTTTTTTTATTTTCCTTTGTTTTCTTTTTTTTTTCTTGTTTTATGCTGTCTTCTTTTGTGGGTTTTTCTGGTTGCTCGTTTTACAGGTTGTGGTCGCCGCCCTCTCTACCGCCGTCGCCGTGTTGGTTGCACTCCTATCCAGGGATGTTCTTAAACTTTCTCTTTCTTTTTTTTGTGCCCTGAGGACAGTGCATGTTTTCTCTGTGGGGGAGGGGCGTGATTTATGAGTTTGGGGGTTTTATGGTTCTGTCTTGGTTGCGTTGTTGGTTGTGCCGCATGCGGTTTTTATGATGCTTTATCTTTGCGTTGCATGCTTGGTTGTGATGCCCTGTTTTGCTTGTCTTGGGGCGAATGGTCCCCTTCTCCTGCTTTCTTGCCTGTTCTTAAGTACATCACATGATTGATAGTGATTCACTGGCGATTCGGGATTGTGTTTGTTTGGTTTGTTGTCCTTGTTTTTCTTGATTGATGTGTTCTCATTGAAGTGTAAGTAGCTTAAGGTTTTGGTGCAACACCCTGTTGAGCAACTCTTGACGTGATTTGTCCGGTAGATGCTAAGGGGAGTGTTTTCAGTGCAATTACCTAATATCTGTCTCTGTTTTGAATTGTTTGGTTGGTTGTTGAGTTTCTGATAGCCTGGGTCTCTGCTCCTCTAATGATTTCATTATGAGCATGGGTAACCACACGAGAACATTTTGGATCACCCCCAAAAGTTCAATCTCGTGAATTATGGCCCATCTATCAAGAGCAAAAATAACTTAACCCAAAAAAAAAAAAAAAAAAAGAGGAGAAAAATGGAAGAATATGAAAAAGGAATGAGACATGATTGTAAAGGAAATTGCATTAGGAAATTCACCCTTAGCGGAGAATTGGGTCTGATCGGATTGAGTTGTATCACCTTGTTGTTGCACTTTTAAATCTTAGCTTTGAACACTTGATTGGGGGACATTGATTTCTTGGAGAACTTGGATTGGTTTGTGTTTGCTTGGTGAGAAGAATCGCTTGTGGGTGTTCTTTCGATTTTGTGTTTGTTGCTTGAGGACAAGCAAGGATTTAAGTGTGGGGGGGTTGTTTACCTCGTTTTTTGGGTGATCTTTGCTGGTGTTTCTGCTGTGCTTTCGAGCGTGTATCATGACTTTTTGCCATATATTTCACATGCTCGATGATCGTTTTTGGGTTTACTGTAGTCGTGTGCAGGATTCGAGAGTTGTCAAGTTTTTCAGCATCATTTGGAGATTTTTTCGAAGGCAGCCCCACGGCGGCCGCCGTGCCACGGCGGCAGCCGCCTAGACGGCGGCCGCAGCCCCACGGCGCGGGCCGTGCCTGTTTTTGGGTGATTCTGCGAAAGGCCATCACGGCGGCGCCGTCCCACGGCGGCCGCCGTCCACGACGCCGCCGTCTCACGGCGGCCGCCGTGCCTGTTCATTTTCGGCAGTTACGGAATTTCGTATAAAAACCCATTTTTAGGGTTTCTCTTGGCACCTTCGATCAGAGCAGCCTCCTAGGCGAATTCCACACTTTTTCCATTGTTTTTAGAGTTTCAAAACATTTACTTTCGCCTTGAGATTCATTGGAACGCTATTGATGTCATTCAACTTCCGATCGGATTAGATTTCTTGGATTGATACGTTTTGTAAGAACTCACTTTGATTCTCTTGGTTTATATGAATCCCTTGGTTTATTTAAATCATTGTTTTATGCTTTTGATGAATGTGATGATTTGAGATTATGCTCGTTGAATCTTAATACTTTACGTGAATCGTTGATCGTCTTTGATTGCCTTAGGTTTTCTTTCATTGGAGAATGTTAGGGATTCTTTTTGTGGAGATTAAGGTTTTCTTTGCATTCGAATCTTATGCTTGATTTAGTTTCTTGCCTAGGTAGTATTTAATCTTTGATGTTTACGAGTTTATGATTGTTTGGTCTAGAGTTCGTGATTGAAACCCTAGTTGTTTTTATTAATGTTCAAATGCCAAGCTCTTAGTCTTTATACGTTTTCTGCATTAGTTAATGTTTATTGCTTTCTTTCATTTATGTCTTGGTGATTAGAGAGTGAGATAGTGCCAGACCCAATCTTCTGATTAGAGTGTTTAGATTTCTTTTCAGTTCCTTGTGAGTAACACGATTAGAGCCCTGCTAAGTCTTCCTTGTGAGACGACTTGAGTCACCTTACCACCCTAGGACGACCTCGTATAAATTCGAGTCCATCCATTAGGTGTTTTAGGATGAGTCAGTTTGGCAGAAAGCCGCCAAAGTGTCCTGCAGAACAATGCGTAGAAATTGATGTCCATGCGTAGTCAAGAAATATTGAAACCAATACTCCTTGACACCACGGATAAAAGCCTGGTTCTCCTTCTCACTCCCCTTTCGCCTGACTTCATGCAACTTGGTTTCACATTTTTGGTGAGAGAGTGGCGTAGGGCTTCAAGCTCTTCATCCTTGCAGGAAGTGACTCTTGCGAACATCCAATTATTGTTTCTCTAAAAAAAAGGTTTTTTCTGTTTGAACAATTATTGTCTCTTTTTTTCGATTGGTATACCCTAATGCCGGTTTTCTCTCTCTTTTTCGAGCATGGCTCTGCCGCCCTTATTAGGGTTTAGGCGGTGGCTCTCTTTCTTTCATTTTTCCGGCCGGCTTTTGGCTTTCTCTGGCCGGCACGGTTCATGGCTTCGATCACGTTACATTCTCCGAATTTCTCCGTTGTGTCCAACAACTTCTCTCAGGGGACACATTTCTCTCATGGTTCTTTGACTTCTAGCGTCGGGCTTCATCCGGTAATCACTGTTGGGGATGACATCCTATTCCCTAAAACAGTTTAGCGCAAAAACAAACCCCCAAAGAGTAAGGTTTTAGCGCCGCAGGTGGATACTTCTTCCTCTAGGGCTCAGCCGCCGAATGTTTCCACCACTGTGACGCCGGCGATTCTGTTCCCTGAGTCAGGTATCTCTATTCCTCGACACCGCTCTTGTCTCCAAGTCCAGAGCTTGGCATCGCCATCTAGGGTTTCAGCCGAATCTACACCTCCGAATACTAATACGTCAGAGACCTTAAATCCTAAACCTTTGCTCATTACATATGCTGCTAAGGTCAAACGGGCGGTCACTAAGCCGCCGGAGATACCGGCTCATGATTTTGCGGTTCTCAGACCCGTTATCATTGAGGACAAAGCCATCCTTGACATATGACCTGCTTTCCATCAGCGCCAGGTTAAGGGATTTGTTTTTGCGCTCCATGGCCGGCTTATTCTCCGCAAGGGAGATAATCTCATATCTGCAAACGACCTTATGACCAAACTCAGTGGGCTGTGGAAGACGACTCAACCGTGGCAACTTATCACTCTTGGTAAAGGTTTTTTCTCTCTCAAATTCTCTAATGAAAAGGATTTCTCTTCGGCAAACAGCCGCCTATCTTGGCGTCTTCGAACTAGAGTTCTTCACCTCCAGGCCTGGACACCTTTTTTCGATCCCTACAAGGCCACATCAATGCTTGCACAAGTTTGGATACACATTTTTCGTCTCCCTCACGAGTTTTGGCACCCGGAGGTGATCACCGGGGTTGCTTGTCATGTGGGTACTCCGATAACTCTTGATGGTCTTTCTAATGGTGTTTCAGTGGGTCATTTTGCTAGAGTGCTTGTGGAGTTGGATGTTACGGGAACTATACCAGACTCTTTGGAAGTAAAGTGCGAGGATCGTAAGTTTATCGTGGAATTCGAGTACGAGAGCTTGCCATATTTTTGTCACTCGTGCAAAGTTATGGGACATGCAACGATTGATTGTAAGCGTAAACAAGCTCCTGAAACTGTTATGAACACTACGAAAGAGAAGCAACGAAGTGAGAATGATTTCACTTCGGTCAAGTGTTGGGAACCTTGTGGAATATCCTAACCCTTATTTTGATGATACCAAAATTCATAGGACTTAAATGTAATAGACTAGAATCGTTTTGAACTCAAGTGTTAGAGTTCGTTTCTAGTTTAGTTGCGGTGTCGAAGACTGAAGACTGAAGAATGAAGACTGAAGACTGAAGACTGGAGTTACCAACTGAAGTGTCAGTTGAAGAATCAGTTGAAGATTGATTATTTAATGCGCGCCATAGACTGATACTAAAGTCAAGTATCAGTTGAACATTCCTCCTAAGACTAATCTTCCAACGTTCAGAGGAAGCCACGTACGCTCAAAGTACAGCCGCATTAAATGCAGAGATATCTCAATATCTTATCTCTGCAGAGGTCATTCCTATCTGGTGGTTACTTTTCAGAGATGTCACATCTCCTGTCCTTCAAAGAGAGCCGTTTCCACACAGACAAGGAACCTCGAAGATTGAAGCCTTAGCCCAAATTCGAATTGCTCTCCAACGGAAGAAATCTTGAGGACGATTTACGCCAACGGATCTATTCAAGAGTTCTCCTACAAATAGCGCTCGAGGATCACTTCAATCTTCACCGATTCAACGACATAAGCTGAAGCTCTGCCGAAATAGCTACTCAGCCTAAAGCTTAACCGCTCAAAGCTTGAATCGAAGAAGAGAATTCCAAAGCCAAAATCAGTCACTGCTGATTACATACATTCTCTTAGACCCTAGGCATATATTCTGTGTACCCAGAAGCCAAAGGTCAAACTTGCTTCAAAGAACTTGTTCTTTGTAAGTATAGTTGGCACTCGTTTAAACCTCTCCCCCATAAGAGTGTTTGAGTGACTCGGAGTTCAGGAAGGTACTCTGAACTCTGAAAGGAAAGTCTGAGCACGAGGTGTGCTTAGCAGGGAAACCCTACGCGAGTTGTGTAGGTGCTGAAATCCTACGCGAGGTGTGTAGGTGCTGAAGAGAGTTTATCTTCAGTTTACGGTTTGCAGTGCACCAGGCAAGCACTTGCGGAGTGGATTGTTGGTCTGATCAACCAGCCGTGGATGTAGGAAAGAGTTTTTCCGAACCACGTAAAAGTCTCTGTGTTATTTACAGCTTTCAGTTTTACATTCATAACTGTGCTATTTCAACTGATAAAACTGAACACTGACTAACAGCAAGAGAAACCCTAATCCAACTATCTGCTCCACCGAGGCTATTCGAAACTAAGTTTAATTTCCGTTGCGTGTGATATCAATCTGACTGAACTATCCTCTGATAGTAAGGAAGAGAGATATCATCTCTATCGTTGCAAACACGACTGAAGCCCTTACGTGGATCAGTTAAGTTCTAGTGACTTAACTGATAACTCTTTACTGAAGAGCTTTCAGTATCAGTCGTCAACCCTGTTGGTCAAAACTTATTTTGGTTAAACAGGTGTCTGGTTTGCATGTAAAGTTTATTTTCTATCTCTGACTGAGATCCCTCTGATTGAGGTTGGTAGATAGCTAAAAATAGCCTATAGGTGTATTCCCCCCCATACACCTATTCGAGACCCCCCGGACCTAACATCAAGGGTCGTAAGGATCAAGGTAACTGGCAATAGATATAGAGACAAAATCAATCTAACAAGGAAGAGAATATTTTGATTTTGGTCGACTCCCAGGTGGTCTTTCATCAACCTGTTGATGGGCATGGTGTGTCTAGTTGTGCTGAAACCTCTACTCAACAAACTTCTATGATCACGGATGCCATCGTTACTACTGTTATGGTTCCCTTCGGTACAACGGCCTTGGGTCATGCTCGGATTTCTGACGGGAATGCTAGTTTTGAAGTGCCGCAGCAGGCTATACGTCTAATAGGTGGGGCGCATTTTAGCTTGTCGGAACAGAATGGGAAGCATGATTTCTCGCGAACCTTGGTGGGATGTCTTCTGCCCCTCGTTCCACAGAGACGGGTATGGATACTCACAATTCTTTCTCTACCTTGGTTGTTCTCGATCAAATAGATGTTGGTGAGGAAAGGGGTTTTGGGGTTGGAGAGGATAATTCTCAAACACCTAATGTTCTTCTTGATGCTGATGGCTCTTTGGTGGCTTTCTCTGACAAGGCTATCGATGGAGGCTCTGAAGGTACTGTAGACGTCTCGATAGCTAGGGCCAATAGGACTATGACGCTAGGTAGTGCGGTGATTGAGGATCCTCCCTTAACTCACGGCCAAGGGCGTCCGAAGGGTGCTAAGTCCGGGAAGGGGAAGGTTTCTGATTCCTCTATAAAGCATCGGCTCCGGCAGGTGATCAAGAATGGTATGTCTTCGGATATCCAAAAAGCGACGGGCCGTGCTGCTGGGGCCGTTAAGCAGGGCATTGTTCATGACACTTCTCAAGGGTTGCCGGTGGAGTTTTTCAATAAACTGCAACAGCCTCAGGCTGGAGGTGCGACTCTACAAAATTTTGTGATTTATCCATCTTCTGATGCAGCTCGATCTATGTAGGCCCTGGTTTCTAAAAAAGATAGGGAGATATGTTGGACGACAAGGAGGACGAGGACGATTCTTTAATTTTTTTTCCTCATAGTCTTGGTTTTGTTTGTTTTTTCGATTACACGTGGTATCTTGCGAGTGTTTTTCATCTGGCTTTGTTTTGCTTTTCGACGGTTCCTTTGTGACCCAGCCTTAGTTTGCGTATGTGCTTTCATGGTTTATAGGTCCTGTTTCTCTTCTTTTTTACTTTTTAATAAAACTTCTATTTCAGTAGCAGGAAGTGACTCTTGCCAACTCGGTGCTAAGCGAATCCCTTTCCACCTTCATTTGACTTGCCTCGGCCCTGGCTTGGCGAAGCTCTTCTTCCAGCCTGGTACACCTGCCCAGCGTAGCCAACAAATCCTCTTTCTTTGCCTTTAATGCCGCCGCTGCCTTCTTAAGGTGACGAAAGGAGGACATATTTCTTACTCTAGTCTACGCAGTCAAATGAGGTAAATAAAAATAAATAAGAAATAATAATACAAGGAGGGTGTTTAAGGAGGATCAATACCACTTCGGTGGCCAAACAAAGTTCATCAGCAAAGGCCACTATTTCCATAGAATCGAATTTTGAAGGTCAGATGAAGCAATCTGAGTCTCCATTAGTGATTGGCATTCAACACCGGTCATGTCCCGAAGAGAATGAGGACCGGGAAGTTCAGGCAAGGAAGCTCCCTTATCTCTAGCCTGCTCGCCCTCAACAGTTGGAGGGTTGGAAAAGAGGATCTCAAGAGAATCCCTTTCACCGAAATCATCATGGGTAGGTTTCTTCTTCTTAGAGCTAGTTGAGGGAGGTTGTTTCTGGTGTTTTCTTTGCAAGAGAGGTTCATCATCATCATCAACAGAAGCTTCATCGCGAAGCTGAAGATGAGTGGGTGCAGCACGGGGTTCTCCCGGGTTGAAAGACGCATGGTCCACTTGCTGGACAATGCCGGTACCCGCTTGCGCAGCTCCAGAACCAGCCTGCGTAGTTCCAACACTAGCGGAGGCCGCAACACCCGGCTGTACAGGTGCCGGGATAAATGTCAACCCGAAAACTTTGCCCCAATTTTTTGTCTTCCACATACCTGCACAGGATGACACATTTATGACCAAAATAAAAAATACATATTCACGATGGCACGAAAAAAAAGGGATAGGCTAAGCAAACAACAACAGAAAAGAAAAGAAAATCAATCATTGTCAATCAAAATTAAAAGGGCTATACCAACGTTGGTAGCAGGATACTTGGAAAACAGCCATGCGCCGGCAAGAACAGAAGGAGAGGATATCAAGCTTAAAACTTTAAAGTCTTTTTTCGAATGACCTCAGTTTAAGGCTTGGATTAAGTGATACTCAAAGTCATTTAGGCAGATTTTATTAGGGGAAGTAGTATGTTTAAGGCGATTCCATTCTACTTCCGAAGTACCGTCATATGAGGCCCAATCTCCATTTCGTACTTTAACAAAGAAATACTTATCATGGAACTTCTTATCGAGAGAGATCAAATCCTTCAAAAAAATCCAAATGACTATCAGCCCTAGAAGTAAAATTATAATGTCAACCGGTATTTTCTATGATTTGGGTTTTGTTGAAAAGCTCTGCACTCTTGGGATAATCATTAGCAGCACAGAGGATATGGAGTATATGAGCTCGCTGCATGGCTGCAGGAGATATTTGAAAGAAGGGAATACCAAAACGCTCGCTAATATCTATTATAAACTTAGAGAGCGGTAATCGGAGGCCAGCCTCTACTTGATTTATCCACACAGGGATTGTATCCGTCGAACGAACATCAGGCATATCCCCTATTGGTAATTGGAGTCGCACTTTTAAATCGGGATCATCCGTAGGGATACGAATTTGTCGTCTTACTTCCGCTAGTTCAGAAGTAGTTACAGTGGAACGAGGAAACCGACACAAGTTATATCATCCTGCTTGTTGATCTCCTCTTGGCGAGCACCAACAGTGGCCATGGCGGTTTATATATATATATATATATATATAGGAAAGTTGAAAATATCTACTGAATTGAAGGAGGACGATTGGAAAAATAATTAGGAAGAAAAAATGGGAAGCCTAATACCTGGAACAATAGGTGATTGAACCGGATGGAGGAAAGAGAAAGGATATGGTGGTGCGAGCAAGAAGACAAACCAGACAGCGGCTGGAGGCGGACGCAGTGGAAGAAAGGAACACGTTAATGGCGGAAGAAATGGAGATGAAGAAGAAGAAGAAAGGAAGAAAATCGGAGATAGCGGCTATTTATAAGGAAGGCTACAATAACAGTTCATAACAATAATTCATAAACTTACAATATGTACAAAAGAAACAGGCTACACACCAACCATTGATACACACTAATTTTCCAATGCATACTTATACAGTAGCGCGCAATAAGACTTAGGATACTCTACTCTAAAATCACCATGAAGAATGGACAACGGTTGGTTTGTGATCAAGCACTCTAAGTACTTGATAGACATGATGCCGTAATTTACAATACTTCCTTGTTGTGGCGGGTTTTGATAAATCATCAAGTCCCACAAACTCTTAACAATCTTTCTCCAAAGCTTGTACTTCCACGCATTGCAGTCATTACAAATTTATGATAGATTGATTAATGCTTGTGAAAATGCCCTACGGACTCGAACTGGATCCCGAGTCAATGATTGGGAGTCATAGACGATCAGACGTTGTTCGTCAAGCTTTAACTTCGTAACGAACCGAATGGTCCTTGTTCACATGGGCTAGCCTAACGACCTTCTCATCCTTCCACCACGGCAACACAAGATGGGACGATGTCGTGCTCTCAACATATGTTTTCAGTTGAAATCGCACCACATCATGCTCCTTAGCACAAAGAGCGTTCTGCAAAATAAATAAAAAAAAAACTAATTTATTATAATAAAGTACAAGACAAAATGGTCCTCCTATCAATTAATCACAATCTGAAAATAGAAATAGTATCATCCTACTTACTCAACAACTGTCCAGTTACGCACAAAGTCCATTAGGTTATTCATAAAGCATGCAACATTCAAATTGACTAAAGAATCAATGTGATGTACAAATTAAAAAAAAAGGGAATTACATAACCAACTTTTAAAGCTCTACAAGAACAATCTATAATATTACGAATGGATAAATGTTACATCAATACTAAGCCAGCCATTGAGTCTCCATAATTTATTAAACCAGCTATCATGACGACTTCCAACAAATGGCATACCATTCAAGGACTGTGATCTATAATAACAATGTTGCAAACAATTATTTTGTCTAAAATTGATGGTAGAATTAATAACAATTTAAACGACACTTACTTACTTTGAATTTTTTACATTCGCTTCATGCCAAGACTCAAACCTTGAAATCCACTCCAATGATGCAAGCTGCACTGGATAAGGACCATCAATACGACCAAACTCTAGAGGTGGTGGGCCTTTAAGTCTACCAGACTTGCAGGCATGTGTGCGCATCACATCTACAATGCCAACTACTTCACAGTCAATAACCTCTTTCACATCGGCTATGCACGGATTCATAGTTTGATTCAGTGATGTTGACCCTTCAGTCTGTGGTTTGGATGAAGTGGTTGTTACGTTTTTTGTAAGGGTTTGAATTTCCCTTAATTCTCTGGTCGCCCGACACTATACGATGGAAGTCGCCTATGTGAAAACTCTCAAACATGCTTAATCTGCACTGCATATCAACCACACGATCAACAACTTGGAGCTCTATGGAGGGATCCTCTTTCACATGCCATGGCGGTCGGTATTTCCGGCATGATGGCTGGTGCTTGACGATGCTCGTTTCTTTAGGTTTTCATCAACTAATGTAAGCCTCACAAGAATATCGCGGGATATTGAAATAAGCTATTAATAAAAGATAAAATTTAGTATAAGTAACATAATATATCTCATTTATATTTACAATTAAAAAGGATTCATTATCTCAACACAAAAGATTAAAACTATAGTACCTCTTCCATTTGCATTTTCGTGGGCAAGGAAGAAGGGCCGAAGTAATGAAACTTGGTTTCGGTCATTTGCGTTCATGTGCCTTCGCTTTTAACTTTTTTTTCAACATGTGTCGACTGCTCAGGTGCTACATAATTTGAGTCATTAGATTCATCACCCATTTCTTCTTCGGACTCGCCAATAATAAATAATCAAGCTCTAGTTGACATTTTCACCAAATTCACTTCCTTTTGTTTGCCACGATCATCGCCCATTTCGTCTTCGGACTCCTTATAATAGATTGCCTAGATTGTCGAGCTCTATTTGACCTTTTCACCAAAATCACTTCATTTTGTTTGCCACGATCATCGCCCATTTCGTCTTCGGACTCCTTAATAATAGATTGCCTAGATTGTCGAGCTCTACTTGACATTTTCACCAAAATCACTTCATTTCCTTTGCTACCCTTCACTTCTTTCGTAGGAATGGTATTCTTTTATTTTCGGGAATAATATCCAATGTTCAACTTCACGTACTTTATTATCTCATTTTTACTCAAGTGGCATTGGTAACCCTCAACCAATCCTTCCTCTTCAAGCCGCAACATCTCCATTGGGTAGAATTGCACGGGTTTCATACAAAAAATTGGACATATTAAACAAAGAATTTTTTTCCAAAAGACAAGTATAAATAATCGTAAAATCACTATTACACACCAAGTCGATTTTAAAACTCGCCCCGAAAAAGGGCTCAATTTCTCAGAGTTTGAAATGGTTGGAAACTGGCGCCCAACATATCATCCGCGGTGTACGGGCAGACATGGTAGAACACAACGACAATGACCAGCTATAGATTGTTATGCACTTCGTATGCGAAGAGTTGAAGTGCATAACCGAACCCATACATCAACAGAAATCCTCTCACCATTACGGTTTTTATTTTGTAGCTGTGCTCTTGAATCGTGTGTTACTAACACTAGGAATTCGTACACTACCAAATCCCAGCCATTAAATCTATCTAAATCATTCACACGGTGAATGAACCTACCCTCAAGCCTCTTTAAAATTGTGTGTCTAATCAATAAAAATACCAAACAACGCAACAAGCAAAGCAAATTTGAAGGCATCTTCATCATGCCCTGCTACTTGCTTGCAATGGTTCTCAAAAGCTTTGTAAATGCTTGAAAAAAATAGTGTATTTTGTTCATTGAAATGTTTATTACAAAAATCAGATTTATTTGGAAGTTCTTCCCAACCCTTCATCGATAAACCTGTTAGGATATAGAACTCGATAAGCCCTAGTTCCAATTCTTTACTGCAAAAAAGTCATACGTCTCCTATCTAATGACTCGAGAACAAGACAAGAACATATAATATAAAGGAGTTGCCCCTGGAACCTCATGTCATCCATCTCCAAGAAACTCTCAAAATAAGAATTTCTAAACCACTCTAGATTATTCTTGTCTAACTACTCACATATACGACAGATATAAGTAGTAGGTTGATTACATGGTGACACTAAAACACTTATAGAAAATATTAGCAATTTAGGATGTAAAATTTATATCTACTCTTGAACAAAGCAGGGTAATGTATGACATTATTTTTTAATCTCCTCATAATATATATATATATATATATCATATATCATATATGTTGTAGGAGCCCACGCTATATATTTACTATAATTGAAAGTCAATATCCAAAATAGAATGTCACTTTACAGACAATTAATATGTCAATACATTAACTTGTATTAAAAAATAGTAAACATGAATGTCTGCCACATTAATATATCACTATGCCATAAACAACATAAAAATTAAATTAACTTAGAGTTTAGTACAAAAACTGACATGCATTACCAGTTCCTTATCATGGAAAACATATTTCCTCTATAATCTCCAATAATAGTTTGAAAAACATATTCTAATTATCTTTCATAAATTGCCCCTGTCTCAGCTCGAATTATATAAATTGGTTAATTTGACACTCAAGTGTTGGCTCTAGTTCATTTACAAAGTTTTTTTCTTTCAAATTATATTTTAATTGTCTAGCAACAATTTTACACCCAACAACCATAAAAAAAAAATACATACAAAGCCTTGCTACAAATATTAATGCCAAATAAAGTTCGAACATATAAAGGAAACACATCTAGGTCCTTCACAGCCTTCTTATTTCGAGATTTGTTCTTCATCGTTTAAATTACTCTTCAATGGCCTTATAACGAAATGCATACAAATAGCTTAACCAATAAGCCGAGAAATACATGGTCGTCTACCAATGTTCCCAAGTTGCTTCCCAGAACTTCTCCTGGCAACACTTGCCTGTCCCACAAAGCTTAGGTTATAACCAATTAGATTATAACATTTTTGAATTTGATTCTTTATGCATTATCATTCTACTATCTTTTCTTATTCAAAGCTTCTGCATGTATAATTAAACATATCTCCAAATTATAAAGAAACTTTTTATAGAGACAAAAGTAACAATAACAAAATGTTGAGGGTGAAGTGAGAGTTTGTCCGCCAAAGTAAAAAGTTTAGGGGATCTTGGGTGAGGAATGTTATAACTTTTAATAAGGCTCTTTTGTATAAATGACTTTGGAGATGTTTGAATGAGGAAAATCTCTATGGATGAAAATTCTTAAGTCTAGATATGGCTTATTATTTCATGAGTGCCCAAGTAGACTAGATAGAAGTAAAACATCGCTTTGGTGGCTTGATATGCTTGGTCTAGTAAATGGAGTTGAGGGTGATGCTTTCTACAGTAGCTTAGTCTACGAAATGGTAATCGTGTTATATTTTGGGAGGACCGTTGGACTAATGAAGATGTTTGTCTCAAAATTATTTCCCTCTCTTTACTCTTTACCTTCCCATATAATTCACGCCCCAATTAAAAAAAAAAAAATACTATTTTTATAATTGATTTTTTTTTTAATAAAAATTGTTTAAAACTTAAGATTTTAATTTTAACTAAATGTAACCTACACTTTTTAATATGAGATTCAATACAAAATCAATTTAATGTAGTTTCTCTTTTTATAGTACACTACAGATTGTAGAGAACGATACAATTTTCAATGTGAAATTCAATACAAAATTAACATAATGTAGCTTCCAAATAGTTTTAATTCTAATTTTTTATTTTATATTTAATTATTATTTTTAATTATTATTATTTCTATTATCATATTTGTTGAAGTTCAATATTTATTTTAGTCCACAAATACATTTGAAATAAGGATAAATTGTAATATTTTTTTAATTATTGCATTCTAATTTTCAATTAATGTAGGATTGAATTTGAATTTTTAAAAATGCAATTTGTATTGTTAATTTAATGTTTAATTTAATTTAAAAGCACAATAAAAGTAAAAATGAAAAAGAAAATTTAAGAGTCCGGATGCAGAGAGCCCCACTGCGGGTAATGAGCTCAGAAATGGTAGGGTATGTTAGGTCCGGGGGGTCTCGAATAGGTGTATGGGGGGGGGGGAATACACCTATAGGCTATTTTTAATCTATCTACCAACCTCAATCAGAGGGATCTCAGTCAGAGATAGAAAAGAAACTTTTCATGCAAACCAGACACCTGTTTAACCGAAATTAGTATTGACCAACAGGGTTGACGACTGATACTGAAAGCTCTTCAGTAAAGAGTTATCAGTTAAGTCACTGGAACTTAACTGATCCACGTAAGGGCTTCAGTCGTGTTTGCAGTGCTGCAATCTGTGGAATGTCTGGAGTCCCCTTCTCTTTCTTTTCCCTTGTAGTGCTGCTTGTGGAACCTTCTGTACTTCCGAAACTTGGACTCCATCTTGTTGAATCTGTCAGTCAATAGGGCATATTGACTGAAGAAGTCCTCAGGGTTGAGTTCCGTTGGCTCCTTGATCTGCTTCTTGCCTTCTCTAGTCGAGGCCTTCAGTGCAACTCCTCTTGAGGTTGATGGACCATCTTCGTCTGATCCTCCAGCCTTCTTGTTACCAAGATTTCTCAGAAGGTCGAACTCATTTGCCATGAGATCGGAGAAAAGCTTGTTTGTCGGGAGCTGACTGAATCCTGGCTTATGCTGATGAGCGACTGAGTAGATCTGCCATTCTCTACGTGGCAGTGCTCGAAGAATCTTCAGGTTGATTTCTCGTTGAGTGTATTTGTCTTTGGAAATGGATTGAACTTCATTCAATATAAGATTGAATCTTTGTTCCATTTCCTCGACAGATTCATTCTTGAACATGTGGAAGGAGTCGAATTTCTGGCAAGCTATGGAAAGCTTATTCTCCTTGATTTCCTCAGAACCTACGCACATTCTTTCCAGAATGTCCCACATCTCCTTTGCTGTTCTGCACTTGATGATCTTCGTGACATGCTTGTCAGGAACGGTGCCGGAGATGATGCTTTTGGCGAGGTTGTCTAACTCATCTTGCTTCCTTTCTTCTGTGGTGAAGTCTGCCTTTGACTTGGGCTGGTCCTCATCGTAAAGTTCCTGATGGATGTCATTAGGAACCCTTTTTACAGTTTCGGTGATGGTGATCGGACCGCTGGTGATGACTTCCCACATTCTGCAATGTTGGGCGGTGAGGAAGCTTTCAAGCCGAAACTTCCATATGTCGTATTTTTCAATACTAAACATAGGTAGAGAAGATAATCTGCTGTGGTTAGTCTCCATCAAAAAAGAGAGAACAGATAACAGCAGATAGAGCAAAAAGCAAGCACAAAAATAAGAAAGAGTAAAACTTTTTCGAGACCTTTAAGGAATGATCTAGTTCAAGTAGGAACTAGTCAGAAACAGATAGTTCTTGCGAACAACCTGCTCTGATACCAATTGTTAGGTCCGGGGGGTCTCGAATAGGTGTATGGGGGGGGGGGAATACACCTATAGGCTATTTTTAATCTATCTACCAACCTCAATCAGAGGGATCTCAGTCAGAGATAGAAAAGAAACTTTTCATGCAAACCAGACACCTGTTTAACCGAAATTAGTATTGACCAACAGGGTTGACGACTGATACTGAAAGCTCTTCAGTAAAGAGTTATCAGTTAAGTCACTGGAACTTAACTGATCCACGTAAGGGCTTCAGTCGTGTTTGCAAAGATAAAGATGATATCTCTCTTCCTTACTATCAGAGGATAGTGAGTCAGATTGATATCATACGCAGCGGAAATTAAACTTAGTTTCGAATAGCCTCGGTGGAGCAGATAGTTGGATTAGGGTTTCTCTAGCTGTTAGTCAGTGTTCAGTTTTATCAATTGAAATAGCACAGTTAAGAATGTAAAACTGAAAGCTGTAAATAACACAGAGACTTTTACGTGGTTCGGAAAAACTCTTTCCTACATCCACGGCTGGTTGATCAGACCAACAATCCACTCCGCAAGTGCTTGCCTGGTGCACTGCAAACCGTAAACTGAAGATAAACTCTCTTCAGCACCTACACACCTCGCGTAGGGTTTCCCCACCTACACACCTCGTATAGGATTTCAGCACCTACACAACTCGTGTAGGGTTTCCCTGCTAAGCACACCTCGTGCTCAGACTTCCCTTTCAGAGTTCAGAGTACCTTCCTGAATCTCCGAGTCACTCAAACACTCTTATGGGGGAGAGGTTTAAACGAGTGCCAACTATACTTACAAAGAACAAGTTCTTTGAAGCAAGTTTGACCTTTGGCTTCTGGGTACACAGAATATATGTCTAGGGTCTAAGAGAATGTATGTAATCAGCAGTGACTGATTTTGGCTTTGTAATTCTCTTCTTTGATTCAAGCTTTGAGTGGTTAAGCTTTAGGCTGAGTAGCTATTTCGGCAGAGCTTCAGCTTATGTCGTTGAATCGGTGAAGATTGAAATGATCCTCGAGCGCTATTTGTAGGAGAACTCTTGAATAGATCCGTTGGCGTAAATCGTCTTCAAGATTTCTTCCGTTGGAGAGCAATTCGAATTTGGGCTGAGGCTTCAATCTTCGAGGTTCCTTGTCTGTGTGGAAACGGCTCTCTTTGAAGGACAGGAGATGTGACATCTCTGAAAAGTAGCCACCAGATAGGAATGACCTCTGCAGAGATAAGATATTGAGATATCTCTGCATTTAATGCGGCTGTACTTGAGCGTACGTGGCTTCCTCTGAACATTGGAAGATCAGTCCTAGGAGGAATGTTCAACTCATACTTGACTTTAGTATCAGTCTATGGCGCGCATTAAATAATCATTCTTCAACTGATACTTCAGTTGGTAACTTCAGTCTTCAGTCTTCAGTCTTCATTCTTCAGTCTTCAGTCTTCGACACCGCAACTATACTAGAAACGAACTCTAACACTTGAGTTCAAAACGATTCTAGTCTATTACATTTAAGTCCTATGAATTTTGGTATCATCAAAACAAGGGTTAGGATATTCCACAAGTTTCCCAACAATTTCCCCCTTTTTGATGATGCCAAAACCACACAGCAGTTCTAGACAATAAAAAGACTGAGCTCTCAGTACAAGTTCTAGACGAGGGGTGAAAACAGTTCCCCCTTAACAATAGAACCTAAACAACTTGTACTCAGGGCAAGAACGAAAACAGTTCTAGACACAGAACTTAAAGAAGACAGAAAAACCATAAATCAGAGCCTGGACAAAGAGTCATTGTCTTCAGGGTGAGATCAATAAGAAGTTCATTTCATTAAAAGGACTGATAAGTCATCAGTCGGGGTACAGAGCAAGACTTACATTGGAGTAACACGAAAAAACAAAAAAAAACATCATGGATAAACCATGGACTCCAGCAGTCTGCTTGGCTGCGCCTTGAACTTCTTGATCTTCATCTTCTGTCTTCTTGTCTTCAATGTTCCTAAGCTTGTTCCACTCTCACTTGTTTTCCGTTGAATTGAGGTCTCTTCTGAAACGTCATCCTTCTGACTTCTGGTGATCCTTTGTTGTTCCATCATCAGTCGAGAGTTAGAGGACAGGAGCAACCTCAAGAAAAAGGTTTCTCTCTGACTTCTGACTTTCCAACTTTTCCCCCTTTTTGGCAACATCAAAAAGAGAGAGATGACGATGGAGGCTATGATCCGACGGTACCCAACTCCTAGTCTCAGAATTTCGTGAGAAGATTTGAGAACAGAGTGAGTCCGGATAAACAGAAGAGGAGGACGTCAGTGGTGGGGTGAGGAGATGAGGGAGACGGAGAAGTGGAGGAGGACAAGAAAACGTAGAAGGCGGAAGATAGAAGAAGGCTGCCTTGGAAGAAGGAGAGGGCTGCCTTATGAGGAGAAGGATCAGGTTGGTGAATTGGAAAGAAAGAGAGAAGAGGGAAGGTTGTGAGAAGGAAGAATCGAAGCGGTGGCATCTGAGAAGACTAACACCGTCGACTCGCCGACCCAGGGTCTGTGAAGAATAGACCTGGTGCGGCTGAAGATGCCGGCCAACAACAAGAGTGATCTCGTTGTTTGTTACAAGCCAGGGAGGAGCATGAGATATGCGATACGGTATATCTCCTCCAGAAGCGGTGAAGCTTCTTGGCGCCAGGCATGAGAATGGAAGACACTCGTTTCGCTGGATACAAGTGAGGGTAGAGCAAACTTTGACGTCGGAGAGACGTTGTGATCCAGTGGAAGGGTCCGGTGTAGACCAAGACTATGAGAGTCATTCTTCCACTCCATGACTTTGCAGTCATAGATTTCTCCTTTAGTCGGAACAATTTTTCTCTGCAACTTAAAAAGAAAATTGAAACTTTTTCTCACAGTGAAGGCTGTGGAGAGTTGTTAGTTGATGCAGAAAAATCGTGAAGACAGCATGGTTTATAAATAGACAAGATGTGAACCATGTAGAAGATGAAAAGGTTTTTCAAAAACTGTGCCTAAATTGCAATTGAAGAAAAATTTCGCGTCCGCCGTCACTGCGAGGGACTTTGAAAAGCATCATTACATATGTCATGTCAATGAGTGTTTCTAGAAATTTTATTGCAGAGGCAAAAAGGTTGGAAGGATTTTTTGGCAAAAAGATCAGGACAAGTTCAATCAAAACAGATTTTCTCTTTATAAAAATCTTATCCTTTTCGGATATTCCATTTTCCAACAATTCCAAGAATCAGTTAAAGTTTTTGAAAGAAACTGATCAGTTAGAGAAAAGGTTTTGAACTAAACACTTAAAGCTCTAAACTGAAATAACTGATTTTTGAAAAGGTAAGCATTTAAAATACTTACTGATCAACTGAACATAGTAGTCAGTTGATACCACGTGATCCTAGTTGAATCATCAGGATGACTTCTTCTTCAGATGAGCATTTGGACTTCATTGCTTTCCACGTCGGCGATCGTAGAAGCAGCAGTTGGTTGACCACCAGTCAGCATGACTGTTTGAGAAAATTTTCAAACACAGCATCACTCTTCAGGGTTGATGAGGCCGATCTTTGCACATAGATCATTGAACCTCTCTTCTGGAAGAGCCTTGGTCAGCAGGTCCGCTCTCTGAATAGCAGTGGGAATCCATTCCACAGAGATATTCTTCTTTTCGACATGATCACGAATGAAGTGATGTCGAATCTCAATATGTTTGACTCTGGTGTGATGAACTGGATTCTGGGAGATTGCAATAGCACTGGAGCTGTCGCAATAGATAGGAACTTCCTTTTCCTCGATCCCATAGTCCTTTAGTTGATGGACTAACCACAGGATTTGTGAGCAGCAGCTTCCGGCAGCAACATATTCAGCTTCAGTTGTAGAGGTAGCGACTGAAGTCTGCTTCTTTGAAAACCAAGAGATGAGCTTGTTGCCTAGGAATTGACATGTTCCGGAGGTTGACTTGCGATCAAGCTTGCATCCACCGAAGTCGGAGTCTGAAAATCCGGTGAGCTTGATGTCGTCGTCTGCTGGGTACCACAATCCTAAATTGGGTGTGCCCTTGAGATATCTCAGAATCCGCTTAGCTGCATCCAAATGAGCTTCCTTAGGATCTGATTGATATCTTACACAAACCCCGACTGCAAATGCGATATCTGGTCTGCTCGCAGTCAAATACAGCAAAGATCCAATGATTTCTCTGTACTTCTTCGAAGAGACAGAGCTTCCTTCTGAACCTGGATCAACTTTCCAGTTTGTGTTCATTGGGATCTTGACTGATTTCATGTGCTGAATACCGAACTTAGCTATCAGCTCCTTGGCATACTTGGACTGGCTGATCAGTATTCCTTCTTTGGTCTGCTTGACTTGCAATCCGAGAAAGAAATTCATTTCTCCCATCATGGACATTTGGAATTTGTTCGTCATGATGTCAGCAAACTTATTGCACATGCGTTCGGATTTGGATCCGAAGATTATGTCATCGACATAAATTTGAACAAGCAAGAGATCTTCTCCTTCTTTGAGAGTGAACAAAGTTCTGTCCACAGATCCCTTTTTGAAGCCTTGTTCAATCAGATACTCAGAGAGAGTATCATACCACGCTCTTGGTGCTTGCTTCAACCCATAGAGTGCTTTCTTCAGCTTGTACACCTTCTCTTGTCCAGCAACCTCAAATCCAGGAGGTTGTTCTACATAGACTTCATCTGTGAGCACTCCATTAAGAAATGCACACTTGACATCCATTTGGTGTACCTTGAAACCTTTGTGAGCTGCGAAGGCTAAGAAGAGTCTGACTGCTTCCAATCTGGCAATTGGGCGAATGTCTCGTCGTAGTCGATTCCTTCTTCTTGACTGTATCCTTTAGCCACAAGCCTTGCTTTGTTTCTCACAACGTTTCCTTCTTTGTCTTCCTTGTTCTTGAAAATCCATTTCAAGCCAATCACCTTTGCATCGTCTGGTCGATCCACAAGCTCCCAAACTGAATTCCGGTTGAATTCATTGAGTTCCTCTAGCATTGCGATGACCCATTCAGTGGACTTCAGAGCTTCTTCAATATCCTTGGGCTCTGTAGTTGATAAGAAACAGCTGAAATTCTTATCTTCGTTGATGCAGTTCTGGTTGATGTCGAAGACGAGGTTGCACATTGATCTCCGAGTCTTGACGCCATCTGATGGTTCTCCAATGATGTTCTCCTTAGAGTGGAGTTCAAACCATCTTCAATACTTCTTGATCTCTTCAGGGGATGGTGGAGCTTCTTCGGTCAGAATAGCTCTGGGATGTTGAGCACCTTCTGGAGCAGGGGTGAGTTGAGCTGGGGCAGCTTCTGCGCGTTCAACTTGAACTTCAGCAACTGGAGTTCCCCCTTGACTGATGCCATCTGTATTGGCTCCAGTCTGGACGTCAGACCGTTGGTTGATCTTCTGATACTGAAGCATCTCAGTATCTTCATCTTTGCCAGGTCCCCACACCAAGACAGTAGAGGGCTCGACAGTATGGATTTCAGCTTTGGAACCTCAGCGATCTGAACACCCTTTTCAGCATCTTGTTCCCTGAAACCATCTATAGACTCATCAAAGATCACATGAGGTGTTTCTTCTACACAAAGAGTTTGAGTATTGAACACTCGATAGGCTTTGCTTGAACGTTCTGTTCCAGAGTATCCAAGGAAGACTCCTGGATCAGCCTTGCTATCGAAGGTGTTCAACCTCTTCTTATCATTGTTGTGTATGAAACACTTAGAACCGAAAGCATGAAAGTAGGCAATCGATGGCTTTCTGTTCTTCCATAACTCGTATGGAGTTCTTCCATGTCTCTGAGTGAGGAAGGAGCGATTCTGCGTGTAGCATGCGTTGTTGACTACTTCGGCCCAAAACTTCAAGGGAAGTTTTGACTCGGCTAGCATCGTCCTGGCTGCTTCCTTTAGAGACCGGTTTCTTCTTTCTGCAACTCCATTCTGCTGTGGAGTTCTTGCTGCAGAAGTTTGATGACTGATTCCTTGTTCATCACAATACTCACGAATGACAGTATTGAGGAATTCAGTCCCACGATCTGATATGATGCTGATGATGTTGACTTCCTTTTCAACGCTCAGTCTTCTCAGCAGCTTTGGCAGTTCCTCCAGTGTCTCCTTCTTTTTGAAGAGAAAGATAACCCAAGTATATCGTGAATAATCATCCACAACTACCAAGGTGTACTTCCTACCGTTGTAGCTTCTTGGAGTGATCGGGCCAAACAGATCCATGTGAAGTAGATGCAGAATCCTTCCAGAGGAGTGTCCTGTCTTTGACTTGAATGACGTCCGCGTCTGCTTTCCTCTGAGGCATGCTTCACATTCTTGCTTCTTCTGGAATACAATAGAAGGAAGACCTTCTACCAGTTGATGTTTAGCAAGTTTGTTGATCGTCTTGAAGTTGAGATGGTTGAGTCTCTTGTGCCATAGCCAATTGAGCTCCGAGCTGCTCTTGCTGATGAGGCACGTTTCTGGTGGACTGTCTTCCCAAGAAACGACGTAGAGACTCCCTTGTCTGAATCCCTTCAGAACCACCTTCTTCTGATTGTTTCTAACAGTGAATTCATCCTTTTTGATTTTCACTGTGAAACCACTGTCACAAAATTGACTCACAGACAACAGATTATGTTTAAGACCAGAAACAAAGCTAACATTACTGATACTGGCGTTACCCATGTTGAGCACACCGTAGCCTTTTGTTTCTCCAATCGAGTTATCTCCGAATGCAACTTTGGATCCAGCTTTCTCAACATACTGGGATAGATATTCTTTGTAGCCCGTCATATGCTTCGAACAGCCACTGTCCAGATACCACGTTCTGATTGAAGCTTTGGCCTCTTCCTTCTTTTTATGTTTCCTGACATTGACCTGCAAGGAAGAGTTGCTTCAGGCACCCAATCAAACTTTGGGTCCTTCAATGTTAGCTCGAGTTCCCTTTGGAACCCAAATCTGCTTCAGAATTGGTCTGGCTAATCTCTTGCGCTTTGTTGGATGTCTGATCGATGTCGTTGGCGCTTCAGGTGGCACGTGAGCATTCTTCTGTTGAGAAATCCTTTTGAAGGCCTCACTCTTGTAGCAGTTCTGTCTGATGAGTGGTTGAGGTCTTCTTTGCTCGGCGAAGTATCTTCCTTGAGATACTTTAGTCTTTGCAGACTTATGGAGATTTGTCTGACGTCCAGTGGCTTGTCGTCGAGGAATTGGCATGGCTCGACTGGACTCAGCATTGCTTGATCTCCATGGATGTTGTTCCTTCTGAAACTGAACTGAGGATGTCAGTTTCTGACTGATGTGGTCTTTCTTCCCCCTGGATTGATGAGGAAGATTCTTCTTGGCTCCTAATGTTTCTTCCCTGATCTTTGACTGAAATCTGCTTTCCAGCCTTTTCAATAAGGTGATCTGGTTGGGAGCCTCCTTAGCTCGTCTGTAGCTTCGTGGAGGTGGAACATTTGATCTGGCCATCAGTCTGCGCTTGTGAACTTCATCCATATCATGGTCTCTTGATTCTTCTAAGGTTGTGATTTCAGAAGGATCATTCTTAGAGATGATCATGATATTCTTTCCTTTGGCAGCTGCAACCTTTCCTCCGATGCTGTTGACCAGTCCTTTCGATGGAAAGTTGCTCATCATGGGAGACTGCATCATGCAGTTCTTGACTGTTTCTTCCAGCTTGTGATTGAGCCTCTTGATTTCATGAGATGCTCTTTCACATTCTGAATTGGAGACTCTTAGCTCTTCTTCCAGTCGGCTGTTCTCCATGATTAGCTGATCAAGACAAGTTTCATCCGGAAAGTAGATGATTGTCTGATGTTTAGCTCGTTCATCATTGATCTCCTTGTCCATTTTCTGATTCTGCTTAAGGAGATCTTCGAACATTTTCCTCAACTGACAGTGATCAGTCAGGAGCTGATCAAACTCGTCAGTTTCAATGGATGAGCTATCTCCAGATTCTGAGTGGTCTCCTGAAAGCATCAGGAAGTTATCAGTATATGGAGTTTTTGTGAGAGATTTTACCTCTGGGCCATTCATTCCATTGTCGTAGCTGTTGTCGGCTACACTTTCTGATTCGTTGGCCATCAGGGCTCGGCTCTCATCATCTGAGCTGGAACTGTCGTAGTCGGATGATTCTGATGTGTCATTGGAAGAATCAGTATCATCAGCAACCATCGCTTTCTTCTTCGAAGATCTGCGATCTTTCTTCGCTTTCAGTTCCCTGCGCTCAGTTGGAGTCAATTCAGGGCATTCATGTCGAAAGTGCCCTTTCTTTCTACATCCAAAACATTCCAATTCTTTGATGTCGTAAGCGGCTGACTTCCTTTCTCCGCTTCGATCGGTGGAATGTCTGGAGTCCCCTTCTCTTTCTTTTCCCTTGTAGTGCTGCTTGTGGAACCTTCTGTACTTCCGGAACTTGGACTCCATCTTGTTGAATCTGTCAGTCAATAGGGCATATTGACTGAAGAAGTCCTCAGGGTTGAGTTCCGTTGGCTCCTTGATCTGCTTCTTGCCTTCTCTGGTCGAGGCCTTCAGTGCAACTCCTCTTGAGGTTGATGGACCATCTTCGTCTGATCCTCCAGCCTTCTTGTTACCAAGATTTCTCAGAAGGTCAAACTCATTTGTCATGAGATCGGAGAAAAGCTTGTTTGTCGGGAGCTGACTGAATCCTGGCTTATGCTGATGAGCGACTGAGTAGATCTGCCATTCTCCACGTGGCAGTGCTCGAAGAATCTTCAGGTTGATTTCTCGTTGAGTGTATTTGTCTTTGGAAATGGATTGAACTTCATTCAATATAAGATTGAATCTTTGTTCCATTTCCTCGACAGATTCATTCTTGAGCATTTGGAAGGAGTCGAATTTCTGGCAAGCTATGAAAAGCTTATTCTCCATGATTTCCTCAGAACCTACGCACATTCTTTCCAGAATGTCCCACATCTCCTTTGCTGTTCTGCACTTGATGATCTTCGTGACATGCTTGTCAGGAACGGTGCCGGAGATGATGCTTTTGGCGAGGTTGTCTAACTCATCTTGCTTCCTTTCTTCTGTGGTGAAGTCTGCCTTTGACTTGGGCTGGTCCTCATCGTAAGGTTCCTGATGGATGTCATTAGGAACCCTTTTTACAGTTTCGGTGATGATGATCGGACCGCTGGTGATGACTTCCCACATTCTGCAATGTTGGGCGGTGAGGAAGCTTTCAAGCCGAAACTTCCATATGTCGTATTTTTCAATACTAAACATAGGTAGAGAAGATAATCTGCTGTGGTTAGTCTCCATCAAAAAAGAGAGAACAGATAACAGCAGATAGAGCAAAAAGCAAGCACAAAAATAAGAAAGAGTAAAACTTTTTCGAGACCTTTAAGGAAGGATCTAGTTCAAGTAGGAACTAGTCAGAGACAGATAGTTCTTGCGAACAACCTGCTCTGATACCAATTGTTAGGTCCGGGGGGTCTCGAATAGGTGTATGGGGGGGGGGAAATACACCTATAGGCTATTTTTAATCTATCTACCAACCTCAATCAGAGGGATCTCAGTCAGAGATAGAAAAGAAACTTTTCATGCAAACCAGACACCTGTTTAACCGAAATTAGTATTGACCAACAGGGTTGACGACTGATACTGAAAGCTCTTCAGTAAAGAGTTATCAGTTAAGTCACTGGAACTTAACTGATCCACGTAAGGGCTTCAGTCGTGTTTGCAAAGATAAAGATGATATCTCTCTTCCTTACTATCAGAGGATAGTGAGTCAGATTGATATCATACGCAGCGGAAATTAAACTTAGTTTCGAATAGCCTCGGTGGAGCAGATAGTTGGATTAGGGTTTCTCTAGCTGTTAGTCAGTGTTCAGTTTTATCAATTGAAATAGCACAGTTAAGAATGTAAAACTGAAAGCTATAAATAACACAGAGACTTTTACGTGGTTCGGAAAAACTCTTTCCTACATCCACGGCTGGTTGATCAGACCAACAATCCACTCCGCAAGTGCTTGCCTGGTGCACTGCAAACCGTAAATTGAAGATAAACTCTCTTCAGCACCTACACACCTCGCGTAGGGTTTCCCCACCTACACACCTTGTATAGGATTTCAGCACCTACACAACTCGCGTAGGGTTTCCCTGCTAAGCACACCTCGTGCTCAGACTTCCCTTTCAGAGTTCAGAGTACCTTCCTGAATCTCCGAGTCACTCAAACACTCTTATGGGGGAGAGGTTTAAACGAGTGCCAACTATACTTACAAAGAACAAGTTCTTTGAAGCAAGTTTGACCTTTGGCTTCTGGGTACACAGAATATATGCCTAGGGTCTAAGAGAATGTATGTAATCAGCAGTGACTGATTTTGGCTTTGTAATTCTCTTCTTCGATTCAAGCTTTGAGCGGTTAAGCTTTAGGCTGAGTAGCTATTTCGGCAGAGCTTCAGCTTATGTCGTTGAATCGGTGAAGATTGAAATGATCCTCGAGCGCTATTTGTAGGAGAACTCTTGAATAGATCCGTTGGCGTAAATCGTCTTCAAGATTTCTTCCGTTGGAGAGCAATTCGAATTTGGGCTGAGGCTTCAATCTTCGAGGTTCCTTGTCTGTGTGGAAACGACTCTCTTTGAAGGACAGGAGATGTAACATCTCTGAAAAGTAGCCACCAGATAGGAATGACCTCTGCAGAGATAAGATATTGAGATATCTCTGCATTTAATGCGGCTGTACTTGAGCGTACGTGGCTTCCTCTGAACATTGGAAGATCAGTCCTAGGAGGAATGTTCAACTGATACTTGACTTTAGTATCAGTCTATGGCGCGCATTAAATAATCAGTCTTCAACTGATTCTTCAACTGATACTTCAGTTGGTAACTCCAGTCTTCAGTCTTCAGTCTTCATTCTTCAGTCTTCAGTCTTCGACACCGCAACTATACTAGAAACGAACTCTAACACTTGAGTTCAAAACGATTCTAGTCTATTACATTTAAGTCATATGAATTTTGGTATCATCAAAACAAGGGTTAGGATATTCCACAAGTTTCCCAACAGGGTACATTTGAGAGTACCTCATGGGACTTTGGGTTGTGGATGTTCTAAGGGAGTGTTCCCCAGAATCCCCACCTTAAAGCCTCCACTCTCCAATACAAAAGCTTTAAAATGGGCTCTAATTTTCCCATTTTCATTTTATTTTATTTTTACTCTTCAATTTTTGAATTCAAAATTTCATTAAAATTAAATTTCAACATTATATTAATTAAGATAAAATACAATACATAAAATAAAATACAATAATAAAATTAAAATAAATTAATTTAATCAAGGCTCGATTAAATCCGAGTTGAAGCTTGCAAATGGAGGATTGTCAAGCTAAATACTGTCGAAATTTCGGTGGAGCTCTGGTGCAAGGATGAGATATAGCCGAGCTACTTGAAGCCTCGTCGTTGATCTCATATTCTCATTCTGATGTGTACTCGCCTTTGTCTTCAATGATCATGTTGTGCAAAATGATGTACGTAAACATGATGTCACTCAACTGCTGCTTCTACCAAAGACGAGCTGGTCATTTGACGATTGCCCAACGTGATTGTAGATGCCGAAAGCTCGTTCAATGTCCTTCTGAGCCGCTTCTTGCATCAACTTGAATCTTCTACTTTTTTGGTCCGACGAAAAAGTAGGACTCTTCACGAAACTGGACCAATTGGGGTGAATGCCGTCGGTCAAGTAATACTCATCGTGTAGTAGGAGCCATTGGCTTGAAATGTGATCGATGAAGCTTTTCATTCAAGAACTTCATTAAACAATGACAATGCGTTGAGCACGTTGATGTCATTGTTCAAGCTAGAAATCCCAAAATAAGCGTGCCAGATCCACAGATCTTGGGATGCGACAACTTCAAGGATGATTGTTGGCTCACCCTGATCACCTCGAGTGTAAGCTCATTGTCACACCACCGGACAATGGCTCGCCCCCTCGGCCCCACTTTGAGTCCTCCCGGTGCGCCAGCGGTGGTGCGGCTCTAGGCGGGCGATTTGAACCAGCTCTAGAGCCGCCCACTGGAGATGCTCTTACTGCTAAAGTTTGGCTTTGGTAAGGATGTGGCTAAATTGTTCTTTAAATGAATCTCCTGAAGTGTATAACCATTTTAGTTATTTCATCCTGGAAGGTCGGGGAAAAGAGCAAAAAACAAAATGTGTTTTAATCTTATTTGTCAATACACTTTGAGTCCTCCCGGTGCGCCAGCGGTGGTGCGGCTCTAGGCGGGCGATTTGAACCAGCTCTAGAGCCGCCCACTGGAGATGCTCTTACTGCTAAAGTTTGGCTTTGGTAAGGATGTGGCTAAATTGTTCTTTAAATGAATCTCCTGAAGTGTATAACCATTTTAGTTATTTCATCCTGGAAGGTCGGGGAAAAGAGCAAAAACAAAATGTGTTTTAATCTTATTTGTCAATACACTTTGAGTCCTCCCGGTGCGCCAGCGGTGGTGCGGCTCTAGGCGGGCGATTTGAACCAGCTCTAGAGCCGCCCACTGGAGATGCTCTTACTGCTAAAGTTTGGCTTTGGTAAGGATGTGGCTAAATTGTTCTTTAAATGAATCTCCTGAAGTGTATAACCATTTTAGTTATTTCATTCTGGAAGGTCGGGGAAAAGAGCAAAAAACAAAATGTGTTTTATTCTTATTTGTCAATACACTATGTGGAAAATTTGGAAAGCGAGAAATGAACTCATTTTTAGTGAAGGTATTTTGGATATTATTGAGATTGTAGAAGATGTGAAGATCAATTCTTAAAAATTATTACGTGCATATTTCTTCTACTCATTCTCTCAAAAAAAAAAAGGATTATGCATATTTCTTCTACTCATTCTGCCACTCTTGAATGATTGGTCCTTTTTATAGATATATATTTCAATATTAATCTTTCAAAAAAAAAATTGTGATTATACAGAAGTCAAACTACAATACAAAAAAAATTCCTCAAAAAAAAAAAACTACAATACAAAATTACTACATCTTACATTTTATCAAACTAACGCAGGCTAACTGCAAAATAATATTAAAACGCAAACTCTATTGATCAAACAAAAGTATCAAATGTTCTCGAGAATACATTCAAACAATGCGAACTCTTGTTTATGAATAATGAGATCTAACATTCAAATCCCACTGCTCCCCCAAGTCAAAGAAAAACAAAAAAAATCAAAACAAAAGTACAAGATTATAATAAAGAAATTCCGAAGAGAACACCATGTTGGTGTGCAATATTGTTTGCCTTTCTCGTTCATCAAAATAAGGAAGTAGAATATAATAAAAGTGGAAAAAGTGTTGTACATTTAGAATCTTTCAAAAGCACAGGCAACGAGATGTGTATCTCAACAATTGAGGTCCACTGAAACATAAAGTTCCTAGTAAGCTGAACAAAAGTGCTCCCACAACAACATAATCTTGGTTATTTGTTAGCTATGAGAGTTGAGATGATCCCAACTCAATCGAGTGGCACCGGTCCTAATCAAATCCTAATCGTGATTGATAGATCCTAATTTGGGATTAATGAACCTTAATTAGGTTTAACTAGGACCAGTGCATCGTACATCCTGATGCACACAAGTTTGTGCCCTCAATTAATTGGTCAAAACGATCTGTGTTAGTTGCCAAATCCAAGAGTACAACATCCCAAGCGCGCAGTATATAGAAATCATCATAAGAGGTAGAAAAGGAAGGGCATCACCAAAAATGATAGGATGCAGAAATTGCCCCCATATCTCCACCACTACTAAGCCAACAAGGTACGATTTTCCCAACCACCCAATACGGAAAGCATGACTTTCCGAATTGTTATCTCTTCCCTTGACTACTGCTGCGTCTCTTGTAGTGCTTGGCTTGGGGAAAAATGCAGAAAATCCGAACAGCATCAGAACAGCATGTAGAAGCAGCAACACGACTTTAATAGGATATTCTTGTGCTTCAAACAGAAGAGGGAACAGCGAGTAGCAAGATACTGCACTAGTAATAATGGAAACACGAGTAAGCTCGATGCATGTAATCCAGATTAACATTAAAAATACCGCTACTATCAAACAACATCAGCAACAAAAATCAGCCCAAGCAGATAACTATCTGACATCCTATGGAACTACTTTTACACAACTATGCCTGTGTGCAAGTTGGCTGGCGTTAAACAGCTTCACTACTTTCACAAGCCCCTGTTGCTGTGGGTAGAACACCAACAAACATCTTTACTCTATTGCACTAACTAGTAACCACCCTGGGCCAATTTCTAAAGTTAAGCTGTACCTTCCTCAATTATTTCATATGCATTCTTTAGATGATGATGAATAAATCAAAAATAACACAAAGCAAACCTTCAAGTGTCAGAAGTGGGATATCTACGATTGTGAGTCTGAGTGTGTGTGTGAGAGAGAGAGAGAGGAGGGGGGGGGGGGGGGGAACTAGAGTTAGCCTTCAGCAATCAATATCCTCTATTAGACTAGACAACTTTCGTTAGCCCTGAGCAATAAATATCTTTAGTAGACTCATATCATTCATGTAACAACATTGTTAAATAATACTATAACCAAAGTACAGGACAGTTGAACACAATTATTTGAGAGACAGATGAGATCCAAATTTATTTGCAATTGCATATCAAACAACTTAGATGTGGTAGCATCGTATGAGTGGATAAATGCTCAATCCAGAAAAGAGAACTGATACTAATTTCAAAATAAAGGTAAGAAATTAAAGTATAAAGGTTACAGCGTTTTGTCTTACCTATGGACAAAAAGAAGTAATGCTTAGCATCCTCAACGCTTTTCAAGGATGTCAAAGCAAGTGGAATCACAAAGTGAAGTGACGCCTTTTCATGGACATGCCACCCAAACAGGAATCCACATGTATAGGCATATGATACCCATCTAGAGACCATCCTTGGTTGGGGATTCCTCCATGCCTTTATCAAACATGGTGATACTGCCAAGAGAACTGTGATGAACGTTATAAAAGGTGTGATCTGCATTTATTGCCCAACTAATCAAAAAAACTACCTTCGGTAATTCACATAATTAAAGGTTAATATATTAACAAATGAAACTCTTAGATTATCAAATATCTAATATTCAAGAAAACAAGATATAAGAAGAAGTGCAAAACAATTGATCCTTAAACCCAATATTCTGGCAAGAATGAAGGACGTATGGATAAATGACAATTACTTAACAACTAAGCACAATGCCAGCAACTATAACGGGATTGAGATGATGGTACATATAACAAGAGAGTAGATGTTGTTACCGTGGGTAGTACAGAGAAAGGCGAGGAATCTCCGACAAGACCACCAGTGAATGAGGCTTTTGGGGCTTGGACATTGAAACCTAGTCGCATTAGCAAAAATCCTAAAACCTTATCCAACATTATATAGAACACCCAGAAGTTTGGAGCCCAGTAAGCATGGCAGAGTCCCCTGCCAAAAGGAAACATGCGTTGGAGAACTTCTCGTATCTGCAAGGTTACAGGTGGATAAAATATACAATACGTAAATGTCTATGATTGAAATTAAACAACTAACAAAACTCTCCAACTCAATCCAGTAAATACAAATCTTCAACCACATCTCATCCTCGATAGCTGTAAATACAACAAAGAATAGCAAATTAACCATTCAGCAAAACCTGAAAGTAGCAGTATGGGCTTCGATACTGTTTCAATTTCTTACTCAGACACATACACGTGGATTATAATATAGAAAAAAATAAACAAAAGAATCAGCTATAAGATTTAGTTAATAAATAAGAACCAGAAACAACAAAGAACAAGCTAAGATATCTATTACATGCTCTACCCTCAACTGGAGCAATCAATCTTCAAATGCATCAAGAATCAAAAAACAACTTATCATCCCAAATTCCCTGCTGAGAGTCTACTCCACTAGATAACATTTCATCTAAACATATTATCAACTCACAACAAACTCGACGTTTAGGAACCAGCATCAAATCCAACTATTGATCACACAAAAAAGACGAAGAAAAGAAAGATCTGGCACAGATTATATGTGTTTTCACATTCTATAACATTCAACATTAGCAAGTAGCATGGATTGAGACAAACATGTACCTGCCCATAGTGCCAAAACGGCAAGTAGGCTGCAGCAAAGACCGCCAAGACCACGCAACCCATAAGCACCAACCTGGCAAATCCTTTGAGAAATCCACCCCGACAATAATGCCTAAACAAATACACAAAATACACCGGCGCAGCCACCGCAAACAAGTGCTTAAAACAGAGCAAAACAGCGAAAATGAAACCTCCCATCAAATCCCTCCCTTCCTCCAAAAACGAAATAGACAGCAGCAACATCCCCAACAGAAACCCATTGTACTGGAAATGCATATGATCCACCAGAAACAACCCCGGCGCCCAAATAACCAACGCGCAAATCAAGAGCCTCTCTAAATCCCTAAAATTCCTCTTCTTAGTCAATCTATAGGCGGAGTAGACAAGAAGGACGTCGGAGAGCGCGACGGAGAGGCGCTGGAAGAGGATCGCGCGGGAGGAGGCGTAATCGAGGCCGCGGTAGAGGTCGGTCATAAGGGGATCCACCCTGGCGGCGAAGATGGAGAGGAATTTCTCGAAGTAGGCGAAGAAAGGAGGGTAATCGAGGGTCCACTGGCTGGTGGAGTCGGAGTACCAGCGGGAGAGTGGGAGGGAATGAGTGAGGGCGAGCCAGTGGCGGTGAACCTCGAAATCAGTGCTGTGGTAGGCGGGAATGAGGAGGAGTTTCACGGCGGCGGCCACGAGGGCCGGCCACCACACACCGCCAGTGTAGTGGCAGTTGTTTGGGGGTTTCGTCATAGCTGCTCTCTGCTCACTTGGCCCTTCCAAATCCTTCTTATTTGGCTAAACTAGTATATGCAATATGCTCGTTCATGCTATCCACGACATACATCGAAATTAAATGATAAATTTAAATATATAAATAAAAAAATATAAAATACTCCCTCCGTCCCATTATTGATGGCCTGTTTTCCTTTTTGGGCTGTCCCAATATTCATGGCCTGTTTCCTATTTTAGATATAATTAGGGCTCAATTAATTCTCACTAATTAACCTACAAAAAGCCAAAAGACTCCTAAAAGACGTCTCTCTTTCTCCACTTTGGCGTTCTCTCTCTTGCACCAGACAAGAGATATCTCCTCCGGTAGATCTCCAACCGCCTCCACTCTCACCTCCTCCACGACGCCGCCTCCACCATCCTCATCTGATTCGCTCGCCGGACTTGTTGCAGCTGCAACGGAGAGCTCCCTTCGCCTCTCACCTCTCTTCCTTCACCAATTCCCTCAATGTAAAACCCTAGCTTCGCCAGAACCATCGCAGAGAAAGACTCTGGTGGCTTCACAGAGGCGAGTGAGGCCATTTTGGGAAAATGATGGTGTTAATTGTTGCTTCTCTGTAGATTTGTTTCTTTAATTTCTTTACATTTCTTGAATTTGGGAGAAATGATGGTGTTAAGCAATTTGCAGAAATAACGAAGAATGGTGTTGTGTTTCATTAATTTCTTGAATTGGAAATGATGGTGGCTTCGTCGAATTTTGGGGAAATGGTGGTGCTTAATTTTGGGGGAAATTATGTGTGTTTCTTAATTTCTTTAAATTTTTTGAATTTGGGGGAAATTCAGCAGTTGAATTTTGAATAATTATATGTTGCTTTATTCAAAGTCAACAATAATTAGTTGTATTAATAACCTCTTAAATATGTGGGCCATCATATTTATTCTTCTACTTTAACTCTCCTTAATACCCGTGCCGAAAAGAAACGGGCCATGAATAACGGACGGAGGGAGTATATTTTAATATAAAATATAATAATTCACATCAATTACTCAATAAAATTTTGAATTTAAAAATATAAATTTTCAATTTATACAAAGTGTAATAATAATTATAGTTATTAAATAAATTTAAAAATTATTCGATAATGAAAATTTGCATTATGCATATCATTATATAGTAATCCCTCCGTCCCACTCCAAATGTTTCATTCCTTTTTTTGGCAATACACACTCTCTCTATACTTAATATTTAAATAATGGGTTAATAGCCGCTAAATCCTATAACTATTTTTGTTTTCGCGTTTTGCATTTTTTTAAAAAAATCTGCCTCAGTATATCACAACTAATGAAGGAATCGCGATTTGCATCCGGCAATGTTTTCCGGCAACATAAATTAATCTACGTGGCATTTTATTTGCTGACTAGGGTGATTATCATCTACATGGCAATTAATTTTTTTTTAAATGACGTGTAGTGAAACGACGTCGTTTCCTATTGCACAAAACGACGTCGTTTCATGTGGCGGTAAAATTAATCGATAATTAGGGTTAAACAGAGGTGAAAAGTCTTTCACTTTCACCATTTATTCGTCTGGTCCCCCCTCTTTCAATCCATTGACTTCTATTGTTCTTGGCCCTACCATTTCTGCCAAGAGTTGTCGCATTCGCAGGAGTTGGTGCTTTTAATGGCGCCTCGGTGGTAGGTCTTCTTGCTTTGTTTAATATTTCTTGTGTTCTTTAATATGTGTTGTCAGTGCATGTGTTATTCCATAGGGTCTTGTGTATGTATAGTATAGTATATTGTAGGTTTGTTGTGTTTTTATCATTTCCGAAGTGTTGGGTAGTGTTAGACATTAGTTTATTGTTGGTGTCAGTTCTTAATATATTTTTCTTTTATTTTTTGGCAGTACCAAATTCGCCATTAACATTAGTTGGGGTGGTAGGTTTGTGACAAAATCGAATGGAAGGTATCTATATTGTGGAGGGTCGACCTTCAATATTAGAATGCCATTAGATTCAGATAGGTTTGGCTATTTCGACTTAGAGCATGAAATTAAGTGTTCAGGGATACATAAATGGAGTAGACTAACTTATAGAATCCCAGAAACTGATGTTTATATGGACATAAATGGAGATAGGGAAGTGATGGCAATGTTAGATATGTTGCATCACAAAATGAGGGCTATTTATGTGAAGGGGCTTTGACATTAGATCAACTTACAGAAGCTGATGTCTTTGGTGGGGAGATGATGCTGGGGCAGGGGCTAATGATGGTGGTGCTGTGGATAATGAGGCAGGGGCTAATGAGGCAGGGGCAGGGGCAAAGGCAGGGGCTGTGGATAATGAGGAGGGGGCAGAGGGTAATGAGGAGGAGGATAGTGATGATACTGAGTGGATTGAAGAAGCTGAGGGTAATGTGGACTCTGAGGTTAGTCTAGATGACTTAGATTATATCTCAGATGAAGAATTTATCCAATAGCAGATTTAGGGAACTTGTTTGATTTTGCTGATACTGCAGAGGCTATAGAGGACTTTGACACTGGTGTAGAGAAGGTTTCTGAATATGAGGGCAGTGAGGATGATGTGCAATCATCTGAAACTGATGAAGAGTTAGAGGGTGAGAGGCATAGGAAGAAGAGGGTAATCTATGACCCTAAGTGTTGCCATGCTGACCTGCAGATTGTTTTAGGGATGCAATTTGAAGATGGTATACAATGCAGAAGTGCATTGACCAATGTGGCTATAGAAACAGGTAGGTTTATTCATTTTAGAAATGTGAGTAAGAAGTGTTGCCTAGCTAAGTGTACTCTTCCCTGTCCATGGAGGGTGTTGGGTAGTCTGCAGAGGAAAGAGGGAATATTCAAAATCAAACAATATGCAGGTGATCACACTTGTATTAGGCAGACCAGGAACAAGATGGTTTCATCCACTTGGATTGCTGCAAGGTACCTTAATGTTTTCAGGGTTAAATATGATATGAGTATCAAGGAGTTGAGGGATGACATTTTGGTTAGATTTAAGACAGATGTGTATAGAGATAGGCTGTATAAAGCCAAGAAGAAGGCCCAAGAGATAGTGAAGGGCTTTATAGAGGTACATTATGGAACAATTCCTATGTATCTTGCTGAACTTGAAATGGTAGATCCTCATGGCAGGTTTCAATTAATTATGAAAGAGGGTAATGTTTTCAAAGGATTGTATGTTGGGTTTTCATCTTTGAGAATTGGTTTCAAGAAGAGTTGTAGACCTATCATTGGGTTAGATGTAGGGATGGCAATCTACCCGCGGGTAGCGGATATCCGCGAAAACCCGAACCCATTAGGGTGGGTTTGGATACCATTTGATATCCACGGATAATTTCGTGGTTGTAATTCACTATCCATTTAGTTCGTGGGTATGGGTTTGGATACTTACTATCCATACCCACGAAACCCGTTTACCCGCGAAAAATACCTTCCAATTACCCGTCAATTATCCGTCAATTACCCGTCAAATATCCACAAAAACTTCTATAAAATATGGGCTTTAAATATATATTTTGAGATTATGAGCTAGCATTTTATATCTTAAAATAGGCCTAGACAATAAGGCCCAAAGTCTAATATTCAGCTAAACCTAAACCCTGATTCCCCTACGCCCCTAACATAGCTATTCAGTCCCCTGACTCCCCTTCAGCCGCTTCTTCCCCTAGCCCTCCTCGCGAAGTCGCTGACCTCCGCCCTCCTCCCTCCTCTCAACTCCATCCTCTCAACTCTCAAATTTGTTGTAAATTTATATTTAAATTCTATTTCATGGGTATCCGGCGGATAGAGGGTATCAGGCGGATAGCGAATATCCGGCGGATAACGGGTGACGGATACCCGTCGGATAGCGGGTTCGCGGATACCCGACGGGTAGCGGGTATCCGCGGGTAGCGGGTTTGGATACCATTTGATATTCATGGATAGTTTTGTGGTTAGCAACCACTATCCATTTAGTTCGTGGGTATGGGTATGGATAGTCACTATCCATACCTGTCGTACCCGATTGCCATCCCTAGTTAGATGGGTGTTTCCTCAAGACCTATCTAGGTGGTATCTTACTTTGTGCCACAGGAAATGATGGAAACAATCAAATGTTTCCTGTGGCATGGGCTGTAGTGGAACAAGAGAATGAATCATGCTGGAGATGGTTCTTCAACATACTCTGTGAAGACCTTGAAATTGGAGATGGTGAGGGGTGGAGCTTCATATCTGACCAACAGAAGGTAATGCATTACTTTCAATTATTTTTCTGTTAACATAAGCTCATACTAATGTGAAGTTTTTTGTATATTGTACGGACTTGAGAATGTAGTGCATTCCATTGCACTGAGGGCTGAGCACAAAAATTGTGCGACGCACGTATATATGAACTGGAAGAAGCAACATAAAGGGATTACACTCAAGAATCTATTGTGGAGGGCAGCTAGGTGCACAAATGAGGCTGACTTCAAGATGGCTGTACAAGACTTGAAAAAAGAGAACCAGCAAGCATATGATGACTTCATGGCAAGAGATTTCCATCGATTTTGCAAAGCATTCATATCAACACAAGTTTGCAGTGACTCCATTGACAACAACATCAGCGAGACATTCAATGGCTACTTCCTTGCAGCCAGAGGTAATCATATCATACATATGCTTGAAGAGATTAGAACAAGTTTAATGGTTAGACAGGTTGAAAAATATGAAAAGATGAGGCAGTGTGATGATAGAATTTGTCCAACAATTAGGAATATAGTAGAAAGAAGAAAGGAAGCTAGTAGCCAATGCATGGTATATCCTGCATTAAGAGATAAATTTGAGGTCCATTATTTGGCTGATAAGTTTGTGGTGAGTTTAGGTGATAGAAGCTGTACATGTAGGGTTTGGAACTTGTCTGGCATTCCTTGTTTTCATGCGTTGGTTGTGATTCATTTCATGAATCTTGATGTTTATGACTATGTGCATGAATACTACACCATTGGGAGGTATTTATTGGCATATGAGGAAGGTTTGCAGCCCATAAGAGGGTCAAATATGTGGCCTGAGGTATAGGTTGAGAAGGTGGTACCTCCAACTTTCACCAAAAGGGCTGGGAGACCTAAGAAAAAGAGGGTCAGGGCACCTGAAGATAGGGAAGATGGGAGGCTCAGTAAGCATGGTGTAGGTATGCACTGTGGGAAATGCAAGCAAGAAGGCCACAATATCAGGAATTGCCAAAACCTGACATTGCCATCCAATGACCAAAGCACTGGTACAGAAAAGATTAGAGTCTCTGCATTCTACTTCATTGCACCATCAATGAACACTTGCTTACTGTTATAACTTTGTATTTCAGAAAAAAAGGGGTCGGCCAAAGAAAGCAAGGCCTGAAACAATTGGAGAAGCAACAGGGACTTCAAGTAGTGTTGTACCTACTGTATCTGAAGCAAGAAGATCTCAACTGAGAAGTGGAGTCTACACAGCTGGAAGAGGTACTTATGCCAAATTCAAAGCTCCAAGAAGAGGTCGAGGTGCAAGAAAGACGGTTGTTAGCCATGATGCAAGAAGTGAAGTTGTGCAAGAAATTGGCAACACTCAAGAATCAGCCAACACTTAGAGTTAGGCTTTGCAAGATCATAACTTTGTTTTATAATCTTAGGTACATTATGACCTTTATTTTGGTGTGGAACAGTATTTGCAGTTATGATCTTTATGACATGTTTTATAGATGTTTGAAACCTGCCTTTTGGTGATGATATATGAAGAAGATATGTTTTCGATGGTCATTTCAACTCTTAATATCATAAAAAACTTGTTCTAGGAAAATTTGTTCATTGCAATGAACATAGAAAACTGATTACATAGTACTTGAGATACAAAAAGCCCAATGCTTAATATCATCTATAAATCCTAATAATGCAGGAATCAACTTAAAAAAAAAATCCACAGACTCAACACCACCATGAAAATCAAGAAAATCCTATTCTTCCACTGCAAATTGGTCATCATCACCTCCATTGCAGTATTCACCTTCTGGAGATCTCTAAAAGCTTCAGTTTGAAGGGCAAGTTCTTCCTTCAATGCAGAAGCTTCCAACATCATTGATTCAAATTGTGCCTTCAGCCCATTTAAGTCAAGAAGCTCACGGGCTTTGTTCCTTTGAACCAGCACATTGTGGAAACAACCCTTGTAGTACGAAGTGAGCTCCGGATCTATCCAATGCCAAACACCACAATCATCCCATCGACGAATTCAGCAGCAATAGAACCTCCAAAAAAGGTTCAACTCGGTCTTGGATGTGAAATACTCGACAGGAAGCTCATGGTCGCACCTCAACTCACCTTCGGGATTATTAGTGTTTCCGGGTTTACGAACAATCTTTTGGGACGATTGCGATGAGGACGATGAATTCACCATTTCACCCAATCTTATGCACCCTAATTTCAATTTGAAAATTATGAGATTCAATCCACAAATAAACCCTAGTTATAGGATTTAGGGTTGTAAATTCTAAGAAGAAGAAAAACGACGACGTTTTGATATGAATCAACTTAAATAAAACGTAAGGCAAAACGACGTCGTTTTGCCTATCGGAATTCTATGCCACGTAGATAAGTCCGGCTACCAAGTCATCTTCAATTTTACCGGAAGACATCGCATGATGCAAATCGCGACTCCTTCATTAGTTGTGATATACTGAGGCAAATTTTTTAAAAAAAATGCAAAACGCGAAAACAAAAATAGTTATAGGATTTAGCGGCTATTAACCCTTAAATAATTTCCAACAACCCACTTTATCTACTTTATACCCACTTTATCTACTTTATATACATTTCTTAATCTCCGTGCCCAAAAGAAAGAAGACATTTGGAGCGGGACGGAGGGAGTATTATTCATCATAATAAATATTTTCATACACAAACATAACTAAAAAGTTATAAATTTTAATGAAGAGACAGAAAATAAAATATTTTAAATTGTTCATAACTTTTTCATTTTAAATTTATTTTTGATGATTTTTATATTATATTAAATTTAAGATACATATTGATTATTTTTTCCATTAATCAAATTTGATGATGTTTAGAAAATAATTAAAATATAAAAAATAGAAAGAAAAAAATAGCAAAAAAATTGCTGAAGAAGAGAGAGAATAAAAAGAAAAAAATAGTAAAAAAATTGTTGGAAGAAGAGAGAGAAAAAATAGAGGGAAAAAACTCATCTTTTATATATTATATAGATATTCTTAGAGAGTGTTCGGTTGCTCGAGATTGAATTGTCCTGAGATTAGCCGAGATTGAATTAGCTCGAGATTATTTTTGTCATAGGGGTAGGCTAAGACTCATAAGCCATGACTAATCATACGTGGCATAATCTCGAGATTACGTCTCGGTCCCTATTTACTCAACCAAACATAAGTATTACATAACTAATCCTATCTTATCCTATAAACCGAACACCACCTTATTTTGTTCCAAAAAAATTGAATTTCAAAAAAAAAAATATGGAAAGCTACGAAGAAATACCACAACATAAAATTAATAAGTTACATCCTCTCTCTAAAATTCATTCTTTTGTATATCAAAATTTGGAAAGTAACTAAACTATCCCTAAGAGCATCTCTGATGCAAGTGTCTTAGGCTGTGTCTTAGGTGGTGGTCCCCACCTAAAACACAGCCCTTCACAGCCCTTGTGTCTTAGATCTTCATTTTCACAAAATCCTCAATTTTGCACTTTAATTTTAAAATTTCAAATTTTCTTTAAAATTAAAATTCAACATTACAATAATTTAAATAAAATTAAAGACTTAATTAATAAAATAAAAATTACAATAGTTTCCTAGGGCTCAATCGGATCAAAACAAGACCAAATGTGCTCCTCCAAATCCAAAGTGAGGCGAGCATGCATCTCCACGTCTTTCAAGGATGCTTCTCGTGCCACAAATTCGCGAAATTCCGGCGGAACACCGGCGCGAGGACGAGATGCGACGGCTGTAGTGACCCGCTCTTTTTATATTATTTAAATCCAGTAATGCGATAGTTAATATCGTATCCTTCAGTAAATGAAATCCAGTTGCCAGTTATATATGAAACCAGCTTATGATCCTGATTTTTTTTATCAGAGACGGAGTTATTATTTTAGCCTTATGCTTTGTATCGCGTGAGTAAATCGCGACGAGGATTATTGAGCTATTCAGTAATTATTATTTTTCCAAGTTATAACTGATTTAGCGAAGTCATGTTATTTATTAATCAAGAAACAGAAGCAGTTATATTTTTATTAGTGCTACTAGAACTCGTGGAATTATTCCGAGTGCAAAGCAGATTAAATCCACAGATTTAATTTAAGACACTATAGTTTATCAAGTTAGCAGGCAAGGAAAAAGATATCAAGCAGATACAGAAATGCGATAATTAGAAAATCGAAGCCAGTATTTTATTTACAGTTCACGGATTACAGTTTAGTTCCCAGCTTGATGAAAATCATTTAGTATATCACAAGGTTGGATTTATATGGGCCACTTACTGCCACTCACTCAAGTGTTGGGTACAAAAGTCAAAGAGAGAGAAAGTAAAAAGAAAAGAATGTTGCAGAGTAACCGACCACCCTCTGCACTTCCATCTCTTCAGCCGCCCTCCAATGGTTGCTCGGTTCCCTCAAACCTCAACTTCCAGCCACCCGATTCCTGCACATCCTTCTAGCATACTCAAGTATGCTGCGTCATTTTCTCTATTAGTATCAACCCACCCAACAGATGCAACTTTCACTCTCACTTTATTTCACCAAAATTATCAAAGAGCAACCGGAGTTCTGCCAAAGTATCAAGGTAAGACTTAGCTCAATGCTTTCTTTTTCTTGATTTTCACCTGCACATATCGAAAGAGAACCAACAATTATACTACTTCAATTACTTCAGTTCTAGTAAATCGACAACAACCAAACAATATCCAACCAACATAAAGGCTTCAAGCTTCGGCTTATTTTCAGCTCATTTGATTCATAAGCTCAGCCACAAACCAACAACATACTTCAAGGTAATAATGCTATCCTATTATTCATACCAGTAAGCATTCATACCAAGCATGATCATGAGTAGTTTCACAAGGATAGACGAGGTATAAGTATCTTGAACTTAGTAAACACACCAACTATGCATTCACGAGCAAGTGACAGTTTACAAGTATGAGTAGACGGGCATAATGCGCTCATATGCAAGCAAGAAGAGATTACACTTTATTCTTGCCTAATTTACGCTAAGAACCAGTAGAAAAGGGGGCGAGATGTAACTTAGCTGTAGAAAGGAACGGGCTGCTGCCCTGCTCTGTTTTGAGGAGACGGCGCGACGACGGAGCCTCTGTTGACGTCGGGACGAGGGAATCCGGAGAAGCGGCGGCAGAGGCGGGCTAAATCCTCAGAACAGGAAACTTGAATCTCGGTCTCGGAAATGTTGAAAGACGAAACGAGGGGAGGAGAAGGAGAGAAGGCCGACGGGCTCCAGGCCGGAGCAACGGCGTCCCCAGACGGCGATCGGCCGCCCAATTTCGATAGAGCGCGGCAACTGTGAATTGCAGATTTTAGGGCTCGATTTGGGTTCCACTGTTGGGTTGAAAAGACGGCGTCGAGGTTGGACGCGTCGGAAGTCGAGGTCGACCGGAGCCGACGGCCGCTGAACAGCCGAGGAAGAGGAAGCCGGCCGGATTTGAGAGGGATCAGCTTTGTGAAGAGCGGTCCTTGGGATTAGAGAGAGAGAGACCGAAAGCTTGAGAAGAGAGAAAGGTTGGGCTGTCTTTTTATTTTAATTGTTTGGGCTTTTCCTTATGTTAAATTCGAACTGGGCCTTCTTTTTATGTGGGCTACAGATTTTAAGTGTTTTGGGCTTGATTTATTTAAGGAGTTGGGCTGATGCTTATTTTATGATGGGCTATCACTACTACAAAAGTTTACATACATAACAGTGAATAGATAACGGTTTTTTTCAAAAACCGTTATGTATGAGCGCACTTTTAGGAATAGATAACGGTTTTGCGAAAATCCGTTATCTATGTAGTGTTGTCTAAATGCATAGATAACGGTTTGAGCAAATGCGTTATGTTTTTGCGTTATCTATTAGTTGCATACATAACGGTATTACAAAACCGTTAAGCCACCGTTATCTATGACCATCTTTTATAACAGTTATTTTATAACGTTAAAGAACCGTTATGTATAAGAGTCATTTACAACGGTTTTTGAACCGTTATGTATGAGCGTCTCTAAAAACTGTTATGTATAATTTTTTTTGTTAATTTTTTTAAAATAATATTATATTATATTATATTATATTAAAAATAACAAATAAATTGTTTATCCTAAAATCTGAATTTATTCCTAGATATAGACTTTGAGAAATAAAAAACTCATAATATTTTTTTTATTAAATAACACTTAAATAAAATCTGAAAATATTATTAGAAACCTAAATACCCAAAATTGAATAATAAAAATTAAATAAAAGAAAAAAGAAAAAGATTTCCATTCCTAAAATTTGAAAATATTATCAGCCCTAACACTTCTCTCTAGTTCGCCTCCCCCCAAATCTCAATTTGTCGCGCCTTCCCCGAGTCCGCCGCGCCCCCCGATCTACCGCGCCTTCATCCAGCTCCCCCAGTCCATCGCGCCCTCGGTCTGCCTCCGTCGCGCCCTCGTTCTTGCTCCGGCGTGTTTTATTGGCCGACTGTGCGGCGGTGGCGGGCTAGGGTTTTAAAACCCTAGCTGTGATGAAGAGAAGAAACGAGTCAGAAAGATGGGCTAGGGTTTTCCAGACTCCAGTCTTCGCCGCGCCTCCACGATCTGCCGCGCCGCTTCCTTTTCAGACCGCCGTCCGTCTATCCAACGGCAACTCACGCACACCGCACACGGTAAGCCCTCTCTTTCAGAATTTGAATTACAGTAGGCTTTTTCTTAAGTTTTTGGAATTAGAATTTCAAATTTGCTTGAATTTGTTTCAAATTTTACTCTGTTATTGTATAGTGTGTATAGCTGTGTGATGAGTTTGTTCTACTAGCATTGGAGTGATAAATTTTAATTTCCTGTGAATCACTTCATCAAAACTTAATGGCATATCCTTTCCAGGTTTATAGTTGATTACTATAGTTCCTCCGCGTCTTTGTTTTGAATCTTTTGATCAGTTCTTAGATTGTTGTTTGTTCTATATTTAGCTTTTATCAAAGACTCAATGAATTGGGTGTTTGTTGTTACTTCTAGTTACTTATTCGAAACTCTCTGCACAGCTAACTGTTTGATAATCAAAAGACAATTATGCTTGTTTCTTTCCCCTTTATTTTCTGCGTGTACCTGCTGTAGTTTCTGTTGCATGTCTTTTGGTGATGAATTTCATACATTATTATATTATATGTCTATCAACAGAGAGAGGTGAAAGCTAGTGAGTGTTTTGTGACCACAGAGTTAGTCAAACAAGTCTTCCAGCATCCAGATGGTGTCACCCCAGAAGCACCTACCTTTCCCTACCAATCCGATGATTATAGACCAGAGGCAGTTTACCAACCTACACCAGATGATGCCGACTCAACTCCAGTGACATCAAATCGTGACTGGTGAATATTTGAGACTTTATCAAAGTAGTTAGCTTCATTAGCATAGATGATGTACATAAAGATATAGAGTATATGGCTTGATTACTTTAGTTTGCCTGCCTTGTCTTCAGGAGCACTGCATAATGCCGAGGGATCCGACGGTCTAAAACACCTCAGCATGATTATTACCCTTTAACACCTGAGGCACAAGAACAGATCCCTTTGATTTTAAGAAGGTGGGTAACATGTGGTATGTTACTCCTTAATTGGTCAAAGGATTTCATTCACCACAGAAACTCTTCATCCGAAAATAGTTTCAGTTGTCAGCCATTTGATTTGACATTGATTGTAAGCTTCATATAGCTGAAAAGTTACTCTTAGGTCCTTACAGTGGGAGCTCTACACCAGGCTGATTCTGATGCTTTGAGGATTGCAGCTTCTGCTTGGCATGATGAGATGGCACTCTTGCCTAAACCCTTGTTGTTTCCATTGGAGATCCTACAAGTAGGTTACACATTTAATTGTTCTGGACACTTAAAACTTTTTGACAGTGTTAGTAGGAATCATTGATCCATTACCCTGATGTCAGCATGTGCACCTCTTCACATATAATTTCAATAATGTACTGGCACATTTAGAAGTTATCAGAAGACTAAATGCCCATTCTTTTAGATTGTAACAGCTTCAAAGAGAAGGCCTGATTGCTGGGTCATCCGGGGCCATCCTTCCCTTCTTACTTAGATATTAATTAGAAAGCATTTCATAATTTCAGAATTTGTGAGATTCTAATTTTTTTTTTTTGTTAATGCTTATATGTTATTCTCCTGTTGCAATGCAGCTTACAACTAATCTTGCAATGCAGCTTACAGCTGCAATGAAGAGTATTCTTTCAACTTGTGGAAGTATCAAAATATCGTTTTCTGCATTTTGTAGGGGAGTTGAAAAATGTCAAAGCTAAAATCTTTTTTGCAGCTATAAAGAAGGAAAGCCTTAACATTCCTTTTTAGACCTTTTCCTATATCCACTTAGCTAATATTATTTTAGTTTTGCAGGCATCAAAATTGTCAGTTGAGGACTTAATGGCGTGCATTGACCTTGTTGAGGTTCTACTTGTTGATTACTCTCAAAGGTATGCTTCATTTGACATGTGATTACTCTCAAAGGTATGCTTCATTTGACTTGTGCTTTTTGTTATTTAGCATTAAGTTCTCAATGTTGTGACTAAGATACACTTGCCAAGTTAAAGTTCTTGGCATTTTAAATTAGAAGCTATGAAAAATATTTGATGTATGATCTTACGAAATTTGATGTCCAATTGTTTAAATTGACCTGTCTCTTATGCTGCAGGCTATTGGAAACTTTTTCTACCAAGGCATTCCTACAGGTGATTAATATTAAGATACTCCTTTTCTTATGTTGCTATAATTTTCTGTTATTAATTGTTTAATCTTATGCATCAGCTTATCTTGTTTTTGCTGTGCCACCCGAATTGGGAGATAAGGAAAGCAGCATATGGCACTTCCAGGAAGATTCTTGGTGCATCTCATCTATTAGCTGAAGCTATTTTGCTCGAATTTTTGAATTATCTCTCTGTTGTTGGAGAAAAGACTATTATTCTTAAGATGAGGTAGTTCAATAGTCATACACTCCTTCTTTTGCTTCATTTTAGTTCCTTGTGTGGCTTTTATTTGAATTACTAGATGAACCTTTCAGAAATTTAGATAGGTGAAACCGTGAAAGTCTAAACAGATACAAGCTTTCCTTCTCGAATGTGTTGGTGGTGTCTTAACAAAAACAATGACCTGCTCAAAATTTTCATTTCCCGGATGCAAGTACAAAAAGCCTTAGGATGATAGGTGCTAGCCCACTAGTTAAGGAAGGTTGAGACACTGAGAGATATATTTTTTTGTTGCTGTCTTCGGTGGTTTTTGATTCTGTCCTCAATATCTGCTATCATTTTGCTAGTTCTATCATTAAAACAGTACGCATCTTGGTGCATTTTTGATATCTTATGGTGGCTTCCAATATGACAATTGTGAATCTATTTGCTTGGACTTACCCTTTCAAGTTGCTCCTTTCTTGGTTTACATATTGCTCTAATCCTGTTCATCTCCTTGGTGTCTGAGATGCTTTCCCCCCTTAGAGTAAGTCGTTTTCTTTATTCAGTGATGCAGAAAATGTGACAGACTCTCAAGTTCCTTTCCTTCCATCAGTTGAAGTTTTAGTGAAGGCATTAGTTGTAATAGCATCTGTGGTTTCAGCTAGAGGTCCATATGCTTGTGTGCAGTTATTTGCTTACATCACCCATGCATCATTGGCACAGGGAAAAAAAATGCAGTTTGGAGGGTATCTTTCTCTTCTTAATTCACTTTAGTTGGTCCTGTTATGTTGCTTTCGTTTGCAATTTTCTTCTGCATAAATTGGAATACTTTGCTCTTCTTATATCAACTTGAATGGAGCTTTTGGTGTCCATTAAAAAGCGATGTCCTTCCAGGATGGATGGTATTAAATTTTAAATTTTTATGTTTCAACTAGAAATAGGCTTCTCTGGTTTCCAATTTTTAATGCATAAACTGATTAGTCCTGTTCTGTTTCAGATCTTCCTCTGAAATGTTGAATCAATTACAGCTGAGTCTGTCAAACGGATGGCAGTAAAGACACAGCTAAGCACATTGAAGAAACCCGAAGATGGTAATTTTGTCATATGCATTTCATTTTGGCTCTTGAGGTTTTGATTGCTAATTTACTAGACCCTTAGTTTTTTTCAGTTTTATGAAGCCCCTGAACTTTTACATTTTGTTTTAGCAACATAAACTTTAAAATTCAGGGCAAGAAACTGATTTTGCCTTGGTTTTGCTGTTGCAATTTTGGATCTTGTAAAGGAAATCTAATTGCTGCTGCTGCTTGAAGTTGCAGGGAACGGGGAGTCATGAATGACACTTTGAAAGAAATGTTTTCTTGCCTTTGTCGTCTAATGTGATTCATGATGTAGTGTGAAACAAAAGTCAACATATTGTTTGTTATCTTTTTCTTGTCCAGTTTTCTTTTATTTCACATATTTTATTTGGATTATTTTTCTATTGGCAAGTTGAGCTTGTGTGTCGGGTTCTCTCCTAAGTTAGTTGCTGCAAATTCATCATTGCAGGTCAACTAGTTCGTGAGGACTTGGTGCTAGAACACATAATATGATAGATTTTTGTTTTAGCTATAAGATAGTTGGTACTTTCAATTTTGAATCGAAATATGCAATGATCATATGTACTTGATACTTGGTTCATTTGGATGGTAATGTATGAATATTTTGGATGATATATAATATTGTTATTGGTGATTTTATCATTTTGTTGTAGTTGAAATACATAACAGTATAAAAAGTACAAAAAAATCGTTATGTATTTCTATCAAAGATAACGGTAAAAACCGTTATAAAATGTAAAAAAAACAAAAAAATACAAAATATAACGGAAAAATCCTCATACATAACGGTAATAAATCGTTATGTATAAGCATTATAGATAACGGTTTCATACCGTTATGTAAAGAAAAAAAACTGTTAACTATGATAGGAAAAAAAACAAAAAAATACAAAACATAACGGAAAAATCCTCATACATAACGGTATAAACCGTTATGTATAATCATTATAGATAACGGTTTCATACCGTTATGTATAGAAAAAAACTGTTAACTATGATAGGATAAAAAACAAAAAAATACAAAACATAACGGAAAAATCCTCATACATAACGGTATAAACCGTTATGTATAATCATTATAGATAACGGTTTCATACCGTTATGTATAGAAAAAAAACTGTTAACTATGATAGGAAAAAAAACAAAAAAAATACAAAACATAACGGAAAAATCCTCATACATAACGGTATAAACCGTTATGTATAATCATTATAGATAACGGTTTCATACCGTTATGTATGAGCGTCTCGTACCGTTATCTATTCTCACATACATAACGGTTTTTAAACCGTTGTCTATGATACGTATCATAGATAACACCACTATACACAACGGTTTTTTTGCTCATAGATAACGGATAAAATCCGTTATCTATGAGCGTTTTTCTAGTAGTGTATTATTCTAATCCCATTTATATTTTGTTGGGCCAGTTTAATTCATCATTTGGGCCGATTAAATTGCCTATTGGACTGAGATTTATTCTTTCCAGCCCACATTAATTACTATTATCACTTGGGCTGAAGCTACTTCTTTAGTTAAGCCTTGCAGTAATTATTTTGATGGAGCCCAATTATTTATCAGTGGATGAGCCGATTCTTATTCAGTAAATGAGTCGCCCAGTTTATTAATTATTGTTTTTGGACTTCAGACTTTAAAGCGAGCTATCATTGTTCATTTCCATTAAAGCCACATGTTTATTTAATTAACTGGCTACTTTCTTTTGAGCCTATTAATTATTTGAGGTTACATTAGTAATTATGTTTCTATCGAAAAGCCCGATAATTTCTACAAGGTCACACCTCGATTAAAGCCGAGTTAGTCCTTTATTTTCGATCGAGTACAAATGCGAGGTTTATTTCACAGCTAGAATATTCCGAGGAGGAAGGAAGAATCACAGCTCTATTTGACCACGTTATACGAAGAATTAGTTAAACCTATTAACGAGGATTAATAGCAGAATTCCCGATTATCGCTCAGAAGATTAATACATGCATACCAGATTCATGCATAGTTACAATTACGCTTTCTCATTAATTGAGAATTTTCCTCGAGGCAATGTCTTATTTTACATTCTCGTGATTAAGGTCAAGCGCGAGAATAAGAACTATTCAAGGAGTCACAGTACCTTAGCAAAACTTTGCTATCAGGTGGGCAATTTCTTACGCGTAAAATAAAATGCTAATAAAGAACTATGCAAGTTTTATGCTTTATTATGCCTAAATGAATTAAGATTTATTATGTTTCACGCTAAATGATTACGCTATGATGTTCATGCTATTTACGCCTTATGTGAATTACGCTTGTTTACGCTTGAATGCTTTACGCTAATAAGTTTATGCCTGTGACTGATGCTTGCATCTGTTGGGGGAGGCCTCCCTCAACAGTACGATGTCGTGTCCGCTGAGGAGGGCCTTCCTCACGGCGCGATGCCCGTGTCCGCTGAGGGAGGCCTCTCTCGCGGCGCGATGCCAGTATGCCAGGATGCCAGTGTTTCAGCGTCCGTTGGGGGACACTGTCACAGCCCGCCCTAACTAAGGATAGTTAAGCCGAGTGATCTACGACTAGGGATGGGGTTAAAGAAGAAGGGGAAGAAAAGGGGCGTCATTTATAGCCGTAAAACTTACTCATCTTAATAAAACTCGTCATTTTTATTCATGAATACTCAATTGAAAATAGTCTATGAAAGACAGCATAAAACTTAATTAATATCATTAATCAAGTTATACATCATATGAAACCATTCTCTTAAGACTCAAAGTATGACATAACATACTATAACATCAACAACATCTTGCAGCGGAAAGTAGCTAGACATATGTATGAAGACATATTCTAGACAGGTTAACTATTTATTAACAACCCTGGAGACTCCGCTCATTGCAGCACCATCATCACATCAGCTCAACCTGCACATTTAGAAAACATATGCAGGGCTGAGTACAAAAGCACTCAGTGGGCACGTATGCCTAGGTATAAAAATACATGCTTCAAAACTGTAAATTGTCATGCCATCATAAACAGTACAGCAAGGGAGTTTTTCGCTAAAAAGGCCCAAGCTTACTAAATTCATTTGTGATTCTTAAAGTTCGACTGCAGTCTAAGTTCTCTTGTAATCTATCATATCTGGAACTGTGTGCCGGAGAGGTGGCCACCTCTCACGGTCACTTGACCGGCCAACCCGCTAGATGACTCACGGTCACTGGTGTACACTAGTCCTGGCAGGATAGCTATCAACTGCTCAGGACCCGAATTCGATTGCATCATTGGCAAAGCCAAAGCAGATAGATATCATACTAAAATTTAAACATTTTATGGCAAGACAATACTTGAAATAACTTTAACTCAAAGATTTTGTCATGAAATAACTTGCTTGAATGTAACATTTAAACTCATTTGATATATATGAAACTGAAATTAACAGTTAGATCATCTCATGCATTCATTCGTATAAGAGGCCTACGATACGTAGGGGATCTCTATATACGTATAGTAAAAGTAATGCCCACCTGATTGCAGTGTTTTGCTACTTAAGACAATGATTCTCTTTCCTTAGCGCGATAGGTTACTCAGACGCTTTTGTTTATTTGAACCTTTGATAACACGAAAACATGTGTTCGAGTGAATAATAGAAAAGATAACAACAAATGCAGTGAATCACTATTCACTCATTTCTCTAACTACCCATATTTCCTTAAACGACTATATCTAACTCATATTCAATCGTTCTTCCTTTATCAAAATATTTCATGTACCTTTGAGGATGTAGGAAATTCCATTTTATATTATTCATTTATTTATCTATTATAAATAAAGAATAATTCTATAAACATAAAACGTTTTCCTTTTCCCCATTTAATAATGCCAATCACCAATATATATATATATACACATCAATAGCTCATTTATAATCTAAAAGTGATATTTTATCAACAATAAAACTTTAAAATCCTTAATAGGAATTATTTTGAATCATTTCCATCTCAACAAAACTGTATAGATTCAACTTCAACTAATAAACTGCTTTTACTCCGAACTCGTATGGAGTCGAATTTTATATCAATAGAAACCTCTTTGAGTCTAGTTTAATTGAAAAAAAAAGTATGTTGAAAAACTCCAAGTAGTTTAAGAGATATAGCGATTTTCCCATCGCCTACCAGATTCGGCAGTTTCTGCCAACTGAAAGTCCAGATTTTTGAAAAATAGCAAACGTTACCTGAATGAGCTCAAATTTTATATGTAGATAGCTAACACATATATCTTCATAGAATAAAAATTTGAGAGCTAAATATCAACATATGGTTACTGAAATAATTAACCTAATCATCTGCCTCACGACAGTTTCAGCAGATACTGGCAGTAGACTTCTCAAATTTTAAAAGAGTAGTAAACGAAGTTCAAATAACATGAAACTTTGTACAAATATTCACCACACTCCCATCTATACCCCAGAAATTTCCCATAATATAATAGAAACGGGAATGCATCGAAATAAGGGCGTCAACTTACCCTTGTCCAAGTGAGCACTAATGGAAGTTGTTCGTCGGGGGTTTTCTGGTCGTCGTTCCGCGATGGTGTTTAGCCGCGAAGGTCTACGACTTAGTCTTCCTCGTGCGAGGTAGATCAGGCTACACAACGGTGTTTTCTCAATCCTTTTTCATCGTAAGGATAGTGAGAAACGAAAGCCGTAAGTTGGCCGGTGGCTAAGTCGGGAATTCGACGTTGGCCTCCGAAGGATATTGCGGCCTTTGGTCAGGAAAATATAGAGAAGGCTTCGGCCTTTCGATTGTTGGGTTTGGTAGCCTGAAGATGGAGGAACGAGTACACGTTCTCGGTTCAGAGCCTAGTGGCCGGTCGGCGAAGAAACAGCCCGGCGAAGGGAGCTCACTTGAGCTCTTGCAAGTAAGAAATTTAAAAAAATTTCTCCTAAACTCTCTCTTGCCTCACACCTCTTGCTGCACTTCTTCCTTCTGCAGAACTCTCCTCAATTTATAGAGGAGTTTCTGCAGATCTATTTAACAAAGGGAGAAAAAAATATACAGTGTTTACAACACTCACAACACTCAACTCACAACCCGTTATACCCCGAGAAAATTACTATCTAATTTTCTCACACCAAAAGCTTCTAACTAAGCTTTTGTCTCAAACCCTCAAACTCTCGTATTTGAGATTTTACTTCAACTCACTCTTGCTCTCTCTAACAGAAAGAAGTATTTTCTGCTTTGGTGTGTTTTTAAACTGCTGCGAATCCTAGCAATTTATAGGCAAAACTGGAATAGTGTTACTGTAGCAAAGGTTGAAAAATCATGCGCATTAGTCCAAAGCAGCCAAAACTTTCAAAGCACCAACTTTTTTTTTTTGACAAATTGTTAGCACCAACTTTTTGACTAACAAGGGAATAGTGTAGGAATTGATGTGTTGGATGAAAAATCGAGACATACGTGTAGTGCCGTGATCTAGTTTCTCCTAGTTCCTGTAATAATTCTCCAATTCTCGTTTAATAAATACTCGTCGTATTTATATAAATTAAATCCTCAATCTTGAGATTTAATACGTGAAAGTCGAAATTAATTCGCGACTTAGTACTAAACATATAAAGCGTGAAATAATAAAATTATTATTAACATAAACTCGAGTTATAATTCTAGCAATTCGATTTAAATAACACGATTTATGAAATCGGTTATAAATCTAAAATTTCTAATACTATTGATTAAATCAATCAACTGGTAATGCAAGGTCTCAAACGTGTAGCTAAACCAATAATTTAATTATTGGTTTGATTCATGATTGAATATTAAATCGCAGCTCTGTATCTCTTATACAGACTTTTGCTGAAATAATATTATCTGAATAAAATAGTCACAATAAATAATTAAAAGAATTTTATAACTAATGCACATGTTTAATCTAATATATATTTAAAAGAGCGGGGCATTACATACTACCCCCCTTAAAATAAATTTCGTCCCGAAATTTGCATACCTGGTATTCTAGCTTGTGATACTAGTCATTCGTTTCATTCATCTCTTTTGTAGCCTTTTCCATCCTGTGATGGTTCCACTACATGACGAGAACAATATTATTGTCTCGTAACACTTGAACCTTGCAATCTAGTCACTAAACTGATTTCTCTTAAGCCCTGAGCTTGGACTATCTCATCTTTCTTAATCACATACTTTCTTAACTGCGAGACGTAATATTCAGTGTATACATCCACAATCCTCCACTAACCATTAGTGCACTATTCCTGACTTTCGTGAATCCTTTCGTTTTTCTTATTCTTGAGGCGAGACACATTTTCTCACCAATATCCATTTTCATTTCGTGCTTTCAAAATCCTTTCTTGCAATTCACACTTAACTCTTGATGCAACTACACAGCTTGATATTGTCTCCGGATGGTGAACAATTACTAAACCGAATAAGGCAATCACCAATCAGTACTTTATATTTAGTGGTGAAACATCTTATCTCAATTTCCAATTGATAGTACCATCATAATTCTTCACTAATTCGAATCGTCTCTGTTGTCTTACATTGAAATCTCTTTGCTCGAAAAAGCACTTCAAATTCTTGTCAGCTATAAGGACCTCACACTTAACTCCGTAGAGATAGTATCTCCAAATTTCCAACACGTGCACAACCACAACGAGTTCTAAGTCATAAGTCAAGTAATTCAACTTTGGGGCTAATGAGACATAGTGCTCAAGTTCTCTGAAGTTTAAAACAAATACTTGCTTCCTATTGATGGAGCTTTTGACACTTTAGCCGAAACAATCACTCTTCTAGTGTGAGGTTGTTGGCTTTGAGGCTGGGTTAGATCTTAAGTCCTATTCTAAAGTTCTTTTTCTATTCTCGAATTTTCTGTTGTTTTCTTCATTCCATTTTCTTTCCTTCACCACATCTTGAGGTGGTGTATATCCAGATTGTGTCGGAGTCTTCCCATTCTCCCTTGGTAGCAGTGATTCGATGATGAGAGTCTTGCTCGTTGGTTGTTCCTACGTAATATTTCTTTGGCTTGGTAGGGGAATTGAATATCTCATGACGCCATTCGTTTGCGAACTCCTTCACGCGTTTCTCATAAGTGTCCACCATATTTGGAGCACGTCCTGACATTTTGTTGAAAACTCTATCATACTAGTTATCTGCCCTGGTTCTCCACTTGGGATTCCAGAAGTTGCTTTGTTTCTACCGACTATCGGTCAAAAGATAGGTTGATGCTTAGTGTATCTTTCTAACTGTGAGAATATCACCTTCTAGTACTTCGAGAACTGACAGCAAACTAAGTCATTCTAGTCATTACTGTGCTTATCGTGGTAAAATAAGATCTTATTGTGACAACTACATAGTGTGAGTCTATACATTGGGATGACGCCCTACTCAGGATCAAAATCCTAATTGACAATCACCGAGATCTTAGTTATATGGGCTGACCAGACCCAGCACGATGAATCACTCAGTCAAATGGGAGCTTCGCCCCCAATCATGTCAACTTCTTATCTCTTATAAAGCTCTAAGTCAACTTCTAACTTAAAGCACTTACTAATAAGTACTTCATCATAAGTTACTGATACCATGAAAGTCCATTCTATGTTGTTCTAGCCAAGCTATCACGACTAACATCATAATCATAAGCAACATAAGTTCTTATGTGAAAAACTTAATCTCACCGCTATTGAAATAGCTCAAGTGAATCCTTAGTCTTAAAGCATTGCCTCTATGTTGTAACATCTCTATGTTAAACATTTCTATCTTACCAGTCTTTACTTAAATCGATCAAGCGGTGCTATCACGATTAACATTCTCAAAGCATTCTTGGGTGGTACTCAAACGGTTTGTAAGAGGACCCATCATTCTAATCGTATAGGCAGCTAGCCTAAAACGACAACATAAAGCTTTCTCATTCATTCATACATACATACTTCTGTTTCTTTTGAAACCTTAACATATATGGACATTTAATGTCCCTTTCATGAAAACTTTGCTTATGCCGGAAAGATTCAAGGAATCTAACTCGACCATACATACATACATACATTGATTCGTTAAGGGCTCGGGTTGTCCCGAACACGAAATACATTCATTGAGTCGTTATGGGTTCGGGTAGTCCCAAACACGACAAAAAGCATTCACATAGCATCGTAAACATAAGGCGCACATTTTCTTGAAAAAACTTTCATAACATCTGAAATACATATATGTATATTTTTGAAACTATTATCGTATCTTTGTTGCGGCAGTGTGACGGCGAGCTGAGGGTTACTGACATTCTTAGAAGTCTAGAGATACTATTCTAGACTCGACATCAAAAACTTATGATAATCAGAGACATGAAAGGAAACTTATGCTCTATCTCATATTCTATCTCCTTACTCAACTCTATATAAACTCTCCACTCATCTCAAATCCTTAAGTTCAAGGATAGGTTTCAAGAAAATCATGGTTCCAAGTCTCGATTTGTCTCTCATATAAGGCTCGTCTAATCTCATTCAAACACATAGACAACACAATCACCTAAGGCCCATAAGAAAACACAATCAAACATTATCAAAACATGCTCTATTTTTATAATGACTCAACTTCAAAATCTAACCTGTTCTGACTCCGACACCTCCTGGACTCGAGACTCATACCAAAAGAAAGGTCTTCGAGTCTAGTTTCATATAAAAAAAAAAGTAGAGTCAAAAACTCCAAGTATTGTAGGAGATATGACTGTTTTACTACAGTCTACCATATTCGGCAATTTTGAGCAATCGAAAACTTGGATTTTAAAAAAAATAGTAAACGTTGTCAAACTGGGCTCAACTTTGGTGGATATCTAGCTAACACTATAAGGTTAATACCATAAAAATTTTGAAATCTAGATCACACAGGAAGCTACTGAAATGAATGACTCTTTCTCCTGTTCTCTGAAATTCTCGGTAGTAATGTGCAGTTTAGGTTTTGTATTTTATAAAAATAGTAAACGAAGTCCAAATGACTTGAAATTTTACCGGTGTGCTTAAGACTCATGTAGGGATTTGTTATAAAATTATCAAAGCTATTAGACATCTAAAAACCGTCGATCACAGTAGGTCAGTAGGCGTACGAAATTCACCAAAATCTCATTTCAAACTCTTAAATGCTCAACTCAACATCCCTTCAAAGAAAACCAATCAAAGCTCATTTTAAACACATATAGCACTTGAAAACATTCAAGCACATTATAATACTCATCATACTAAATCTTGACTCTCTTCTTACATCATAACCTCAAATCTCAAGTAAAACATTTCAACGAACTCATCATTAAAATTCTCTTCTCATTTTCGTGCTCAAAATTACTCAAATACTCAAACATGATCTCATTTATCATATAAATCATTATACACATATAGATTCCTTTTTATCATGTAAACTAAACTCTAATGAAACTTCATGTATCATCATAAAACTCTTAATAATACATGACAAACTTTCACATAATGGTCATAAAGCAATTAGACCTCATTTTATCAATCATCGACTTCTCAAAATATGAAAACTCAAAAACTCATACAAACTAAACTAAGTCAAAAATTTTCTTAGCCAACAAAAGACTTACTCAAACATAATTATACACTAATATCATGCTCAAATACATATATCTTAAGCCAAGATCACTTAAATAACACATAGGCAAAAAGTCCTAATTTTTATTAAAGTAAACTCTTTGAAATTTAATAAACACACATGATACCTTAATCCATTCATAGATCTATCAATCTTAGCCAATTAATCTCACATATAACCCATCAATTTACAAATTAGAGCATAGATACACATATCCCTAATTTTATTAAACTAACTCATATCAAAATCATCAATTGACATCATATACTCAATTTACTCCATCAATCATCATCATATACATCTCATGGACTCATCTTCATCATCTATTAATCATCTTAACCATTGACTCAAAAGTTCCCAATTTTGGGTAAACTAAACTCCATCGAACTTTCACATCTCAAGGCATATACTTCACACATAACATCATACAATCTAGATCTATAAAAATAAGAATCACTTAAAACTATCGTAGACCAATTAACTTAAGTCCTCGTACTCAAACACTATATTACGATCTTAGCTTGAACTCTGAATTTCTATCATAATGAGTGGTCGATATCATTTATAGGACAAAGACTAATCTCAACTAATTACAATGAGACACAATTATACGAAGCCATAATTTGGGTAGTATACTACGTCAGTAGACTAACACTTCTTAGTCTTATCAATCAAGGGGATCTTATTATGACAACTCACGAGTTGCAAGGCTCAAACTCAACACAACATCAAAGCAAGGTGTTGTAGAAATTGTTCAAGAGAATCAAAAGAATGACCAGAGGGTATGAAATGATTAACTACTAGGTCGAACAAAATGACCTCGAGTATGAACCCATCTGGCTTTTCAACCGAAAGTTGAAACACATGGATTTTCAACCCAAAAGACGTCTACTGAGATTTGGATCATGTGGACTGGCCAGGTCCAACATAATCACTCCCCAGTCACACGGGATATACTATCCCGAACTTGAAAATTCTGTGTCTTCTAAACCCTCAACATACTATACATAACAAAACTTAAGTTCACACCAGCAAGCTAAAAGCTTAAACTCAGGGTCCTATGTTCTAGACTCTTGTTTCGAAAGTTCAATATTTTTCGACTCTCCTCTCATGTTGCGGTGGTGGTGGCGGAGTATTATCCCGCCTATCCTTCACATCACACTCTTGATGATATCTTTGAGGCATTTTTGAAATCACAAAAGGAAAACTCAACTCGACCAACGCTCTAAGCATCCTCGAAACTCAAGTGCAATTTACTAACTCAATTTTAAGGAAACCCTCACGGTCACCTTAACATTCATCTGTAAGGCAATAAGCACTCACGAAATGCTAACAAAAAGTCCACTCTGATCAACCTAATATATCCATCAGTAGAATGCCTCTTTTTAGAGGACTTACATAAAGGGGTTATATAAACCCTACAAAAACCATAGTATCTATCGTAATGTCCCTTCTAAACCGACACCATTAATGGTGCTATGTCTCTGTTTGGACTTCCTACGGTAATTGTTACCGGTTAACTCATCTAGTTGCTACTTTAGCACACTAGGAACATCCATCTATTTAACATCAGTAGGGTACTATATTCGCATGCTTATCTATCAGCATGTCAAAAGCTCAAGTATCAATATCTCCTAAGTAAGTTATATACATCGCAATATAATTGAAACTAATCAAAAACAAGGGTGTACTGCTCATACTCTCAAGATCATCCTTAGCTCTAGCCTACATCGGCTTCTCTTCTCATTCTCATCAACTCTAGCCCTCCTCGGCTACTTCTCATCCTTTCATACCCTAGCCTTCCTTGGCTCTTTCTCATCCTTTCATAGTCTATGAACATGTGTTTGAAAATCTGTTAGGGTATCTCTGTACCACATACTGTACGCCTCGTCCTCGTATCCGATCTTCCCTGAGTTCGATCTCACAACAGTCCACTTTCGTGCAGTGCCAACAGTCCTGGCCAACCTATAAGGAGAACTTAAAGGTGACTCTAGGAACTAACTCTACTTGGCTCCAGCAACAGAAATAAACAAAACATAACTTAGCAAAACTCCTACTAAGTAGTACTGATATCTTAAAACTCAAGCTCAAAACATCTAAATTCTCATCTCGTCCCATCTTTACTCAGTAGGGAATCTCTCTAAACAATGATATTAGATCCCTTAATCTAAATCTTCGTGACTCAGTAAGACAACTCAACAATTCTCTCTCAAAGCCATCTCCAAAGACTATGGCTCATGATACCTCCTCAAGTACCATTAAGGTTGCGTGAGCAAAACTCGCGTCACAAAACAACTCAACATATCGTACAATATCTCATTGCAGCATGCTAATAACTCATCATTAATCATGCTATTATACTCAAGCTCATAACTCAAACTCATAACTCAAACCAACAAGTACTTAAAGCAATTGCTAATTCTCTCAAGCTTTAGCTCTAAGTTCTCATTTCATCCTTCTACTTAAAAAAAAAATCTCTCTTAACAATGACATTAGATTCCTTCATCTAAATCATCGTGACTTATCACAACTGCTCAAACAATTCTCATCACAAAACATCTCAAATACATCACATCATAACTCATAATTATGCATCCTCAATCATATAACATCATATGATATAAACGCTCTCATGATTCATCATGTAACGTCAACATATGCTCTTACAACATAATAACTCATTATTAATCATGTTGTCATCCTCAAACTCAAACTATGCACCTTCAAAGTGTAACATCATAACTCATCATATAACCTCAACATCATGCTCTTCAAAATTTAATGTCAAATAAACTTTGAAATTTTACATACCTCGTTGAGTCTGGTGTGATGGTGCGCTGAGCTCACGGTTGTTAATAACTATTAGTCTAGTGACTCATTCTAGACTAAACTCAAGACTTATAATTCAGAGCTTTCCTTGGCTCTGATACCACTTTGTCACAGCCCGCCCTAACTAAGGATAGTTAAGCCGAGTGATCTACGACTAGGGATGGGGTTAAAGAAGAAGGGGAAGAAAAGGGGCGTCATTTATAGCCGTAAAACTTACTCATCTTAATAAAACTCGTCATTTTTATTCATGAATACTCAATTGAAAATAGTCTATGAAAGACAGCATAAAACTTAATTAATATCATTAATCAAGTTATACATCATATGAAACCATTCTCTTAAGACTCAAAGTATGACATAACATACTATAACATCAACAACATCTTGCAGCGGAAAGTAGCTAGACATATGTATGAAGACATATTCTAGACAGGTTAACTATTTATTAACAACCCTGGAGACTCCGCTCATTGCAGCACCATCATCACATCAGCTCAACCTGCACATTTAGAAAACATATGCAGGGCTGAGTACAAAAGCACTCAGTGGGCACGTATGCCTAGGTATAAAAATACATGCTTCAAAACTGTAAATTGTCATGCCATCATAAACAGTACAGCAAGGGAGTTTTTCGCTAAAAAGGCCCAAGCTTACTAAATTCATTTGTGATTCTTAAAGTTCGACTGCAGTCTAAGTTCTCTTGTAATCTATCATATCTGGAACTGTGTGCCGGAGAGGTGGCCACCTCTCACGGTCACTTGACCGTCCAACCCGCTAGATGACTCACAGTCACTGGTGTACACTAGTCCTGGCAGGATAGCTATCAATTGCATCATTGGCAAAGCCAAAGCAGATAGATATCATACTAAAATTTAAACATTTTATGGCAAGACAATACTTGAAATAACTTTAACTCAAAGATTTTGTCATGAAATAACTTGCTTGAATGTAACATTTAAACTCATTTGATATATATGAAACTGAAATTAACAGTTAGATCATCTCATGCATTCATTCGTATAAGAGGCCTACGATACGTAGGGGATCTCTATATACGTATAGTAAAAGTAATGCCCACCTGATTGCAGTGTTTTGCTACTTAAGACAATGATTCTCTTTCCTTAGCGCGATAGGTTACTCAGACGCTTTTGTTTATTTGAACCTTTGATAACACGAAAACATGTGTTCGAGTGAATAATAGAAAAGATAACAACAAATGCAGTGAATCACTATTCACTCATTTCTCTAACTACCCATATTTCCTTAAACGACTATATCTAACTCATATTCAATCGTTCTTCCTTTATCAAAATATTTCATGTACCTTTGAGGATGTAGGAAATTCCATTTTATATTATTCATTTATTTATCTATTATAAATAAAGAATAATTCTATAAACATAAAACGTTTTCCTTTTCCCCATTTAATAATGCCAATCACCAATATATATATATATACACATCAATAGCTCATTTATAATCTAAAAGTGATATTTTATCAACAATAAAACTTTAAAATCCTTAATAGGAATTATTTTGAATCATTTCCATCTCAACAAAACTGTATAGATTCAACTTCAACTAATAAACTGCTTTTACTCCGAACTCGTATGGAGTCGAATTTTATATCAATAGAAACCTCTTTGAGTCTAGTTTAATTGAAAAAAAAAGTATGTTGAAAAACTCCAAGTAGTTTAAGAGATATAGCGAGTTTCCCATCGCCTACCAGATTCGGCAGTTTCTGCCAACTGAAAGTCCAGATTTTTGAAAAATAGCAAACGTTACCTGAATGAGCTCAAATTTTATATGTAGATAGCTAACACATATATCTTCATAGAATAAAAATTTGAGAGCTAAATATCAACATATGGTTACTGAAATAATTAACCTAATCATCTGCCTCACGACAGTTTCAGCAGATACTGGCAGTAGACTTCTCAAATTTTAAAAGAGTAGTAAACGAAGTTCAAATAACATGAAACTTTGTACAAATATTCACCACACTCCCATCTATACCCCAGAAATTTCCCATAATATAATAGAAACGGGAATGCATCGAAATAAGGGCGTCAACTTACCCTTGTCCAAGTGAGCACTAATGGAAGTTGTTCGTCGGGGGTTTTCTGGTCGTCGTTCCGCGATGGTGTTTAGCCGCGAAGGTCTACGACTTAGTCTTCCTCGTGCGAGGTAGATCAGGCTACACAACGGTGTTTTCTCAATCCTTTTTCATCGTAAGGATAGTGAGAAACGAAAGCCGTAAGTTGGCCGGTGGCTAAGTCGGGAATTCGACGTTGGCCTCCGAAGGATATTGCGGCCTTTGGTCAGGAAAATATAGAGAAGGCTTCGGCCTTTCGATTGTTGGGTTTGGTAGCCTGAAGATGGAGGAACGAGTACACGTTCTCGGTTCAGAGCCTAGTGGCCGGTCGGCGAAGAAACAGCCCGGCGAAGGGAGCTCACTTGAGCTCTTGCAAGTAAGAAATTTAAAAAAATTTCTCCTAAACTCTCTCTTGCCTCACACCTCTTGCTGCACTTCTTCCTTCTGCAGAACTCTCCTCAATTTATAGAGGAGTTTCTGCAGATCTATTTAACAAAGGGAGAAAAAAATATACAGTGTTTACAACACTCACAACACTCAACTCACAACCCGTTATACCCCGAGAAAATTACTATCTAATTTTCTCACACCAAAAGCTTCTAACTAAGCTTTTGTCTCAAACCCTCAAACTCTCGTATTTGAGATTTTACTTCAACTCACTCTTGCTCTCTCTAACAGAAAGAAGTATTTTCTGCTTTGGTGTGTTTTTAAACTGCTGCGAATCCTAGCAATTTATAGGCAAAACTGGAATAGTGTTACTGTAGCAAAGGTTGAAAAATCATGCGCATTAGTCCAAAGCAGCCAAAACTTTCAAAGCACCAACTTTTTTTTTTTGACAAATTGTTAGCACCAACTTTTTGACTAACAAGGGAATAGTGTAGGAATTGATGTGTTGGATGAAAAATCGAGACATACGTGTAGTGCCGTGATCTAGTTTCTCCTAGTTCCTGTAATAATTCTCCAATTCTCGTTTAATAAATACTCGTCGTATTTATATAAATTAAATCCTCAATCTTGAGATTTAATACGTGAAAGTCGAAATTAATTCGCGACTTAGTACTAAACATATAAAGCGTGAAATAATAAAATTATTATTAACATAAACTCGAGTTATAATTCTAGCAATTCGATTTAAATAACACGATTTATGAAATCGGTTATAAATCTAAAATTTCTAATACTATTGATTAAATCAATCAACTGGTAATGCAAGGTCTCAAACGTGTAGCTAAACCAATAATTTAATTATTGGTTTGATTCATGATTGAATATTAAATCGCAGCTCTGTATCTCTTATACAGACTTTTGCTGAAATAATATTATCTGAATAAAATAGTCACAATAAATAATTAAAAGAATTTTATAACTAATGCACATGTTTAATCTAATATATATTTAAAAGAGCGGGGCATTACAGAAACCACCCTCGACGGTACGATGCTAGCGTCTATTGGGGGAGGCCTCCCTCAATAGTACGATGTCGTGACCGCTGAGGGAGGCCCCCCTCACGACGCGATGCCCGTGTTCGTTGGGGAAGGCCTTCTCCACGACACGATGCTTGTTTATGATTGTTGATGATGAGGAATGCACTCATGCTGTTTATGATGTTGGAAATGTTTAGTGAGCAAAGGATTTAAAAGAAACTCCTGCCTCTTATGCGATGCTTGTTTATGTTTGCTGATGATGTTAAGTTATGCTTTAGTTTTGGCAACTGCCCACTAAGTACTCTTGTACTTAGCCCTACGTTGTTTATGTTTGTGCAGGTTGAGCTGTGATGGGCGATGAAGTGTTGCTGAGTGGAGTTTTTGTCGAACGTAAAGTAGGCTCAGAAAGGATATATGTCTTCATACATGTATCTCAGTTATGCTTTCCGCTGTAAACTCTGATAATGTTTTAGTCAAGCCTCTAACGATGCCTTTTTCCTTTTAAGGAATATAACGCGTATTCAAGTTCTTTAAGTATCCTTTTTATGCAAACTATGCCTTTTTCCTTTTAAGGAATATTTCACGCATATTCAAGTTCTTTTCGAATCCTTTTTATGCGCCCTTTCTAAACCCGCTTCTTAACCTCCCTTCCCTGGTCATGGTTTCCCGGCTTAATTATCCCTAATTAAGGCCGGTCGTGACAGAATGGTATCAGAGCACTAAGTAAGGCCGGTCGTGACAGAATGGTATTCAGTAATTATTATTTTTCCAAGTTATAACTATGCCCGTGTTCGTTGGGGAAGGCCTTCTCCACGACACGATGCTTGTTTATGATTGTTGATGATGAGGAATGCACTCATGCTGTTTATGATGTTGGAAATGTTTAGTGAGCAAAGGATTTAAAAGAAACTCTTGCCTCTTATGCGATGCTTGTTTATGTTTGCTGATGATGTTAAGTTATGCTTTAGTTTTGGCAACTGCCCACTAAGTACTCTTGTACTTAGCCCTACGTTGTTTATGTTTGTGCAGGTTGAGCTGTGATGAGCGATGAAGTGTTGCTGAGTGGAGTTTTTGTCGAACGTAAAGTAGGCTCAGAAAGGATATATGTCTTCATACATGTATCTCAGTTATGCTTTCCGCTGTAAACTCTGATAATGTTTTAGTCAAGCCTCTAACGATGCCTTTTTCCTTTTAAAGAATATAACGCGTATTCAAGTTCTTTAAGTATCCTTTTTATGCAAACTATGCCTTTTTCATTTTAAGGAATATTTCACGCATATTCAAGTTCTTTTCGAATCCTTTTTATGCGCCCTTTCTAAACCCGCTTCTTAACCTCCCTTCCCTGGTCATGGTTTCCTGGCTTAATTATCCCTAATTAAGGCCGGTCGTGACAGCGGCACTACTCGAAGCTTCATCCGCGACCTCTTCTTCCCATTGCGTTGCGTGCTCGCCTTCGTCTTCGATAATCATGTTGTGCAAAATGATACACGTGAACATGATATCGCTCATCTCCTCCTTGCTCCAAAGACGCGATGGTCCTTTGACGATTGCCCAACGAGCTTGAAGCACGCCGAAAGCTCGTTCGATATCCTTGCGAGCCACTTCCTGCATCACTTTGAACCTCTTTCCCTTCGCGTCCGTCGGATGTGTAGGACTCTTCACGAAAATAGGCCAATTGGGGTAGATGTTGTCAGTCAAGTAGTACTCACTCGTGTAGTAGGAGTTGTTGACTTGATATGTGATCGGTACAACCCTTCCTTGTAGGCGATCGTTGAACAACGTCGAAGAGTTGAGCAAGTTGATGTCGTTGTTCAAACCAAGAGTTCCAAAAAAGGCGTGTCAGATCCATAGATCTTGAGATGCGACAGCTTTGAGGATGATGGTCGGTTCCCCCTGATTGCCACGAGTGTATGCGCCTTGCCATGCCGTTGGACAATTCTTCCACGCCCAATGCATGCAATCGAGGCTCCCTAGCATTCCCGGGAAGTCGTGCTTCGCCTCGTGCAGAGCTAGAAGCGTTTGGTAGTCGGTGGAAATCGGCCTCCTCAGGTAATCCAAGCCGAAGAGTTGGACAATGACTCGATAGAATCTGCGCAAGCACTCCAACGAGGTGGACTCAACAATCCGTAGATACTCGTCGTAATGATCAGCTGCCCCACCATTAGCTAGCATACGGATAGCAACCGTACATTTCTACAACGGTGTGAAGCCGGGTCTGCCAAGTGCATCCGTGCATTGTTGGGAGTATGTATCGGACTGCACGGCATTGACGATGCGCAAAAACAATACACGACGCATACGAAATCGGCGCCGAAAAATGTTGTCAGGGTAGATCGGATTTTCTGCAAAATAATTTGCGTGCAAACGTTGTGCTCCAGCTTCACGGTCCCGATGAATGTACGCCTTCTTTGCCACCTTTCTTTGAGGACGACGGGTTTCCGTCTCCGGATCACCAATAGCTTCAATAATTTGATAAAATTGTTGCACGAGATTGGAGAATTGTTGAGCACGTCGCTTGTCGCCGCTTGATGAAGAGGATGACATTCTTGTAGAGATTTTTTTGAGGTGAAGATGATCTTTTGGAAGTGAATTGAATGGAGATGAAATGGGGTATATATAGATAATGTGAAAAGTTAAAAAAATAAATTGAAAACCTACATTACCGTTGAGAATGCAACGGTCAGTTTTTTTTTAAAATTGAAAACGGTCAAAAACTTTGAAATTAAATCAATTTTTGATTTTTTTTTTATTATTGGGCACGTCCGCCGGACTCGCCATACACATCTCCAACATCGTCCCGCGTCTTCGCTTAACCCCAGTTTTGACCCCTTTGTGTCTCTAGTGCGGCGTGTCTTCGCTCGCACCACGTCGATATGGGTTTTCATCTCCACGCTGGAGATGCTCTAAGAGCATCCACAACCCTTGTGTCTTAGGTTGGTGCTTACATGATGATCCCCATCTAAGCACCAACCCTCCACAGCCCTTGTGTCTTAGGTTGATGCTTAAATCTTCATTTCCACAAAATCTCCAATTCTACACACTTTTTTTAAAAATTCATTACAATAATTAAAAATTAGGTAAAAATTTAAAATGGATTAAAAAATGGTAAATTTTAAAATTCAAAAAAATCATAAACTATAAATACAACAAAACATATTAAAAATATATATATTTTTTAAATCAAACACCTACACCCACCTACCCTTTTCTTTCTTCTTCTTCCCCCATCGTCTTCTGTAATTTTTTTTAAGCGCGTCGCATCCACGCAGAGCAATTTTTCGGCCTTCGTATCGATGCTCCAAGGTAGGGGTGAGCAGTCGGTCCGGACCAGACCGAACCGACGAAACCGAGGACCAAATTTTTAATATTTTTTGGACCGAATCAGACCAACTGAAACCCTAGGACCGAACCGAAATCGGACCGAAACTGCCATCGTTCTCGGTCTGATTCGGTCCAAAACCGACCATTTTTAAAATATTAAAAATTAATAAAAATATTAATAATATTAATAAAAATATTAATAAAAACATTAGAAATTAATAAAAATATTAGAAATTAATAAAAATATTAATAATATTAATAAAAATATTAAATATATATTTAAAATATATATTCGATTCGGTCTGGTTTTCGTCGGTTTTGGCCTCCCCGGGACCGGGACCGAATTGAAATATTTTCGGTTCAAGAAAATAGGACCGGACCGGACCAATACATGGACCAAAACCGATCCGGACCGGAAAACCGATCGGTTCGGCCTAGTCCGTCAGTTTTGGTCCAATTTTGCTCACCCCTACTCTTGGGAGACACGGCGTCGATACAGGCCGCGTCACCAGCCCTTCGTTTTTCCTTCGTGTGGATGCTCTAAAGGTTCCCATCACTTTAGTCACAACACTCTCTCCATTTTCCTCGCAGCCTGATACATGCTCACGACCGTGGACACGATCATAACTTACGATAGGCCGTGATATTCGAAATTTCATTAATTGAACTGCAGATTTGGTGAATCTTTTCGGATGAGACTATGTATTTAATAAAGTTTGAGAGTAAGAGTTTGTTGGTGGTAGTAATAGTGTGAGACTTGTGGTTGTTTAACACAACATAAGTTCATAACATTTTACAAAAGAAACAAAAACAACCACACAAAAAAAAATCAAAATCCTTATAATAGAATTCGAAACATCGGCCCAACGAGAAGAAGAAAACTTTAACAGAGGCGCCTTCGTGGTTCTCACTTCAAATAAAGGTATGCATAATGCGTCTACTAGTCGAAAAATGAATTATGGAAAACGTGATCTTATGGTCACGATGGTGGACACGATAGGTGCCCACGATGGGTTCTTAACCTCACGATGGTAATTTTATCATCGGCTTTCATGATTGTTTCATTGTTGAAGGTTTTGATTTCATGTAAACATATATGTTGATCATGAATATTGTTTTATTTTGTTTCAAGTAGGTTGCATATGATTTTAAATTTCAATGTCACGTTATTATGGTCACATTAGATTTTATTAAGCTATACTAGTCCCCACAATCGCTACCAGCGACCGTCGGCACAATGGAGCTCACCATCGTGCCCATGGTCGTTGCTTCATTGGTCACGATGGTGAGCTCCATTGTGCCGACGGTCGGTGGCAGCGATCGTGGGGTTGGCAGACGAAGCTCTGAAAGTTCTTTTGATGATTTGTTAACAATTTATTATCTTTTGTTCATCTCAGATGTCGGGGCGACGTATTATGATATATTATGGTGGTCGTTGGGAGCGATCGACATATATAAATGGTGATTTCTTTGTTGGTTATATCGATTCTGGCATAATTAATCGTGCTAACCTCGTGGAGCTTATTAGAAAGGGTTTGTGCGGTGGAAAAATGATCGAATATGCATTATGGTACATCACAACATTAATGGAATTAAAGCAAAAATTCTATCGAGGGGCGATATAGTGTTGCTTCGATGGTTAGCGGATCCTTGAAAGGATCCGGAGGTTTATGTGATTAAGAACGACGGCACTTCCGGCCCCGAGATTAATATGAACCGTAGCATTGTGAAAGGTAGTACCTCGGGTGTACATCACGATAATATATATAAAAGAATGTTGTATCATGAGGAAGATGATGAAGATGAGTTCGATGAGGATTATGAGGAAGATAAAGCGGTGTCTACATCTGAAGATGAAGTAGAAGATCGTCGTAGAGAAATGCTTGATTCAATGAAAGAAGAATTTTTAGCTTGGGTTGGACAGCCGACAGAAATGGATAGCCTTATGGGGCAGCGACATTTTTCATAGATCATCAGTCTGCAAGTGATGTTGAGCATTAACATTCCTTGCACAATTGGATTATTCCATTTCCAAACTTTAACAGCATACTATCATCGGGGTGGGTCGAGCAACCTTCACCAGTCACTAGTAAGCTCGAGTTAAGGGTCATATTTCAATCCAAGGCAGAGTTGTAGGAATGTATCATTTGGAGCATTACTTGGAGTGTGTTACCGATCGTTCTGCAGATTCCTGTGTAGTGTGCCTCTATAGAAGGGGTAGAAAGAATTGCATTTTTAGATTATGTGTTGTAGAGGGTGCAACTATTTAGAGAATTAGTAAGTTGACATTGGATCACACATGTCAGGTGGATTTGAATTGTGCTACTACAACACGGTCTATGAGTGGCGAGGTTGCTGCATATTATTTTGCTAAAAAAATAATCGATGGGAATGTTGTTTTGAGGCCAAAAGAAATTATTGCAAAGATGCGTAGTATATATGGCGTTGAAACTCTATATTGCTTCGCAGTCCGAACTAGGCTAGCGATAGAGAGAATGTATGGTGACTTCAACATGTCATATCAAAGGCTTCCATCGTATCTGTATTTGTTGAAACAATATAATCCAAGGTCTATTTATGATTTGCAGACGACTCATGAGGGAGTGTTCTACCACATGCTTGTTGCCCTCAGACAAAGTATTCGAGCATTTAAGTAGTATCTACAACCGGTGATTATAATAGATGGGACCCACCTCAAGGAAAAGAACAGATGAGTATTATTTGTTGCTATGACAAAGGATGAGAACGAACAAGTGTTCCCTCTAGCGATTGGCCTCGGTCCGATAGACAACGATGAGTCCTGGACTTATTTTCTCTATAACCTTCGCAGTCCAGGACTTAATTATGACTTATGAGTGACCAACATAAGAGCATTGAGAATGCAGTTCTAAGTCATGTATCTAAATGCATTCCATGGGTTGTGTTATCACCATTTGCTGAATAATCTGACGCTCTATGGGAAGACCGTCTTCTATAAAGTAGCATATTTTTATCGTCAGGAAGAGTTCAAAAATTTCTTTTCATTACTGCACGATGCAAGTCCTAATAGAGCTCACTGGCGACTTTTTTAAATTGGACCGGAGAGGTGGACTAGGTCAAAGTGTTCGGTACGACGCTATGGATTATTGACCTCTAATGCAACTAAATGCTTGAACTCTTGGTTGTGGTGGGCTAGGCATTTACCAGTGAGCTCCTTACTTTAATCATTTCGCATACTTTCGGACAATTGATTTGACAAGCGACGTACAACGACAGAATCGAGAGATCATGTGTTCACAGTGTCTACTTTAAATTAGCTTTTCAATTCTATGCAAGGAAGTCTCCCTCTTCCTGTCCGAGCTACCACCGTACATGTGTATAAAGTAGAAGAAAATAATAAACAATATCAAGTCGATCTTCAGAATTGGACATGTGATTGTCGAAAGTTTGATGAGGATAAGATTCCCTGCAAGCATGTTGTTGCCACTATAAGGTAAAATAATAAATTATTTTATATAATTTATTTTTAATTCATTTTAAAATAAAATTATATTGTTTTATCAGGCGGGTGGACAATGGTTTGTGTGTGTACGATTTCGCACATAAATATTTCAAACAACATGAGTTCAAACAGACTTATGCTGAACATGTTAGTCTAATAGCACATTTGGATGACTGGTATGTGCCGGCGGAGTTCTCATCAATCCTGTGTAGTCCTCCCGAGAATGTACGTCAGGTCGGTCGTCTAAGGATGAGCCGTGCTCGGTCAGCAGTTGAAGGACTAACCTCACAAAGGCCTCAAGCGTCCTCTAGGTGTAACGGAACTGGGCACAATAGGAAAAACAAGCACAATATCTATCCTCGTAGGTGGTGTAAATTTAAATATTCATGTACGAGAAACAGATGAGCAACTTTTTCATGATACGGGGGGAGCACCACCAAGCCGAACGCGCCGGAGGAAAAAAAGATGCAGTAATTATCGTGGTGAAGGTCATGATATAAGGGCATGTTCAATGCCCCTCCAAGAAGAAATATAACAGTTATTAAACTTTTCGTGTCAGCCACCGTGACGACAATGGCATACCTATGATCATGGTCACGGTGGCTTTTGCGTGCCATCATGAGTTATTAAACTCATTTGATTTCACCGAAAAGTATGATTATTGACTTGTTTTATGTATTATATTAAACAATATTTTGTTAATCACGTTTAGTTTGTAATATTGAACAAACGATGAACGATTCGAAGTTATATACATTGAGACTATGAAGATCTAAGTTGAATATATATGTAAAAATTTCACAATATATATTATGTCATGACACATTTCACACCAATATTTTAATGATGTGTTTTAAGATGTAATTGTTCGATCAACTATATATTACAATATTGTTTAAGAGATATATAACATGTTTAAAGTTAATACAACCGATTAAAACGCCATTAATTTCATAAATACCATAATCTCATGATAATGGGGCACGATCGTGCACACGACCATGAGAACGATGGGAAGGCCGCGACAATGGACACGATCGTGCCCAAGGTGGCGTGGACACGATCATAATCATGATGGCTTTTGCGCGCCGTAGTGAGATTATTAAAATCAATTATTTTCTTCTAAAAATGTGATTATTGATTTGTTTAATGTGTTATATTCTGCTTTCAATAATATTTTGCTAATAACTCAACCTTCTAATCAAGAAGGCGAATTCTCACAGTGACCCAGTGATTCCCACCGACGAGACAAATTACAATAATTTGTTCAAAGCAAAATATACTTAAATGAAGCAATGATATGTGCAAATCCAAATTACACTAGCATATTCATATAATTATAAACTTGCATATTTTTCATTCCACCACGGAATAGCATTTGGTGTATCTAGCCATTTAACCAATATCTCTAGTCCTTGAGACAGAATACATTTGACATATGTCGGCTTTCCCTTCACCCTTTTGAATCCGGGATAATTCGGATGCAATTGGGTAAGCTCACCTAACGAACAACCTACAAAAGTTACAACACACAAGTTCAATAAAATCTCTCTTACATAATAATGATTACAAAAAAACAAAATTAAAACTTACATAAAAATCACAACCAACCACAATCATAGACAGGACTTTTTTTCTAGTATTGATACCCCGGACACACGTGCGAGTAGAAAGCACGTATTGATCTTTTATCTGACAAATATAAAATTTGAGGTTTAGAAAACACGTGTACATAACACAATACAAATTAGCAATTACAACTTACAGCTTCGGTGAAGTCCATCCTCTACAATGTCAAATAATTTTTTATTTAAAGCGACATTTTTTCTTAAATACAACAACCACTTCAGGCCCACTCCTTCTAAACTCTATGTAATCTTTCCTCAATATCCAGACGGACCTTCGCCTTGAAAGGAGTTCAAACAGCAGCAGATGGTCTACGCACTCGAGGACCCAAGCTTAGCTGTGTGTAGATCATGACCACACTGAGGTGAGTGTAGATCACAGGCATCGAGTGGGATGTAGGTCCAGTAAGACGTTCCCTTGATAGGAAAGTGTTGCACAGGCTACACAGGCAGAAAGAGATGGACAAACAACTCATGTTGTAGCTACGAAGAAGTAGCCTCATCGATCAGGTTCAGCTGAGAATGGGGGAAGGGGTCCTGCTCTTGCTGAGAGTGCTGGGAAGGAATCTGAGAGTGGTGGAAGGGGTCCTCCGGATGCTTAGAGTGGTGAGAACGAATCTGCTCATGCTAAGAATGGTGGGAACGAATCTGGGAGTGGTGGGATGGGCCCCACTGATGCTCAGAGTGGTGGAAGAGGTTAGGGGTGAGCATCGGTTCGGTTCGGTGCAAAACCGAACCAAAAATCCAAAACCGAAACCGAACCGATGGTTAAAATTGGAACCGAACCGCACCAATTGGGGGTGCCAAACCGAACCGGTAAAACCGTCGGTTTCGGTTCGGTTTACCGAACCAACTCAAAAAAAAACTTTTTTTTTCGAAAAAAAAACAATTAAAAACCTATAAAATAATGTAAAATTATAATTATATAATTTATGAAAAAACCAATTAATATATTATAAAATATATAAAATATAAATATATAATAATATATTATAAAATATATAAAATATAAATATATAATAAAATATTATAAAATATAAATATATAAACCAATTAAAAATTAGAAAATTGAATATATATTATAAAATATAAATATATAATAAAGAGTTAATATATAAAACTATCCACTTTCATATTGTAAAGATAAAAATTGTCCACTAAGATAAAAATAATAAAAATTGTCCACTTTTTAATTGAAAAGACAGAAATACCCCTTACTTTAAAATTTAAAAAAATGGCCACTCATTTCTGTCTTTTTCTCCTCTCTCTTCACCTTCACGTCACTCTCTCTCTCTCTCTCTCTCTCTCTCTCCCTCTTACTCTCCTTCTTGTCCTCGCCGCCGCTCCACAGTTGCCGCCCACCACCACCGCTACACTGCTGTTCTGAAACGGAGGGAGCCTCGCACGCGGCAGCGTTGTTCCGCCACTGCTGACTCGCCGGGGAAGAAGACGCGCTTCTGGCTCGGCACCTTTGACTCCGCCGCGCCGCCTCCCCCGGTCCGGTGCTCCGCCTTCCCCGGTCCGACGCGCCGCCTCCCTGGTTCGACGCACCTTCGGAAGCCTCTCTCTCCGTTCGCCTACATCAACGCATCCTCTGTGCCTCGGAGAAAAAAAACGCAGCCGCCGCCATACTCATTCTTTTTCTTTATTTTGCTTTTCAATTAGTTCTCGATTTTTGAGAAAAACATTTGACGAATTCAAATGTTGAAGATTGGTTTTGATTAAGAACAACACGTTTTCCTAGAATTACAAATGCATATCTATGAGATTTTATTTTACTACATTAATTTGTAAGTATTAGTATTTGATTTTTCCATTCTCTACAGAAACTTGTTTAATTTTGATTCTTTTATCTAAAGTTTAAATTGAAGGTGCTATGTTAGTATATCATTGCCTGATATTCGCCTAAATTTGGATCTGGTTCGCCAAGAAGAGTTACCAAGAACAGTTATGGTTAATTTATTCTTTTTATTTGAAGTTAGATCTATGAATTCGTGAATCTATAAATTTACAGCTTAATATTTGTGAATTCACAATCAGATTTATGAATTCACAACTTAATGTTCTTGAATTCACAACCAGCTCGATGAATTCACAATTTAATGTTCTTGAATTCACAACCAGCTCGATGAATTCACAACTTAATATTCTTGAATTCACAACTAAAATTCGAATTCACAACCAAAATAAATTTTAGTTTTAGTTGTGAATTCAAACTTTAAAAACTCAAATTCACAATTATTTGAATTAAATTCTGGTTGTGAATTCGACTGATTGTGAATTCACAACAAAACAATTCTGATTGTGAATTAAATTTTGGTTGTGAATTCACACCCAGTCGAATTCACAACCAAAAAGTTCTGATTGTGAATTAAATTTTAGGGTTTAGGGTTTAGGGTTTAGGTTTCACAACTAGGGTTTACGGTTTCAGTTTAATTCAGTTGTGAATTTACTATTTCAGTTCAGTTGTGAATTCACAATCATAATAATTCATAACTAGGGTTTACGGTTTCAGTTCAGTTGTGAATTCACAATCATAATAATTCACAACTAGGGTTTAGGTTTAGGATTTAGGGTTTAGGGTTCAGTTCAGTTCAATTGTAAATTTACTGATTAAATTCATTTGTGAATTTATTGTTTCAGTTCAGTTGTGAATTCACAATCGTAATAATTCACAGGGTTTGGGTTTAGGGTTTCAGTTTAGTTCAGGTTTCAGTTCAGTTGTGAATTCATAATTGTAATAATTCACAACTAGGGTTTAGGTTTAAGGTTTAGTGTTTCAGTTCAGTTCAGTTGTGAATTCACAATCGTAACAATTCACAACTAGGGTTTAGGTTTAGGGTTTAGGGTTTCAGTTCAGTTCAGTTGTGAATTTACTGATTAAGTTCAATTGTGAATTTACTGTTTCAGTTTAGTTGTGAATTCACAATCGTAATAATTCACAACTAGGGTTTAGGTTTAGGGTTTCGATTCAGTTCAGTTGTAAATTTACTATTTCAGTTCAGTTGTGAATTCACAATTTTAATAATTCACAACTAGGGTTTAGGTTTAGGGTTTAGTGTTTCAGTTCAGTTCAGTTGTGAATTTACTGTTTCAGTTCAGTTGTGAATTCACAATTGTAATAATTCACAACTAAGGTTCAGGTTTAGGGTTTAGTGTTTCAGTTCAGTTCAGTTGTGAATTCACAATCGTAATAATTCACAACTAGGGTTTAGGTTTAGGGTTTAGGGTTTAGGGTTTAGGGTTTCAGTTCAGTTCAGTTGTGAATTCAAAACCAAAAAAATCTGGTTGTGAATTAAATTTTGATTGTGAATTCGACTCGTTGTGAATTCACAAACAAAAAATTATGGTTGTGAATTCGATTGGTTGTGAATTCACAATTCACAACCAGAGTGAATTCACAACCAAAAAATTTTTGTTGTGAATTCACACTGGTTGTGAATTGCGGGATTTTTTAAAGGGGTGATGTAAAGTTGACATTTTTTTAAATTTTAATGTGAAGGGTATTTTCTTAACAGTGGATATTTTTTTAAGTTTTTTATTTTAGTGGACATTTTTTATTTTTACAATATGAAAGTGGCCATTTTAAAAATCCACTCTATAATAAAATATTAATATTTATTGGTTCGGTTCGGTTTAAAATCGAACCAAAAACTAAAAACCGAAACCGAACCGAAACTTATCGGTTTTTAATTTTCGGAACCGAACCAATAGATTTGGGACCGAACCGCACCAAAATGGTTCGGTTCGGTTCAGTTTTGCATTTCGGTTCGGTTTCTGCTCACCCTTAGAAGAGGTCCTGCTGATCAAGGGGGTATCTTATGACTCCCAATCGAGTGCTGTGGAGGACTCCTAGACCGCCTTAGCATAAAGAATGACTCATTTTTTGAGTCAGTCGAGCAACAAAGCCAGTATCAGACTCGTCGTTTAAACTTGCCCTCAGTCGGTGCTCGATGTCATCACCTGATGAGCCCAAGTTTATGCTATGTTTTTGTGTCTGTTTTAGGTCTAGATAAAGTCTTTTTTCTTATTTTGTCAATGTCGTGTCGCCTGGGAGAGCGTAGTTCCAAGGCAGGCCCACTGTTTGGGCAAGATATGCTTTTGGGGCATGATGTTGCTGCATTCCACGAAAGAGGTACGGTTTTGATGCAAGGTAGTTTGGGAGTGCATGATGAGCTATTTAAGGATCAAAAGTCCGAACATCAGCAAGTTGGGCAAACCAGTCCTTTGACCATAAGTACCGCGTGGGATCCAGCAGGCATAGAGGATAATGATGAGTAAGGAAGGCAGAAGCAGCGCATCAGACGGGCGAGGTAGGATTGCGGTGTAGACGCTTGATATGGGCAGAAGGCGGCAACACCCAAGAAGAGGCCGACAAGGTTAAATCCATACCTTGTACATAGAAGGAAAGAAATCTTCAAGATACTAGGTCTGAAGATTTGGGTGCATCTCCATTCCAAAATGGATTCGGCTGCAACACCATGGGCTGGGCTTTCTGTTGCCCTAATCGCGCCTATTAATACCCGAGGATCACTCCAAGGGCGGACGTATTCAGTGACTGGCTGCTGCGCAAGGAATTTGTTTTGCTGGAAGTTTAAGATTTGCCCAAGTTGTGGGCATAGTTAGTTTTTAATTTTGCTTATGCTTGGAATGACATTTTTGGTTGTAAGTACTTATTTACTTTAGTAATTTAATCTAGTACTTTGTCTTTATGTTTTTCATTATTGTTTTTGCCTTTGTCATTTACTTTATGTCTAGCTAAATTTATATTATGATTTGGGCAAGATAAGCTGAACAAGAACACTTAACTCGAGAGGTCTAATTGGGCATAATAACTGCATGCGTATATTTCCGATACACTAGGTTTGATTAAAATACGGTTTGGGAAACTTGGTTGATTAACTGATCACTAGTTAACTAGGGTGTTTTGGCCACTAGTAACCTCTGGGCAAAGACGAGACGCCATCGACCTCAGGAGAGTACAACGAGTGTTGGATCCGTGACTGTGGTGAAATATTCCATGCAAGAGTCAAGTTAGTTCTATCTAAATCCACATGCATCTAGGGCATAACATTCTCAAGCGAGAGGCCAACGTAAGGAATGTATTTCTGCCCAGGATAGTTAAATTCCATTAGCTGATAACTTCTAAAGGGTTATGTACTGGAAGGATAGATTGGGCAGAGGGTTGTTACGTGTGTGACGTGTGACAATTGGGGGCGTAGTTGTCTTTTGCCTATAACCAACTAGTATACAAGTGTAGTGAAATATCTTCGAACCAATGACTGAGTGCTTACTTCATGTTTAGTGAATTGAAGCCAAGTCAGAATTGTTTTGTTATTTGATCAAGTTACTTTTATTATTTCAGTTTGGTCTGAGACCTTATGCTGCCCATAAGAAGTTGTGGTCAGAACCATCAGAAATAAAACCCTTTTTAGTGACACCCTTGCAGGAGAGATTACACTCAGTTCCCTATGGATTCGACTCTGGACTTACTGCTAGCTAACCTAGTTGTGGGCACATGATAAATTTATTTGCGCGAAGTTCAAACGACGGCTTCGTCAAATTCGTGTCGTTGCCGGGGAACTGAGAGCGCTAGTAATTTCTTTTGCGATTTTGTGTTGAGTTTTACCTTATTGTATGTATCTCCGTCGCACCAGGAGTGCAGAGAACGAAGATTTGCTTTTTGATCCTGAGATCAAGAGAATTGCACGCAACAACAACAGAGACAGACGTGGGGCAGAGCGAGAGGCACGAGTAATCGGAGACCAAGAAGAAGATATGGTTGCATAGAACCCAACCGACAAGACCTTGCAGGACATGATGCTCCCAAACAATCTGAACCTCTAGCCAACAGGGATTGTGTTGCCCGAGATCACTGGAAATTGGGAGTTGAAACACACACTGATCCAGATATTGCCCAAATTCAGTGATATGCCCGGAGGGGATCCTCAAAGACACTTGCAAGATTTTGAGATGGCTTGTAGAACCATACGCACTACAAATGCTACCCTTACTTTTTTGTTCTCTCTTCTAGAGGGGGCGAGGGAGTGGTTATATGATCTGCCCGAAGGCAGCACCACGACCTGGCAGCAGTTGCAGACAAAATTTCTGGAGAAAATTTTTCCGGCCAACCGAATTCAGAATTAGAGGACCCGTATAAGCAACATCAAGATGGGGTCAGGAGAGATCCTATACGATTATAGGGGAAGGTTCGAACAAATGCTAGCCAAATGCCCACAACACCAAATACCGGAGCATGACCTTATCCGGTACTTTGTGGGAGGACTTCGAAGGCAAGATAGACAATGGTTACATGCTGCTTGTGAAGGATCCATTTTGAACAAATCAGCGGCAGAGACATTTAAACTCATAGCCTAGATGGCCGAGGAGTCAACGGACGAAGAAGGCACAATTGTAAGAAACCCTCCACCACCAGTACCTTCTGCCCAGGACGAAAAGATTGACAACCTGTGTAACACTCTAGAGAGGTTCATGACCAACTAAGTCCCGGTAATAAAGAAACTAGTGAAGGCGTGCCAACTCTGCATGGCCCATACCCATGCAACCGACGAATGTCCTCAATTTTTTGGGGAAGAATAGGAGGTCAACGCACTTAGGCAACCGAGGGGAAACAATAAAGGTAATGGTCAGAAACACTTTGAGCCCTACAGACAATAGTTTAACAATCAAAGATGGAGACATCATGAGAACCTGAGATATGACAACAACAACAACAACAACAACCTTCTGGGAGCCAACTAGGGACCACCAGTGAACCAACAGCAGTAACCACAACAGCCTCAATAGGCAAGAAGACCTTTCCTAGCAGAACTTGTGCATTCCATGGCACAAGAAAATGCAAAAGCCCAGCAGGAGACAGGAAAGTTCAAGATGGAAACTCGAGGGGGATGGGGGGGAATGCAAAATATCAATGCTCAGTTATCCCATCTTGCCCAAGCAATCACTAGGCTAGAAGCAGGGATAGCTTCTGATAACACTCATGTTTCCATAGTTTTTTATGTTCATATGATGTTAATTTTATAGAAAATTGAGTGTTGGATGATTGTTTTATGCTTATATTGCTTTATCTTGTGAAACATGATTCTTGCTCGAACTTTGAAAAAATTTACAGGATTATTGAGTTCAATTTTGGAAAAACGGTCTGAAATAGAAATTGTAGTTCTTCTTGAGAAGAGTTCGTGAGCACAAATGGATCTCAAATCGAAGTTTGGACGAGAAAGCTATGACCGAAATAAGAAAGTCGCACGTAGTAGTGGCGACCCGGCAGTGAGCGCCGTGTGAAGAAGGATTTTTGCACCAACGCCGGCGACCCAGCCGGCAACCGCCGGCCAGACCGCCGGGAAAGTCGCCGAAAAGTGCCTGTTTTTGGCCTAGAATGCGGCGGTCAACGCCGAGGCCACCGCGGGTCCGAAAATTTGATATTTTTAGGCTTTTTCTGTGTTATTTTCTAGCTCAAACTCTGTATTTTACCCTAACACTATATATAGGTCCTCTTTTGACCTATTTAGGGTTCCCAACTTTAGTTTTTTAGTTTCATAGCTTTAGATTATTATTGCTTTCCAGTTTTTAGAGTTTGGATCAGATTTCTGTAAGGATTGAAGATTCAAGATTGTTCATCGGTTTTATTCAGAGTTTTATTTAATTCAGTTCTTTCAATTTCTGTCTTTTTAATTATGTTTATGTTTTCTTTTACCATATCTGGCTAAGTTTTTAATCTGATTCTAGGGTTTGTAAATAGTTAATTGAATTCATGTGATTTATTTGTTAATGTCTATTTGCCTTCCAGTTTATGATTCATAATTCCTGGTGCTTGAATTCTTGTAAATTATCTGGTCAATAATTTGCATATGTAGCTATTTGGTTTGAGACCTAGCGAAGATAACTGTTTAGCGGATTCATGAATGTATGATATGATTTTAACCTTGAGACCTAGCGGAGATAGGTGGATCATAGAGAGCTATTCTTATGTGCTTCTGGGAGTTAGTAGATTTTCTTGAGACCTAGCGGAGATAGAGAATTTACTAATCTAAGATCGTTGTTGCTCTAGCGAGAGTAATTGATTAATTAAGTGATCTCTCATCATAACTGGATTAAACTGATTAATAGGATTATGTTGGGAACTTAATGAAATATCTTACTCCTTGTTTTGATGATACCAAAATCAATAGGTTTATTTTGTAATAGACTAGAACTGCTCGAACTCAAGTGTTAGAGTTCTTTTTCTAGTTTAGTTGTTGTTCTGAAGACTGAAGACTGAAGAACGAAGGACTGAAGACTGAAGACTGAAGTTGCCGACTGAAGCAACAGTCGAAGAATTAGTTTTGGACTGATTACTTAATGCGTGCCACGTGGAATCAGCGGACTGATACTAAAGTCAAGTATCAGTTAAACATTCTTCCTCAGACTGAACCTCCAACGTTCAAAGGAAGCCACATACTCCAGAAGTACATCCGTATTAAATGCAGAGATCTCAGGATCGTCCTTTCTCTGCAGAGGATACTCCTCTTTGGTAATTACCTTTTCAGAGATGTCGCCTCTCCTGCTCTTCAAAATGGCTGTTCTCACCAAATAAGGAACCTCGAAGATTGAAGCCTCAGTCCAAATTCAAATTACTCTCTAACGGAAGAAATCTTGAAGACCTTCTCCGCCAACAGATCTATTCAAGACTTCTCCTATAAATAGTGCTCGATGATCACTTCAATCTTCACCGATTCAACAACATAAGCTGAAACTCTGCCAAAATTGTTTCTCAGCTAAAGCCCAAACTCTCCAAAGTTTGAATCGAAGAAGAGAATCCCAAAGCCAAAAATCAGTCACTGCTGATTACATAAATTCTCTTAGACCTTAGGCAAACCTTGTTTATCCAAAGCCTAGGTCAAACTAACTCCAAAGAACTTGTTCTTTGAAGTTTAGTTGGCAAGTTTTCAAACCTCCCTTCGACCGACAGAATCGAGTGTTTGAGTTGCAAAGGAGTTCAGGAAGGTACTCTGTCTCCATGAGATCCTAGTGACCAGAGCGTGCTAGGAGTGAGAAATCCAACAAGGTGTGTTGGTTTTGAAGATTGGATCTTCAGTTGTTTCGGTTGTGTGCACCCGCAAGCACACGTTTCGGTTTGCTGTGCACCCGTAAGCACGAGCATCGATTTGAAGTGTACCCGTAAGCACTTGCAGAGTGAAGTTGTTGGTTTGATCAATCGACCGTGGATGTAGGAAGTATTTTCCGAACCACGTAAAAATCTCTGTCTCATTTACAGCTTTTAGTACTTACTTTCTTAATTGTGCTCTTCCCTTTGTAAACTGAAAACTGATTAAGTGCAAAGACAAACTTATGATTAACAACTTGCTCAACTCACAGGCTATTGCAAAACACAAGTTTTTCGCTGCGTGTGTTATCAGTCTGATTGATCTATCTTCTGATAGTCAGTAAGATTTATAACATCTCTGTTTAACAAACTCAACTGAAGCTTTACGTGCATCAGTTAAGTTCTTTTGACTTAACTGATAACTCCTTACTGAAGAGTATTCAGTCTCAGTCGTCAACCCTGTTTTGGTCAAAACTCCTTTCAGTTAACAGGTGTCTGAGTTTGTGTTAAAAGTTTCGTTTTGATCTCTGTGTTGAGATTTCAAAAATAGCCTAGAGGTGTATTCCCCCCATACACCTGTTCGAGACCCTCCGGACCTACAGATTAATAGATTGATTATGTAGATTTAGTTAATGAATTTACTACCCTAGAATCAGTTGTTTTTATTATTTGAATTTTCTTCTTAAATTTTATTTGCTGCTATTTGAATTTAGCTTTAGTTAAATCTTCTTCATATTGTGTTTGCCTGTCTACTGTGATAGTTTGTTTAGGGAGTAGTTAGGGTTATTTCGTTTATCAGTCCCTGTGGATACGATACTCGGTTACTGATTATTTGCTACAATTGCACCGTGTTAGTTGCGGTATTTTATGCTAAGAAATTAGTGATCAGTTTCCTGCCCAAGTGGAGGTTAAGAAGGTGAATGTTGTGACACTTAAAAGTGGGAAAGAATTACCCCCAGCGGTCAAGGAATCGGAAGAAGAACATATGGATCAAGAGGAGAAAGAGGAGATTGGAATAGGTTCAGCAGATGAAGAGGAGTTTGCCCGAGAGAAAGCTACCAAGAAGAAAGCAGCTGAAAAACAAAAGGCGGAGAAACCCAATGAACCTGAGCCCAGGATACCCTTCCCAGGAAGACTAGCTAAGGAACAAGAAAAAGAAAAGTTGACCGAGATGTTGCAGGTATTCAAAAAAGTAGAAATCAATTTGCCCTTACCAAACGCTTTGCGCTTATACCCAGATGCGCGAAATTCCTGAAGGAGTTGTGCATCCGAAAGGTGAAGTACACGAACGATGCCAGATTTCAAGTGGGCGAAAGTGTGTCGGCGGTCCTACAGCATGATATGCCCATAAAGTGTGGAGATCCAGGGATGTTCTACGTTTCCTGCGTAATTGGCACAATGAAGATCGAGAAGGCGATGCTTGACTTGGGAGCATCTATCAATGTTATGCCTTTATCGATGTATCAGGACTTAGAGATGGGACCTCTTAAACCAACCAGGGTGGTGATACAATTGGTGGACAGATCCAATGTATATCCCAAGGGCATATTAGAAGATGTCCTTGTCAAGGTAGAAGAGTTGATCTTTTCGGTAGATTTTTACATTCTCGATATGGGGAAGTCAAAAGTACGAGAACCAGTGATGCTGCTCGGGAGGCCATTCCTGAAAACTGCTAGGACACGCATAGACTGTGATACGGGCAAATTGGCATGTCAGTTTGCGAGGGAGACAATGACCTTTGATATCTACCAAGCCATGAAGCACCTTATAGACATTGAGATGGTAAAGAGTGTGGATTTGGTCGAGCAGATCGTAGAAGATCAGTTGCCCCAACTAACACTTCTCGATTCACGGTAGCCTGACATAACATATTGCCCACAATGAACATATGAGGGAAGCAATCGAAATGCTAGATACCTTGATAGGAGAAGTAGGATATACTGAAGCTTTGAGTATACCCAACATCAAGCCAGAAGATCGGTTGGTACCATCCCTTGAAAGAGCACTAATGCTGGAATTAAAACCTTTGCTCAAGCATCTGAAGTACATCTATTTGGGTGAGAACGAGACTTTGCTTGTAATCATTAATGTCGAGCTAACCTAGGAAGAAGAAGAAGAACAAGTTAAGGAAGTTTTGAGCATGCATAAATAGGCGATTGGCTAGACCCTAGCTGACATCAAGGGCATAAGCCCAACTGTGTGCATGCATCATATTCTCATAGAAGAAGACGCAGTACCAGTCCGTGATCCACAACGAAAGCTTAATCCAGCCATGAAGAAAATGTTCATGAAGGAAATTCTCAAACTGCTCGATCTGGGCATAATCAACCCAGTGTCGGACAGCCGGTGGGTAAGCCCAGTGCACGTTGTGCCCAACAAGTCGGGCATACAAGTGGTGAAAAATGAGAAACATTAACTCATCGCCACCCAACTTCAGATAGGATGGAGGGTATGCATCGATTATCGAAAGCTAAACCAAAAGACAATGAATGACCATTTTCCTCTGCCTTTCATCAATGAGATGCTTGAAAGAGTTGCGGGTAATCAATACTTTTATTTCCTAGACGATTACTCGGGCTACATGTAGATTTGGGTAGCAGAGGAAGATCAGGGCAAGAAAACCTTCACCTGGCCCTTCGGAACTTTCGCATATAGGAGGATGCCATTTGGGCTATGCAATGCTCCGGGTACCTTCCAAAGGTGCATGATGAGCATATTCTCTGACCTACTCGAGAACTGCATCGAGGTTTTTATGGACGACTTCACGGTCTATAGGCAAACCTTCGATTCATGCCTTGCCAATCTGGGCAAAGTAATGAAAAAATGTGTTAAAAAAAGCCTTGTACTGAATTATGAGAAGTGTCACTTCATAGTCAAAGAAGGGATCATACTCGGACATGTCATCTCGGGCAGAGGAATTGAAGTTGACAAAGCTAAAATTGAGATCATTGCAAAACTTCCATACCCAACGAACACCAAGCAGTTGAGAGGATTCCTTGGGCATGCAGGTTTCTACAGAAGATTCGTAAAGGACTTTGCCAAGATAGCTAAGCCTATGACCAGATTGCTCCAGAATGAAGTGGAATGGAACTTTGACGAGGAATGCAAGAAAGCTTTTCACATCTTGAAGAACAATTTAGTCACAGCACCTGTTATCCAGCCACCCAATTGGGGAATGCCTTTCGAGGTAATGTGTGATGCTAGTGATTATACCGTGGTAGCAGTTCTTAGGCAAAAACGAGAAAATGAGAGCCACGTCATTTACTATGCATACAAAACCCTCAATGGAGCCCAGATCAACTATACGACCACAGAGAAGGAATTATTGGCTGTGGTTTTCGCTTTTGAAAAGTTCTGGTCTTATTTATTGGGAGGAAAAATAATTGTTTATATCGACCATGCTGCTCTGAAGTACCTTATGGCCAAGAAGGATTCTAAGCCCAGACTAATTCGATGGATCTTGCTTTTGCAAGAGTTTGACGTGGAGATCAAAGATAAAGTCGGGGCACAAAATCAAGTGGCAGATCATTTAAGTAGGATAGTACGAAAAGACGATGGAGAACCCATTGGGGAGATGTTCCCAGATGAACAACTCACCTATGCTAAGACAGAAAGGAGGACCCATGGTATGCATACCTATGCAATTACATCAGTTCAGGGTATTATATGGACTAAGCTATGTGGATTTTGAAGCTTGATGGAGTTTTATGATGGGGCTGTAATGTCGATTTTGAAGCTTGATGGACTTTTTGTTAGAAGATATATTTGACTTTTAATTATGAAATTTATGGGACCAAGCTATGTGGGATTTTGAAACTTGATGGAATTTGTGCTGGTGAATGGTGATGTGATGTCGATGATGCAACTTGATAAAAATTTTGTTAGAACATATATTTCAAGTTTAATTATGAAATTTATGGTTTGTGATGTTGAATGATGCTATTATTTATTTTTAGTTTTTATATGATTGATGGAATGAATGAAATGCTTGCTACATAAGAAAATCTTACAAAATACAAAATAAATAAATTGGTGGGTACCCGACGGGTACCTTTCCCCCGCTGGATAATCCCCGCCCTGAACCCGCACCGATTTAAATGGGTATGGAATCGGGTATCGAGGTAAAATTTTGAAGCGGGTATGGAGGTGGAAAAGCAATCCCCGCCCTAAATCCGCCCATTGTCATCCCTAAGGGTGACTTGCAGCTTCGTAACAAGGAATCCCAACAAATAATGGATTCCCCTATATGCAGAGACATGGATGTGCGAGTATACTCGGAACCACGCTAAAATAATTGTGTTCTTACTTTCTGCTCTTGTATTCAGCATCGCCTATTTGCTTACTTACTTATCTTTGATACTGACCAATCATACACTTTAATCAACATTTGCATTGAAAAACAGATTTCACATTTCTAATCTTAAACTGAATATTGACTAAGCTGAAAATTTAACTAAGAAAGATTTTTCTTTAAGCAAGAAACTTAACAATCACATTCTGCACAAGTCAATTATCAGTCCAACTGACCAACTTACGAGCTTTTAGTAGGATTGCAAACTACACTCATAGTTAGAATATGTTTCTTTAGATATTTGTCAGCTTAACATTGGTTAAATTGATCTGCATCAAATCAGCTGAGTCATTATCAGCTGACTATTTTTAAAACACATGACTCTGAAAAGCAAACGAAAGTTTGTAACTAGTGTATCCCCCCTCCTCCCATCCCCCATACACCAGTACGCACTCGTTCGGGACAACACTTGTGAGATTATTTTTGCAGCATTTCTGGTAGTTCTTCCATTAGAGGTTGTGGGTGCTTATACTCCTTAGAAAATATTAGTTCCATTGGAAATTTGGAGATAACGTCTTTAATCTTAGGTCATTCTGTTGGATCCTTTCTTTTTAAAATTCTAGAGCTACTTGTGCTCTTCTTATTTCAAACTGATTATCCTGTAAATAAAAGAAGCACACTCCCTAACAAGTGAGCTGCAATCTAGGATTACATCAGTAGGGAAGGATTTTGGTATAACATCAAAATTTCATTAATTTTTCCAACAACTATTCTCAACCCTTCCAACGTGAAGATTTAAGGTGAATGCATAATCTTGATGGATGAATGCAGTACCTTAGTTCAAATCCTAGAGGAATAAAAAAATTGTTTTTGTTTCGAATACATTAATTTTATAAGAAAATGCATTGTTCTCACGAAAAATATAATTTTTATGATAACCACACTTGGTATAACGAGTGGATATTATATAAACCACACTTATCATATAAAATGAGTCCACTATGAATTCACTATGAAACATTATAAATTTTCTGCGAAAACTTATTAATTAAAAAAAAATGAAAGTTTCGCCACCTACATAATTCGAATTATCAATTATAAATATCATTCTACAAAATTGTGAATCAAGCATAGATTTTTAAGATTTGAAAGTTGAAATAATTCTTATTAATACTTGGAGTTGTTTAAACTACTCTTTTTTCATTAAATAACTAGTACGTTTGCCCGTGCGATGCACGGCGAGTATCGAAATTAAACGAAATATTTAAATAAATAAATATAAATACTAAATAGAATTAAAATAAGCAAATGTAAAATTTGTTTTAAAAATATAATAAAGTAATCCACATCAATTACTCAATAAAGTTATGAATTCGAAAATGTAAATTTTCAACTTTGTATAAAATGCAATGATAATTATAGTTATTACATAATTAAATAAATAAAAATATTATATTAATTTCAAATTATACATTCATCATTCCTTTGATTATCTCCAACTCCAACCATTTACATCAAACTCAAATTCATTTTATATTATATGTCACTTTCAATATTAATTAATTATTTAATTACTCCCTCCGTCCCGCTTCAAATGGCCCTAAATTTTTCGGCACAGATTAAGGAATGTGTGATAAAGGTGTAAAGTGGTGGTGGGACCATCCAAAAATTAGTGTTAAATATTTCTATAAATGGAATGGGGTCATTTGAAGTGGGACAACCCAAAATAGAAATAGGGTCATTTGAAGCGGGACAGAGGGAGTATATTCCAACCATTTACACCAAACTTAAACCAAAGGTATATTTTTAAAATATTCTTTTCCCTCTTACTTTTTATACTTCTTCAATCATACATATATATACATTTCAAATTATACATTCACCCCCAAAACATTTCAATTACTAATTTCATATAAAAATAAATATTATTCCAAACTTTAATTATTAATAAATAAAATACTAAATTTATTACACCATTTAGAAAATATAATACATTAAACGTATGGAATCGAATGATACATAAATTCAAAACAAATCCATTTAAAGAGTTAATTTGACCCCAAAAAAAAAAAGACAAAGCTATAGGATGCAGGAAAAACTATTATTCCCCCCTCCAACAATTTCCTAATTCCATAATACGAAAGAAATTATTAAAAAACTAACAAACAAAAAAACAGAGATTAAAGCTTAATAATTAATATGATTAATATATATTTTGCACTATGAAAAGACGACTTTAATTTAAACTTTTCACCATTTTTTGCCCCATGTTTTCCTCTCCACGATAAGCCCAATAATTAAAGAGTACAACGGTAATAAAAGAAAAAGAAAGCAGACCTAATCTAAACTATTCACACCCAAACTTTAGGCAGCGCCGCTCTTCTTCATCTTCATTGTTCACGCCCATTTCTCTGTTCTTCTTTGATCTTCTTTTCTTCAAGTCCATTTCTCAGAACCATTGCAGCCATCTCGCCGCCAGACGGCCAGCTCCACCCTGCCTTCTTTGGCAGCAGCCGCAGCACGGCACGTCTCCCTTTTTCCTTCTTCTCTCGGCCTTTCTTTCACTCTCTATATCTCTCGTAGTCTCGCATCGACATCTCTCTCGCCTATCACTCATCGTCGTACGGACCATCTTGCCTTCTACAGCAACAGCAGCGACACCGCTCAAGCATACAAAAGTCTGCCTCTCCGGCTCCTCCATGCGGCCTTAAAATCAGGAGCCAACACGTAACTCATTTATGCCTTCAAGCATCATTTTTCCTTCTCATTCTCTTTTCTCCATCCACGAATTTTCAGAAAAGAAGTGCAGAGAAAATTGTGAAATGGTAAATGAACGTGATTGGTATTTATAAATTGTAAATCTGATTCTCTTCTATAACAGTTTGTTACCGTTTTCAGTAGTGGGCTGCTGCTGTTTATTTGCTAACTAGCGTCGTGGGTTGTTCATTAAGAACATGGTAGTTGTCGAATGCAAAATAGAGAAAATATAGGGTGTGGAAAAACTGAATAAGAGAGAGAACTGTGTTTGAATCTGTCGTTCTATTTTTGTGGATTTTGTTGTGATGCGCAGCCTTCAATATATTTGCTCTTTACATGTTGTTTTATTTGCTAAATTGCCACAAACTGTGTTTTCATATAATAGATAGATTGACATTGTGAAAGGAATGGTATGGTATGTGTTTACTTAGAATATGACTAACAAGAATAATTATAAATACAACAACTGTTAACCAGGGGGCTTAGCCCACTGGCCACCGGGTCCTCACTTAAGTGAAGTGACCCGGGTTCGATCCCTCTTGGGAGCGAATTGGAGATTGGAGATATAAGGTGGATTTTGGTGAATGAAGAGATAAGGTGGTTCTTGGAGTGGATGGGGAACTAATTATTAACATCTAACATGATTTTGCCCGATCAAAAAAAAAATTGTGTCAATTGTGTCATTCATTAGGTACACTTGGCACAATTATGCCCATTTGTGACAAATGTGACTAAAGATTGCATAATAATACAATTAGTACAAATGGGTACATTTGAGTCAATTGCGTCATTCATTAGATACACTTGGGACAATTATGTTCATTTGTGCCAAGAGGGAGGGGGGAGGGGGGAAGAATCACGTGTACGAGTTGGGCTGGGTAGAGTAGGATCTGCGGAGTCAAGGATATTTTGGATCGAAATTATAAAAAATTACCATAATTTATATTTTTCATATGAGTGGTTAAAAATTAAATTTCATTGCTCAATATAACTATATGAGTGCATATTCTCTAAAATTAAAGACTACTAGAGCACAGGTTTCCACATATTTTAATATGGAATTTCGTATTTTAAAAGTAAATGCAGGAGTGACCACTTTCTTTTTGTTCATATGAAAATGACTTGAAAACACCTATATACTAAATCTAGATATTCTCTTGTAAATAATCCATCATTCCTATGTCATAAGGTGATATTCTCCTCAATATATATTCCTTTTATGATTGGACTGTCATTGCTAGTATCTGATTGCCTTTATTTATTAATTCGATATGTCAAACCTCAACTAGTATTGTTTTTAAATGGTTTAATTTTTTTATACAATAATTATTTAAATATTGTGTAATGTAGGGATTTTCGATTGATACATCCCTTTATAAAAGTGAGGTTTGAATAAAGATCTCATCACTCTCCCTTTTTGAAACTAAATATACAAAATAAAAGGTAGGTGTGCATGTGTTGGCCTAGCAATAGGTGGTTAATACCGAAGGTCTGAAGTCTTGAATTCGAGTTCATCGTCGTGCAATTTTTAAATTTTATTTATTTATTTGTGTAATTTATCAAAACATATTATATATATACAAAATAAAAGGAATTATGATGGTGTGAGTTATTAGATTAGCATTAGCATTGAAATTGAACTTAGAGTTTTATTGGTAAACATACATCCCTTTATTTGGGACAAAGTGAGATTTTCAGTCTTCGAAAATAGATATTATTATGTCTCTTCGGGTTGGGCACATCTAAACAATAAACTTTCTTTATAAAATGAGATAGGTTCAGGGTTTAATTTTTCACCATTTCTCTTCATCCAACTTAAATAATAATTAATAATAGATATTAATATGATATGCATTTTAATGTGTTAAACTATTTGTTTCGTTGGTTCGCAAATTCTTATATATATATATATATATATATATATATATGTATAGGGGTGGGCTACCAGAGCACATCTTAAAATAAGAAATAAGAGCAATTTTTAATGTATGAATTTTATGTAGAACACGTATAAATTCGCTGTATAAAGGTATGAATTGTGAAAAATAAATTTTTGCTACCTTTGGTATTCGAACTCAGGACCATAAATCCATCCAACAGGATTACAAATCAACCGTAGATCTTAATGATCTAAGGGCTGAAAATGATTCTTATCTTATATCTTAATAATGCTCTTATTTTAGTCCTTCCCTATATATATATATATATATATATATATATAGGGTTGAGTTCAACAGAGAATTATCTTTTTCGAGAGAACGAACAAATCTATATATTTTACGAACAGATCAACATAAGTAATGAACAGACGTATTTAATAAAAATATAGAAAAACTCGCCACCAGCAGGATTCGAACCCGGGGCAAATTATTGTTCATGCGGTACATTGATCTGTTCGTTAAAACTATAGATCTGTTCGTTTTTATTTTGCGAATTCTCTATTCTCCACAATATTTAGCTTCTCTGTTGAACCCTTCTCTATATATATATATATATATATATATAGGGGAGGGCTACAGTAAAAACACTTCTTAAAATATAAATATAAACGTTTTTTAATGTACGAATTTTATCCAACAGGGTTACGAATTCATCCAACATGGTTACGAATTGTGAAAAATAAATTTTTGCTACCTTTGGGATTCGAATCCAGGACCACGAATTCATCCAAAAGGGTTACGAATCAACCGTAGATCTTGATGATCTAAGGGCTGAAAATCATTTATATTTTATACACTTAAGAGTGTTTTTATTCTAGCCCTCCCCTATACATGTATATATATATATATATATATATCAATGTAATTTCATAATTTTTTTGTCCAAAAATAAACTCATAATAGCTAGATTGTATTCGCTTAGCTCCCTCAAGAAGGTTCCTCATGTTCTCCTTAATGTTTACTACTAATTATTAAGTGTTGCCCATTTTGTCTAGAACTGTGGCCCATGAACCGGCCCGCCGGTCAATAGTTACAACCTATCGGCCACAGTTACGCGTAAAATCAAAATCAGAATCGTGAAAATCGCAGGCCTGTTACGGTTCAAGCGGTCTATGGCCCATGAACCGGAGGTTAGTCGCTGGTCCTGAAGCACACAAAATCGACTCAAACCCTAAGTTCACCCTATTCATCAGTCCTTGGTATGCCACAATGTGATTACATATTACAGGTAAGGTTGCAACCTATTCGCCAGAGGCCTGCTCAATGGATCCAGTGTAGGAATATTAAACTTAATTAATACTCGATTTACCCGATGATCGTCTCTTGGATTATCTTAATTCACCATACATCGATTAAACCTAGCATGCTCCTATTAATTTAAATACTGCACCGAGGACTTCAGAAATACCTGAAGAATTCTTAAGAATTCATCAATTCATTGCTGAACAGGTCAGTCAACTTCAACCCTTCATTTGAAGCCTCAAACGTCCACCAATCGTATTTTTCCAGAAATAAAACTTATTCGTCTTCGAGAGAGCTTTCTGGGGCCACCTGTTTCACCTCAATCGGAGTTCTGTAGAGGAAGTTATGGTCGTTCTTCCAAAACTGCCAGAACTTGATTTCCTGCGAAAAACTGACTCCAGCTCTGATCTTCTGGACTGTGTCTCGCTCAATCCCCAACGTCGGTGGACGAAGATCTTCGATGATTCCCCAGAGAAAATACCCACTCAACAGGCGCCGGTCAACTTTCACAGAAAACCTAACTTGTAATTTGAAATTACGTATTCTTATCTATGTTCTAAGATCTACTGTGTATTTATAACTATAAATACAGGATATGGGCCAAACTTATGAGTTGGGCTATTTCTCTCCTACTAGGCTTAGGAGTCTTTGGGCCAGTCCAGGGATCAAATACAATGAATAAAGATGGGCCTCAAATGAACTAGTACGCATGCCCGTGCGATGCACGGCGAATATCAACATTAAACTATATTTTAAATAAATAAATATAAATGTAAACTGTAATCAATATATTATATAAATTATTATTTTTAAATAGTTGAAATACTATTAATTGTTTTTAATTGATAATAAGTATAAAGATATAAATTATTTTTAAAAATAAAGCAAGTATAAGTGATAATGAGTAACAATTATGTATCATATACATATAATTTATTCGAGCCATATTTTTTTTAATGTTATTACTATTTTCAAATTTTAATCTTCATCATTTTTAAGAAAAACTTTATTTTCTTTCTTGAAATTATAGAATAAACCTCATTCATATTTGGAAGAGAAGTAGAAATGGATGATTATAATGGATAATGTTCATTGTTAATATAAAATCAAATATAAACAGTTATTTCATTTCATAGTTTAAACTAATTATCTCAATGATAATATAAATAAATATTTAAGAAATCCTACAAAGATATTTAAGAATTCCTACTTTCTTTTATCAATTATGCGCCTGCCCAAAAAATAAATATTTATGCACTGATCTTCTTCTCTGAACGCCTTCTTCTTTGTCTTGTTTCTCAATCTCCTGCCTTCAGCTCACATATAAGGGATTCAAATTTTATTTTGGGTGTGTGCGTGTGTTGGCCACGCGGTAAGGGGTTAATGTTTAAGGCCAAAGGTCTTGAGTTTGAGTCCCTTGTGGCGCGACTTTTAAGTTTCTTTATTTATATAATCCTGATAATTTATCCCAAAAAAATCTCGCTGTTAATTTGGGAGAATAGGGGCTCGTCGAAGCTGAAAGCAATACAAAAGAGGTTCGTCGAAACTGAAAGCGCCTACTTCTAAATTCTTCTTCTCATCACTCTACATATTAAGATTTTCATTTCTTTTTCAATTAAGATAAGATGTCAATTAAAAAAACCACAAAAATTAAATAAATCAAAATCAAAATACAATTTCATCGGTATTCATATATGACCCGCAAACTTTTGAATAATTCTTCTTCTTATTTATCTTAGTAAATTCATTCAAAAAGACTTTGTTTCGTTGTTTTCCTTCAATTTCTTAAAAATCATTAAATCTAGATAAAACATCAATCATACTATCTTTTTTTGCTGGTGTTGTTGAAATCTATTAGAAAGATTTGTTGGTCGTGTTGCCGAATTTTGTTAGCACATAGAAAAGTATGAGATTTTAGAGAAATTAAGAGACAAATGAACAAAATGTGCACACATTTATTTAAAATATTTCTAAAATTTTGAAAAGAAGAAATGTCAAACTTATTACCAAGAAAAAATTACTGTTAGAAAATTATATTTTCATACAACATTTGGATATAAATTTAAGTCATAATAATTATCTATTTCTAACTTTTCAATGTATACTACTATTTTTTATTTATTTTCATTGTATAATTAATAAAAACTAAATATGTCATAATTTATAAATTTTATTTTAAGTTTTTTAAAAATTCAATATTTTATATACTAAATAAGTAAAATGTAGTCCGAAGCCCAACTTTTTTAGGATAATTAAAAGCACAACTCCTCTAAAAAAAATTAAAAGCCCAACTAAATACCCAAAAAAAGCCCAAACGAATTAGCAATGTATATTAAAATTTAACGCCGCATTCTTGTTCAGTGTGGCGTTCTTCCTATTTGTAATCTTTTTATTTGTAGAAAAAAGATTGAGTTCACTTCTTTATCCTTTTGTCAATTTCTGTTTTTGGTCATTTTTTCTTTTGAAAATGCCGTCGCATTTTTTTTTGAAGTAGATTCTTTTTTATGTTGACGATCTTTTGGATGTCAATTGATTCCTCTATTGTCATTCTATTGGTTTCAGAGAGCATCAGGTATGTGGCAGTTATTTTTTTCACTTTTCGTTGTATCTTGCAATGTTTTAGGGATTATTCTCGAAGAAAAAAATCAATTTTTTTCTATGTTCATTGACAATATACTCTTCAACATTAAGGAGGGAGGAATTGCACCTCTATTTGAGCAGGGATGTTGTGAAGTTCAAAGTTCGGTGCTACAAATATTTTCACACTATGTGTGTTAGACTCTAAAAACAACGGTGTATTTTTTTAAAAAATATTTTATCGCTTTTATTATATTTTTTAAATTATTTCGAAATTGTATTCTACTAGTGGGGTTGTGCTTGAATCTGTCGTTCTATTTTTGTGGATTTTGTTGGGATGCGCAGCCTTCAAGATATTTGCCCTTTATATGTTGTTTTATTTGCTAAATTGCCACAAACAATGTTTTTATATAATACATAGATTAATTCTTATGATCAGTCCAGATCACAATTAATTCATAAATATTAATTCATTCCACTAGAGAATCAATATTGACTTACCCCTTTATTATCGATGATGAGTCGGGGCTTATATTTTAGACCTATCGAACCCCTGTATTTAAGATATCCAACATCCATTAATTAATTAAAGCTTCTGACAGCTTATATTAATTAATTTCTTATTAATCCTTAAGTAGTACCACTCAACTTTATTATTGCACCTGAACTTAATCAACCTACAGAGTTTAGTGCAATAAACCTTTTGAGCTCCTTAAGAGGATGTTATCATCCTATACCGGATATGGTCACCTAATACAGATTACCAAATGTCATATATAAATTGTTATCATCCAAGATACAGAGTACTCAAGTTAATATGTAACTCTCACCCATAGTAAGTCAAAGTGATACACAAATTCATATATACACCTGAAATCTTATTAGGATTTAGGTCTCATTAAGTCACCGAGATCTTGATTCTTCACTTAGGTTAGAAAGAAGAATACATCTCATTGTGATCCTATCAATACGTTTACACGCACCAGTACAGACAAGTAGCCAAGACAAACTACTTTCATCTATACTGCAGCCTAAACCAACAACTCGTCCTAGAGTCGTCTCGGCTGTGATCAATTTTATATCTCATAAGGTTATTCCAATTATATGGTCTTCTGTGATCTACGACACACCATATAGTCTACTTATATAGAGATAATTGGACATACATATGCAATTATGAACAATTCAGATAGGAGATTAGATAGTGAATTCATGATTCATTGTATATAAGCATAAAAGTTCTTGCTTTCTATTGGGGTCCCGGAGGGTTGACTGAATAGGTGTATGGGGGGGAGGGAGGGGGAATACACCTGATGGCTATTTTTCGCGACGTAAAACAAACTAACCAAATTTCAGTAAGAAAGATGGTCGAAGACTGATACTGAAGTGACTTCAGTAATTTGACATCAGTCGAGTACTGAGATTAACCGATATCTATGAAGGGCTTCAGTCTAGAGTTTGCAAAACAAAGTAGAGTTATTGATCTCACTGACTATCAGTAGATTAATCAGTTAGACTAATAACTCAACAGCGAAAATTTAACTTAACGCCAATAGCCTTTTGAAAAGGTTTGTCACTTATAAAATTCTTAGTTACACTTTTTAGTTAATCCAGTTCAGTTGAAAACAGATTTAGCACAGATAAGGAATAACTGAAAGTAAATAAAGAACACAAGGATTTTTACGTGGTTCGGACACAACGTTCATAATCCACGGCCGGATGATTAGTCTGACAAACACTCTGGGCTAATGCTTAAAGGTGCACAGCAAACCCACCAACACCCTGGGTTGGATTTCTCGCTCACTCTTAGCACGCTAAGACACACTCGTGCTCGGACAGTGCTTCGCTAAGATCTTGGGAGTCAGAACCCTGGTCTGAACTCCGCTATTCTCAAACACTCTTTTCGCTCGATTGAAAAATGAGTTTGATCTCTTCCAACTAAGACTATTGAGAACAGGTTCTCAAGTAATCTGTTCTAGGCTTAGGATAAAACAAGGGTTGCCTAGATTTCTAAGATAGTTGAGGTAATCAGCTAGACTGATTTTACAACGTTTGGGTACTCTCTTCTTCGATTCAAGGTTATATCTAAGAAAGGGTCGGCTTATTATTTTGACAGAGCTTCAGCGTATGTCTTGAATCGGTCCCCCAGATTGAAGATGTTCCTCGAGCTCTATTTATAGGTGAAGTCCCGAATATATCCGTTGGAGAGATGGTCTTCAGGATTTCTACCGTTGTGAGACATTCTGTTATTTGAGCTGAGGCTTCAATCTTCTTGGCTCCTGATTGGTTAAAGGTTTGAATCTATTTTGTCCTTGGAGCAGGGTTTGTCTGAATTTTAGCACGAAGAAGGAAAGTTGTTGTACTGGAAAGGACGATCTTCAAAACTGCTGCATTTAATGCTCCGTTGTTTACACGTGTTTGCACGTGAGACCTTAAGTTTAACTGGAGAATTACTTAAAGCTTTTGTCCTTTGCTTGACCACTCATTGACTTCAGTTAACTGAATGTCTCTATTTCTAGTTGTCCTTCGCATCACCAGTATCTTCCTTCAGTTGTTCAGTCTTCAGACGAGCTTTGATCTTCTAAGTCTTCAGTCTTCAGTTTCTTCGATCTTTGACATTGAGAAACTCTAGTAACCTTCAGTCTAGCTAAAAGATTGAACTTTAACAGTTGAGTTCAAATAGATATGCTAGTCTAAGAAAAGGAAACTAAGGATTTTGGGATCATCAAAACTTGAGATTTAATATTTCTTCTATTTCCCAACACTTTCAGTATACAAATCCAACAATGGTCCAGGACATTAAAGTCCTTGGTATGCCACCATGCGAATTTCAGTTACGAATGTTACAGTGCAGTACATATGTGTTACCATTTTATTAACGTGGACAATTATTGCATGATATCTCACACTGAGTGTACTCTGTATACTCATCTCATCTTAAACATTTTCGGGTATTTGATGTTGGAGACGTGTGGAAGGTCGAATGGGCGCGTCAAGTTATCATGAAAATAGTTAATTTATTTTGCATCTAATCTAAGTATTTAAAATTTCGCTTAGCTCAAGTTTTAATTAATAGTTAGATATTTTCATTACATCTTTATGTCATGCCTTGGGACAAAGAGGTTGACCGTTGCTTTTAAATCAGGTAGTATTTGAGTATATTATTTAAATGCTAATATCTTTTAAATCATGTTAAAGGTGTTTTAAATATTTATTTTATTTAAGAGTTTACTTTCCTTAAATTGTTTTCCAAAAAATTTATTTTAAAAGTTGATTTTAATTTTTTAAAGACTTCCGCATTAAATATTTTTTTAAATTTATATTTAACGTTTTAATTAGATTAGGGTGTTACATCAACTCACAGTTAATTTTCAAAGTTTAAGTTTCAGGTGTGAGATTTATTTAAATACATGTTGTGGTTAATTGTTGTCCATTTTAATATTATGTGTTACCATATGTGAATTAAATTATATCGCTAGGGGTCGCTCAATGGGTCCAGGACATCACAATCCTTGGTATGCCATAATACGATTACATGTTACAGCTAAGGTTGCAATCTATTCACCAGGGGCCCGCTCAATGGGTCCAGGACATTAAAATCCTTGGTATGTCACCGTGCGAATTTCAATTATGAATGTTACAAGTGGTATCAGAGCCGAAGCTCTCCCAGTACGGTGTGGTTCGGGGACGACCCAAGCAGAAGCTGGTGGGCCTGTGAGTCTATGACGCTTGGGGACGAAGTGCGGAGTGATCTCCGGTGCAAAAGAGGCACAGACAAGGAGCAACTCCGATTAAGACTTCCAAGCGGAGGGGCGCATGGATGAACCGGAACACACCTGAAGGATAGGTATTCCGATAATATGTTGGAATGAGACGACATATTCTAGGAGAGCTTAAAAGATTTGATTAGGCTACTCATATCAACAAGATACATCTTCTTTTCTAGTGCCCACATGGAAGAAACTCCAAGGTTAAGTGTGCTTGGCTTGGAGCAATTTCAGTAGGGATGTCAATCCAGCCCAAAACTCGTGGGCTGACCCAAGTAACCCGACAAAATTAGAGGGTTACGGTTGAAAAATTGCAACTCGATTATAAATCGAGCTAGCCCGTTCGGGCTGGCTGGTTGAAGCGGGTCAGCCCATCGAGCTGGCGGGCCAGCCTGTTAGGCTACTATTTTTTTTTTAATACTTTAGAGTTTAGGCCTATAAGGTTTGGCCTGAAATTGAAATTTTTCCAGCCTCACTAGTCTTTAGCGCACCTCCAGCCTCACTTCAGCCATTCTTCCTCTACCGCCGACCGATCTACCACCTCCAGCCACCTCGCTGCACCTCCCTCCCCTCCGGCGCATCCACTCCGCGCCTCTTTATATATTAAAGATATATAATTTATATCTTTAATATATATGTATATTTTATACATTATACATTAGATCATTAAGAATAATAAAATACAAATGATAATTTTATTTTTACGCCTTTAACCTGGTTAGCCCGATGGGCTAGCCCGAAATCCGAACGTTTAGGGTTAGGGTTGAAGATTTACAACCCGAAAAAATCTCCAACCCGATTAGCCCACACCCAATTAACCCGGAACCCAATAGGGCTAGCCCAAAAATCCGATGGATAGCCTGATTGACATCCCTAAATTTCAGGATGGGTGACAACCTAGGAAGTTTCTCGATGAGCGTGCGAGTGATGACAAAACACTCTAGAAAATACTCGTGTTAGTATGTGGGGACAACCGTCAAATCTGGAGCTAGACTGTTACATCAACCCTCCTTCAATTGAACTCAAAATTCTCTATCTTGTTTGCTGATTTTTTATCTCCGATTTTGTTTGAATGCGAATGAATTAATTTTTTGGCTATTTATCAAATTCATGTCATGTGTTATTGTACTAAATTAATTGTAGTAAATGTGACTACACATTCACATGAATTTTAAAGGTAAGAAAGATGCATAAATAATGTACTATAAAGTTATTGCCTCAATTTTGAGAAATTCGGAGGTTGCCGCCTGGCGTCCACCTCAAACACCGGCCGACAAGCCACTTTATCAGCCGGTAACCCATACTAAGTCGTAGCCTATTTAAATTCCAGTCGAACTTTGTGTTTTTTTTCATATATAACGGTAATTCGAGATTTTACACAATAGTTTAATACTTGAGTTGAAAAAAAAAATCCCTGAAATAAAATTCTACCGACCAGCATTAAATAAAAAAATTAAATAGTATCTAACATTCAACACTTTAACCGATTCTTATACATTAATTGTCAACTTTTCATACACAATTATACTTAGGGGTGTGCAAAAATCGGACATGCCGACCAAACCGACCAAAAATGGGCCGAACCAATCGGTTTTTGGCCAGTTTTTATTTTAGGAAAAAATTGATTTTCGTAGATTTGGTTTCTCAAAAATCGAAACGACCGATTATTTATATTAACTTTTTTGTATTAATTTTAGTCTAACCTAATTTTATACTTTTAAAAAATTTAATCTAACATAATAGGCTAATTCAGCCAAACACTACTAGAGGTCCAAAGGTGCCGCAACCCTATCTTTTTTCCTATATCTTTCTTTTCTGCTCAAATGCGCCACACCTATTGCTGAGGCCTGAGAGGAGGCGCCGCACCTACCACTGTCGCGCCTCCTACCTCTCAACTTATCCCTCTGCGCTCCCCTACCTCTGCTCCTCTGTCGCGCCACCACCTTCCCTTATCGTCGCTGCTATGCTGCTTATCTGCGCCTTCACTTTTTCCTGTCGTCGATGCTCCTTTGTACATCTGCCCCCACCGCTCTCTCCTCCTCACTCTCCTATTTCGTGTCGATCAATCGACCGATGCACACACCTAATCATACTTGTGTAAGAAAAATGTAAGATTTTTATCAAAAATCAATAACAACTCATCAACATTCAAGGATTTATTAAAAAGTTCACTTATATTTTTTAACATAAATTAAGTTTTTTATAAAATATATTCGCTTCGTCCATGATATCGTTTTCACATTGTGGACGACACATATTTTAAGAAAATAGTGGATAATAGTTGATAATAGTGGGTACTAGTGTGAGTGGAGTTTGTGTCCCACTATAAATATGTAGATGAAAATAAAGTGTTAGATGGACTCTATTATTATAAATAGAAATAAAAATAATATTATGAACAACTCAAAATGACAAAGATGAAAAGGATATCGTGTGAACGCAGAAAAGTAATATTTTTAATTTTAACTTAAGAATTGAAGAATTTTTACCCAATTAACACAAGAAATAATATTAATACCTCAATTAAGAGAAGAGAACGGGGTGAGAAATTCTTGAGCATGGCATTGGACTAGGAGGTGCGATGTCTACACCAATCAGAGAGGATTTTGCAATCAATTAGCAGAAGATCTGGACCGTTGATTTCATTGACCAAAGAGATGACGACACCTCCTACTACATGTATCGAGGAACAGCATGACCCAGCATCGCTTCGATATCCACGTGGCACTTCTATAAGGATCCGCTGCTTCGCTGGTTGCATCTCGAGGCCGCACGTGTAACCAAGAATAACAAAAAAATTAGACAGAGAAAAAAAAGAAAAAGAATATAGCAATCTGCCCGGGGGCAGCGGGCATGGGAGACAATGGCCTTGAAACTAGAGCCCGCATGTACAGCATGGTCCCCCAGCTGGGCCCCACATGTGCATGATTTTTCCTGGTTTTTGTATTGAGGAGGCGGGACCCGCTTCGGTGGTGGACTGGGTCCCATCCGACGTAGCTCCGAAGTGGGCGGATAGGAAAACGACAAAAGTTGTGGGGACTCTGATGCAATTATGAAATTGAGAGTTAATCATGTAAGCTGGGGTCGGAGCGTTTTCACTTTTCCGAAATCGATGAGCTTTACTTCTCTTTGCCCCCCGAACTTCTCTCAAATTAGGTTTTTGCCCCAACGAACCTTTGTATTCGCAACTCCACTGCGCTTCCAGTCATGCAAATTTGCACCTTTTTCTTTTCTTTTCTTTTTTTTGAATAGTCTAATTTTCATACATGAGATGAGATATGTTACACTTTAGTTTTATCATTTATGCACACTTTTGTATGTGAGATATGTAGGTGGACAGAATAAGATTATAATCGGATTTAAATAATTTAGTTATTTTTTTGAAGAGGAAAATATTTTTTATTTTTTTTTATTAATTTTGTTACAAAATTTTACGCATCTCGTTTTGACTTTTAAAAATATGCATGCATAGGAATACAGGTAGGGATAAGATTATATTATCTAGAAACATTACTCCCATAGTACAGTAACGACTATACTTAGGGATGTCAATCGGGCCAGCCCACCGGGTTTTCGGGCTAGCCCTATCGGGTTTCGGGTTAGTCGGGTGCGGGCTAATCGGGTTGGAGATTTTTTCGGGTTGTAAATCTTCAACCCTAACCCTAAACTTTCGGGTTTCGGGCTAGCCCATCGGGCTAATCAGGTTAAAGGCGTACAAATAAAATTATCATTTGTATTTTATTATTCCTAATGATCTAATGTATAATGTATAAAATATACAAAATTTATTAGGCCGACCATTTTGTATAATCTTGAATAATTATCATCCGTAATTAATTTCACTTTTTTTAATGAGATTGCACACACACACACATATATATTCTAACTAATTAATTTCATTTTTTTTAATGAGACTACATATATATACATATATATATATATATATATATATATATAGGGAGAGGTTCAGGAAAGAACCATAAATAAAAAAAGAACGGAGAACCATTTTCAGCCATTCGATCATCAAGATCTACGGTGGATACATCATCTTTTTGGATGAATGCAGATCCTGGGTTCGAATCCTGAAGGGAGCAATTTTTTTTATTTTTTTGAGTGCATTAATTTTAACAGCAAATGCATTAATTTTTACAGTGAATGCATTAGATTTGATGGTTCTCCCGTTCTCATAAATAATGTAGTTCTCTCTAGAACCACACCCTATATATATATATATATATATATATATATATATATATATATATATATATATGGAGAGGTTCAAGAAAGAACCATAAATAAAAGAAGACCGGAGAACCATTTTCAGCCATTCGATCATCAAGATCTACGGTGGATGCATCATCTTGTTGGATGAATACAGATCCTGGGTTCGAATCCTGAAGGGAGCATTTTATTTTTTATTTTTTTAGTGCATTAATTTTAACAGCGAATGCATTAATTTTTACAGTGGATGCATTAGATTTGATGGTTCTCCCGTTCTCACAAATAATGTAGTTCTCTCTAGAACCACACCCTATATATATATATATATATATATATATATATATTTAAGCAAATACCATAGATCTAAACATAGCAGAAGTTGTAACTGGATGCATCAGTCACAATTTCGTCAGCCCACCGGGCCAGCCCATCGGGTTTTCGGGCTAGCCCTATCGGGTTTCGGGTTAATCGGGTGCGGGCTAATCGGGCTGGAGGTTTTTTCGGGTTGCGATTTTTCAACCCTAACCCTCTAATTTTGTCGGGTTATTCGGGTCGGCCCACGGGTTTCGGGCTGCATTGACATCCCTAACTATACTATATTTTATTTATAGAACAATGCATGCACATAGTGCACATTATAGTGATGTAACTTTGTGGCTATGCATATTATATATTACTATAACAATACATTATTTAAATAACAATAATAAATTATATAAAAATCAATAATTCAAATTGAATTTTATAAATTATGAAAAAAAATACTATATATTTGATGCACCCTAGTCCTAATATATTATACGCAAATGAACGTGGAAGCCCTATGATTTTCAAGTTCAGAGATGTCTTATACAATATTTTTTAGAGATGCCTTATGCGATGTCATTTTTTAAGACGTCGGATAAGTATATATCGATATTTCGACTTGTCACGTCAGATTTAATTTGACCAAAAATTAAATTTGTAATAAAATTACTACAACATTAAAATTCATGTATTTTGTACTCCTTTCAAAGTTCATGTGCAAAACCAAACTACTCTCAAAGTTTGTGTATTTAGATGCTAATAATCCAAAATAATATTCCTTATGTGTTAGTCTAGTTGTAGAGTGATTATATTTGAAACTAAATGCTTAGTGTATCTTATGGCTAATATTTATTTGAAGAGATAAATTTTTACTTGAGTTTGAATTTTGGAGGGAGCGAAAATTTTACTAATTTTTTAAATATTATTGTTTAATATTATATACTGCTTTATTTATCACTAATATATACATATATATATATATAGAGAGAGAGAGAGAGATTCAACAGAGAATGTTAAATATTTATAGAATACAGAATTCGTGAAACAAAAACGAACATATCTATAATTTTGATGAACAAATTAATGTACCGCATGAACAGCAATTTGCCCCGGGTTCGAATCCTGTTAGTGGCGAGTTTTTCTCTATTTTTACTAAATACGCCTATTCATTACTTATGTTGATTTGCTCGTAAAATGTATAAATTTGTTCATGATGAACAAAAAGATAATTTTTTTATGGAATTCAATCCTATACATATATATGATTGAGTTTTATTGAGATTGTTATTTAGAAAATTTTCATAATATTTAATTTATTCTCACATCATCAATCCAACTTTTGGGTAAATATCACAACTAAAACTTTATTTCAAAGCTGGAGATATTTTCAAAGCTCCTTTATTTCAGTAATAAACAATGTAAAAATAATTGAATGACTTTGCACTCGGTTTGTGCTTGACAGATTAATCAAAGTAACAATATTTAAAGCTTTATATTTCTTCTTGAAAGCTCTATACAAATTAGAGTTCAGCTTCTTCTTTTTGACGGAAGAGTCCAGCTATTCGTACTTGCAAATCTGATTATTATATACAGACTTTCGATTACTAGATTAATCGCTTCCTTTTTTACGGGCAACTTAAATCTTTCCTCGAATTCAAAGTTGGTCACAGATATGTATAATTGCTAAAATAAAAATCAAATTGTGATCTATAAGTGAAAAACATATCAACCCTAATTACCAAGGATGACCGCAGCAATATATTGGGTCAACCAATAACTTTAATGTTATTTACGGATGTAGAAAATGGACAGAATATCGACGTTTATGCAGAAACCAAGGCAAGAGTTAGACTCTTTCTCCGTAAGATAAAATTGTCCCGCACAGTACACACGGTTGAACGGCAAATGTCCCCAAGATACAACGATTTATCTACGAGTACGAGGCCATGTACTAGGAACTCAAACTCGGGACTTGAGTATGAAATCTAAAGCTAGAATGAAGAATGAGTAAATTAATTATTTGAATTAATTTTTAGTGTGTTTGATTACCATCTGCAGGGGAGTATTTATTGTTTTGCAGGGGGTTCCTTGAACCGATGTGACTCTTCAGTCCGAAGAAATGCACCCTTCTGGTTTGAAGAAGTATCTCTTCAGTCCGAAGTGGTGCACCCTTCTAGTTTGAAGAGGTATCTCTTCAGTTCGAAGTGGTGCACTGGTTCGGTACCGAACTGCCGCTACGTAGGCGCATCTGGCCCTAACCGCCGCCACGCTGTCACCTCCATTCCACGTCATTGCCACGAGTGTCCGAAGTGGTGCACCCTTCTAGTTTGAAGAGGTGTCTCTTCAGTTCGAAGTGGTGCACTGGTTCAGTACCGAACTGCCACTACGTAGGCGCATCTGGCCCGAACCGCCGCCACGCTGTCACCTCCATTCCACATCATTGCCACGAGTCCTCCTTACATTTACCAAAACTCGAAGTGGTGCACTGGTTCGGTACCGAACTGCCGCTACGTAGGCGCATCTGGCCCGAACCGCCGCCACGCTGTCACCTCCATTCCACATCATTGCCACGAGTCCTCCTAGTCACTGTCCACGACCGTTACATTTACCAAAACTAAAGGCTCCTCACGAACGAGCGAAGTGCACGTGCTATAACTCGTTCGCACATTCCTCGTAGGAATTTGAGCTTTAGCCTTAAAAGACTAAGTCAAAACCCACTTGAGTGCACCATAAGGTCTACCATAGAGGAGCACACTTAATTGCTTCTTCATGGTAGATAATATTTTATAAATAGCTTACAACTCTCTTGTTTTTTCAATGTGGGATAGCACACACATTTTCATTTACAAATAGCTATTTTTGGGCATTAATTACTCATTCAATTCTTAATCGATATAAACAAGTAAATATACCAAATTAATCTACTTAACATGTAGATTCCAAAAATATCATTTAATTCCATTAATTACAAAAATAATTATGACATTAATTAGCTATTTATTCCAACAATTAATTTATGAGCTGAACTTTACTAATTCTTTAATAATGAATTCAACTTCAATTTATTCTGCAAAATGTCAATTGTGGCCTCTGTCAAAAGAATTGGCGTTATAGATCTAATTAAGCTCACTAGTAAAAATATGTTTCTCACACCGTAATTTTAGTTTTTCAACATCACAGCTCCAAAAATATGTTTGGGTGACCATAGTTAGATTTTCAACACCTGAATATTGAATACTTAATTACAATAATGCATAATGCAAGCTATTTCAAAAATAAATTGAAATTGAAGTCATAAATCGAATAAATGCTAAAATTTAGGTCATAAATCATAATTAATCTCAAACTATTTAGGTTCTACTTATGCCTGTACGTCCCAAGTGGTTCCATTGAGAACTATAATTTTCGTCAGGATTTGCAGAACTATTAGAATTACTGTATTTGCTATAAAAATACCAATTTTAAATGCTAATTTATTTATTTTTATTTGAAGGAAATGGAGCAATGTAGTTTTAGCGCTAGATATTACTCCATAACTTTATTCATCCGTTTATAAAACATAATCTCTTTTTGTAATTTTGAAACGTCTTAAAAAATTACTCTTTCTCATTTTGAAAACTTTCTATTACATAGAGTGTCTATGCATAATATAATTAATTATCATTATTAATACTCCATCCGTTCCAATTTAAATGGTGCACTTCTTTTCGACACGGAATTTAAGGAGAATAAGATTATAGTGTAAAAGTGTATAAAAGTACCATATTGTTTGTAGTGTATAATTATTACCAAAAATAAAAACGCACCATTTTAGTTGGTACGGCTCAAAAAGGAATACGCATTATTTAAATTGGGACGACTCAAAAAGGAATACGCATCATTTAAATTGGGATCGAGGGGATACTATTTTTTAAATGAGATTATTTTTCTACTCATAATATATTAATTATTTTTATTAAAATTCGTATCGTTCTAAAATCTACTCATAATATATTAATTATTTTTATTAAAATTCGTATCGTTCTATTTTAAAATTATTTTTTACGAATGAATGATGTATTATATTAAACCAACGGTCAGGTTATAATCATACAAAATTGGAGATGAGATTTAAACTCTTTTTCCGTTTCTACTTGTTTACAAAGACTCAAAAAGAATCTTGTCCATATATAAACCACTACTTTATTAATTTTGAATTTCATTGCATGATGCATTGATCCTTGTTTCTTCTATTATATCATGATTTTAATCAATGATTTTTTTGAGGGAATGATTTTAATCAATGATAGCAATACCGTATCAATTACAAATAACCAAATGATGAAAGACGAATTCATATTTATGGTACTTTATAATATGATTCAATCGTGAGTGACGATGAAGTAGTAAAAATAGATCCAGGGTTCAAATAATTACCTAAAATATGTGTGATATATGTACATTTTTCTCTTTTTGGGTAAAAATAATTTTGTAAAACATGTGATTCAATCATGAGTTTCAATATATTTCAGTCATGCGCATTATTGATACACAGTCCATCCTCGAGTAAGCATATCATATATGCCAAAAATTATAGAGGTGGTCTCTTGTGCACCCGGGAGCAAAATGACACTAACACTATTTTATTTTACAAATGACACTATCATATTATATAAATAATACGGTTGCGAAATGACACTAAAACTATATTGAAATGACACTATCATGTTATCGAAATGACATTGTGCACACAGGAGAATTTGTGACAATTATATACCAACAAGTTTGAATACATCAATGGTTTTAGATTGAACTTGTTGCACTTAATTTTTTAAATATATCTTTTTAATATAATTTTTATATTGCACAGAAATAGGGTTTACCCGATAAGCAGCTGGAATAGAATTGAAGATGTGGGTTTACCCAATACATTTATTTATTTGAGAAAGAAGAAGTGATGTATAAATTATAAGCACCAGATTGAAAAAGAAAACAAATGCATGTCTTTGTCATGAGCTCAAATATTAAAACTACAGAATCCAAGATTGAATTGGCATTTGTCCAAGAAAGTTAGAACCAACATAAATGATAAATAAAATAATAAAGTTCATGAACCTATAAAAGATTCCCCAAAAAACAAGGGACCAAAGTGCAATAAACTAGAAAGTACAAGTTGTTTATTTATTTACTAGAAAACCTTTCTTGTCCAACTCCAAGAGATGCAGTGTACTACTTCTTCTGCCACAGGATTCAACCCCTTGGATTTGGGGAAACTGCCACTGGTTTTTATATTTCTTTTAAATTACTAATAATAATCATATTCCAGTGGTCCAACCCCCCATTAAATCTTGGTGGGCTCAACCAATAATACCTCTCATTTCCAACTTGTCAACAATTCATGTCACAAATGCTTCAACCCAACAATTAATCAACATATACTCCCATCATTCATTAATTTAAATCAGTCATCAATTTATAAAACTAGATGCCACATCAAATAAAGAGCTCTAATGTAATTAATTTTATAACACTAATAACATGAATTTTGCAATTTATTCCAATTTTCTCCTGATTTAAAATGTTACACCAATATGCTAAAAATCTTTTACATATGTGGTGGTGCTCTAAACTCCTCTCCATTAAGATATGTTATTAGTGTTACAAAATAAATTTTATACTAGAAAAAAAAAAAACAAACAATGGGGGAAATTCATGATTTTAAAAGTAATTGACCTTCCCTTAAAAAAAAGAAGCAATTAAGGTGATATACGAAATTAATCAATCTGCAGTTATAGATATTTTGTTTAAAATGATTAATATATAGGTGCAAGTTGATTCGATTAGTTGTAGTGATTGGTGCATGTGGTCCAAGCAGCACTCAGTTTTCCCCCTTCCCACCCGTTTGCCCTCTCATTTCACTATATAAAACCACTACCTCTCCACACCATCTCTCCTCCCAAAATTCACACCAAGAATTTAACGCCACCGCCGCGCCGCCCTAGAACCACCAATTCCTCCGCCGCACGAACACCGATTCCGCCGCCGTGCTTTTACAAAAGAAAAAAAAAATAGAGAAAGAGATGAGGCCGTCCGCTTCTCACTACGCCGGAGGCGAATACAACCAGCCTCATTTCCTCGATTCCTGCTCTCTCTGCCACAAGCATCTCAGCCAAAACAGTGACATCTACATGTACAGGTTGGTTGAAATTTCTCAATTTTGTGAAATGAGATCTCGTTTTTGTTAAATTTCTAGGTAATTTAATTTACCTATTTTAAATCTGCAGAGGAAACGCACCGTTTTGTAGCCAGGAATGCAGACAAGAACAGATTGAGATGGACGAGGCAAACGAGAAGAGATGGAAAATTTCTTCTTCCAAGAGATCTAACAGTGTTAGACAAAGCAAGGATTCAACTAAGGAATCCGACACCAACAAAGCCGTTCGAACAGGAACCGTTGCTGTAGCCTAAAGCTCAAGATTTATAAATACATATCAAGATTCAAATCTCCACACGAAAAAGAAAATAAAGGGGGAAATCAGAAGAAAAAAAAAAGGAGACGTATTGATAATTTCTCGAATTCCTGATTATGAAAGGCGTTTGAGAATTACGAGGTGGAGTTTGATCTGTAAAGGAGAGAAGCTGGGCAGGAGGAAGGAGAAGAAGACCCTGCTATACAATTTTGGTTTTTTTTTTTTCTTTCTTTGTTCGTTACTGTAACGTTTCTTGCTTCTTCCTTTCTTCTTTTTCTTAAATCAAATCAATATGACGAAAGCCCTTCCTTCATTGGGATTCTAGGAGATATATAAATCTTTGTTAATTCAATTTCTCTCTCTCCATTCTTATGATTGGGGCTTTGAATCAGATTCTACCGTAATAATTCATTTAAATTAATACAAGTCGGTATTTGTTAAAGAACTATTGATAAATTAATATGCATATAAAAGATTTTTCGTGGATACGATAAATTCACAGAGATCAATTATTATTATTATTAATAGGATTTTGCGCAAGTAGAGTAGTGCAGATTGGTGTCCATTACTTTGAGATGAAGTAATCTTTTTTGTGTCTGGGTGTTGGGAAAATGTCATATTTTTTCGCAATTAAAAAGAGAAGGATTTTATAATTACTTGTTTTGGTTATTAAAATTAAAATATAAGGTTGTAACGTAGCTTAAAAAATTCCCTATATATAGGCTATGGCACGGAAATGGAAATATGGTGCAGAAAGCTGATATTATTATTAATGTTATTATTTTCGTTCTCTTTATTTATGCAAAACATTTTGTTAATGCAGCAAAGACTGACATAGATGTATCAAATATTTATTTGGTTGAGTAAATTTAAAGGGTAAATAATACCAAAATTCACTGACTTTTGGTGAATTTTGATTTTGATTATAGTTTTCAACTATTAACATAAAATACATGAACTTTCGATTGATTCTAATTTTTTCCATAAATTATAATTTTGCTTAATTTAAAGCTTACATGCCACCCGAAATTACCAGCACGACAACATCGTCCGATGAGGCTTATAAACTAAAGGATTAATTGCCATAAAATACATAAACTTTTACGAATTGTCTGATTTGATCCATCGATTAAAATGTCATCGTTTTGTTGTAATTTGAGCTGGAATTCGTTAATTATGGTAGAAATTGAGTTTGCAACCTACAAATTAGCGTTCTTCTTTACAAGATAATTAAGGTTCTTCGTCAACCACTGATATTGGTAGGACTCTTGGTTCACCACTTCGATTGGAGTCGTTTTGTTCCGATTCTAGAATTGCAATGACTAATTCCTCACGTTCAACCTTGAGTTCGCGCTCTTATCTCGAAATGCAGCTACTTTGTGGTCATGAGATCCCTGCTCTGATTCGAACGCCACACATCGAGAAAAATTCAAAGCGTAAATTCTATATATATCCTTGTGCAGCTGCAAGACTTTGTTTTATCTTTTGTGTTTGTGTGCGAATGAGAGAAATTACGAGGAAATAAGAGATTTTGAGAAATTAGGGTTTATTTTGAAATCAGTGAGTAAAACGATGCGTTTTATTACCAAACGACAATATTTTATTTTTACTATCAAACGACCTCGTTTTTACTATCCAAGTCAATATTAATAAGCCACATCATTTAGAAAATGAGCAAATATTTGACCAAAGGAGTCGACGTGGGAAAAATCAGAATCAATTAAAAATTCATGCTAATATTTAATAGTCATGGTCAAAATCAAAATTCGCCAAAAGTTCATAAATTTTGACGATATTTGCTCAAATTTAAAATATATTTGTACAATTGTGGCTTATTCCAATGGGGTCATACACAATTCTTGGATTCTAGAAAATTCAAACATACCTAAACCATTTACTTCAGTCACGAACTTCTTGCTCAACATATTACAATAAGTAAATTATTCAATGCTTCATTTACATACATTTATTTAGCACATGAACTACATGTTCACGAATTAATTTGTGGACGTGTAATGTCGAATTTATTTGATCAGACATGAAAAAGTGAGCTAAAAAAGAAAAGTAAAAAAGAAAAGTGAGAAGCTTCTGTGAAACTTCAAGGAAGCACATGCCCAAATAAATCTTTACGGAACATAGTGCCCTCCATTTGCTTGGATTTAAGATTCTTTTTACGTAATGATTTTTGGTAGAAATTATATTGCTTAAAGTTGTAAAAAATTTCTCCTTAAAAGTTGTACTGTCTTTGTATTATTATATTGGAATAAATAAATTGAGATTCTTGTAGAGCCCAATCAGAAGATACCAATAATTTGAGCAAAAGAATTTAATAGTAAAAGTGTTTAAAGGGTGGGACACGTAGTAGACATTTGTAACATCGACATTAAGTTAAAAGATTTATAGATTTGGGGCAGACCCCTATTATTTAATTGAGTTAGGCAAATCAAAAATGATGAAAGTAACTCGTAGAAAGTATAATACTTAATTAAGACATGTTGAATTTAGTATATGCTTTTCCTTAATAGTGACGTTTAACAATAAATTACGTCCTAAATGCATCACTTTATTTCTGAATTGTACTGCTATTAGGCTTTCGGAAATTTTATGCATACTAAATTATTAGAGCATCCACAATGGTGGTGTCTTAGAGGGGTGTCTTAGGAGTGGGCCCCACCTAAGACACACCCCTCTCCAATGCATTGTGTCTTAGGTGGGTGCTTAGATCCCCATTTCCACAAAATTCATATTTCTACACTTTTATTTTTAAAATTCATATTTTATTAAAATTAAAATTCTACATTACAATAATTTAAAGACATAATTTAAATACAATAATAATAAAAAAAAATTACAATAATTTTCTAGGGCTCAATCGGACCAAAACGAGACCAAATGTGCTCCTTCAAGTCCAATTTTAAAATAAAATCCCCAATTCTACACTTTAATTTTAAAATTTCAAATTTTTATTAAAAATAAAATTCCAACATTACAATAAAAAAATATTACATAATTTAAATAATAAAAAAATACATAAAGAAAATATAGGATTTTAAAAATTGAAATATTCAATATTACATTAACTAAAATAAATAGGATTTTAAAAGAAAAAAAAAATTTGAAACCCCACCCCACCCCACCCCACCCCACCCCACCCAGCCTTTTTTCCCTTCCTTCTTCCCCAACTTCCCCACCCAGCCGCTCTGCAAATTTCACCATCGCTCTTCAATTTTTTTTTTTTATTTCACGCGCGTGGCTTCCACGCAAATCAATTTTTCAGCCTTCGCCCCGGGTCCAGCGCTCGACCTCGCCTCGCACCTGGCCGCGTCTCCAGCGCACGCCCGTCTCCTTCGGAGCGGATCGAGGCTCCCTTCGCCCTCCGCGCTGCAGATGCTCTTAGTATACTAGTATTATTTTATTAAGTATCTAGATTTCTCTTCTTAACTATTTTATATAAAGAAACTGTTATTGTCGAATAAAAATAAGTCGGATCTATTACAAAATCAAAGGCATCCTTAAACGACTGCAGTTTATTGATTTACGTATACAAAATCTCATGTACACCCGGGTGTACGGTACGCTCGGGTTGTATCCGACTCGGATCGTGACCCGGATCTAATTCAACTGGACTATCCTACCTGAATATCAAGTGTAGTGTCATTTCAATATAGTGTTAGTGTCATTTTCGAAATAGTATCTTTTGTAAAACAAAATAGTGTTAGTGTTATTTTCGAAATAGTGTCATTTATAAAACAAAGGGGTAATTGCCTGTAAATACATCACCTTTCACTAAATTCTGGTATTGCACATCATCTTTAAAATCCGCCTCATAATACATCACCTTTATCTATTTTCTGATTTTGCACATGGCCATTAAATCTGTCAACTGTGAAAATGAGTTGGAAGCCGGAAATCCACCTAAGCTCGCTGGTCGGAGCATTTTAATGATGTGGCTTCCAGATTGGCCAAAACTACGTCGTTTTGAGTTCAAAAATTGAACTTACGCAGCCTTCTAAAATCAAACTTCCAAACTCTAAAATCAGAAAATAGATAAAGGTGATGTATTCTGAGGCGAATTTAGTGAAAGGTGATGTATTTACAGGCAATTACCCCTAAAACAAAATAGTGTTAATATCATTTCAAGATCGTGTTAGTGTTAGTGTCATTTCAAGAAAAAATGGATCAAAATAGTCCAATTGGGTCAGGATCCGAATCGGGTACAACCTGAGTGTATGGTATACCCGCGAGTACAAGAGACCACCTCTTTACTGTAACCGACAATTATTACAAAATTGATTTTTGAGGTCTCTCGGAAAAGGGAAGACCGAAAGACTCTTCAAGGTGCGAGTGCATGTTTTATTTAAAAATTATAACAGTAGGCACTCGTGCGCGATGCACGAACTACAATATATTTTATTTATTTAAAAATTATAACAGTGAGTAGGCACTTGCGTGGCGGTAAAAAAACTCATCTTTTATATTACTCCCTCCGTCTCATAAGAGTGTACCCTTATTTCTATTTTGAAAAACGTCTCATAAGAGTGTGCATTTGTCATTTTTGGACACTATCACACCACTAATTCCTTATTTTTTATTCTTATTTTATACTCCCTCCGTTCCGCTTCAAATGATCCAAAAAAATTGACACGAAAATTAAGAAATGCGTGATAAAAATGTAAAGTGGTGGTGGGACAACCCAAAAAGTAGTGTTAAATGTCTAATTTTATTTCTAAATTTGGATTGGGTCATTTGAAGTGAGACAACTCAAAATAGAAATTGGGTCATTTAAAGTGGAATGAAGAGAGTAATAAAGTGAATCACTTTTTCAACTCTCAATACACTCATCTAACATTTTATTAAAATTTGTGTCATCAAATATAATGCACATTCTTGTGGGACGAATGGAGTATAATATATAGATTACATATTGTATTTTAATTGTTGGATATCGTCCTTGATTTCTAGTCTAGAAAAGAAAACTTTCATTATTGACCACTACATTTAACTATAAAAATCATATCTTGCAGCACATAATAATAATGGAAATATCATATTTCGTTGCAACATATTAGAATCAAACATTAAATTGTAATTTTGATTTCTAACATTTATAAATTGTCATAACCATATCCAACTAATAGCACATTTTTTTCATTTCAAAAAACTGACGTGTCACAAATAACAAGAAGCCAATAGAAGCGGACGAGATCGAAGGTGTAATGAGGAAATGGTGAATCATGACATCGATTTTTAGAGATTTTCAAGATATTTTGTAACAATTTCTAAACATTAGGTACTAAAAGAAGGAGTATTACAATTTTTTGTTGGAATGTTTTTTGAAAGATACTTAGAGGTTGTGTTATAAGTTTCAAGAGCTCATAAGATGTTAGTTTTTTAAGAGCTTATTTATCAAAGTGGTTGGATAATCAATATCTATATATGAAAATACAGTTTGTGGTAATTTTGCAATAAAATCATCAATTGAAGGCAATGATAGAAATTAATAAAAATGGGAGAGGAGAGATAATATAACTAAATCCCACTATAGCCTAAATATAAGGAATAACCGAAAAAAGAGGGAGGAAAGAGAAAGGGGGAGAGAGGAGGAAGAATAAAAAGAAAATGTTTATAATTTATTTTTAATTATTTTTATCATAATTTTTAATTTAAAATGTATATTGAATATTTTTTTATGAATAAAAAAATATGTAATATAAAGATCATAACTTCCAAAAGAATGTTGTTTCACTCTTTATTTATTTATTAACAATAGTCAAATTTGCTTCATAATTTTTTTCAATATAAATCTTAATTAAAGCTTATGACAAAATATCTACTTTGAGAAAAAGATAATCGAAAATAGATTTGGAACAATTGATGATTATTTAAAGTTTTAGAGTAAATATTTTTTTAATCTCAATTTTCCTCTCTCATTAATGTTAAACATATACTATATTATTTTTTCTTTTATTTCTTTTTATAATAATTTTATTTTGAATTTTTAAATAATTATAACTTAATCGTTCATAATTTGTTTTAAATTATTTTTACACCAAATTAGAGATTTTGTCATTGTATTTAATTTAAGATGTATATTGAATATTTTTTTATGAAAAGAAAAATATAGTATAATATAATTTTTTATATATATAGAACCAAATAAGATCATCTCCCAACAAAATATTATTTCACCATTAATAAGTTTTAAAGTAAAATTTTCTCTCTTCCTCTTCCATAAATGTTGAACATTGTGTTATTTATTTATTTAGTTTTTATATTAATTTTATTGTATTTTCTATATTTTGTTAGATATCTATATATATAATACTCCCCCCGTCCCTCAAAAATTTGCCCTAAGAGAAGCGGCATGAGTTTTAAATGATTGTAATTATAAAATTGATGGTGAAACCATATGCAAAAATAGAAAGTAAAGATATTGTGGCAAACTTTTGAGGGGCACCTCAAAAAGAAAATTATGGCAAACTTTTTAGGGACGAAGAGAGTGGTTTTTAACGAAACTAAAGAGAAGGAAATCATTTTGATTTAATTTAGATATCTTTAATGTAAAAATATCTGCTTAAAAGTTCAATTTGTATTAATTCTAATATAAATTTGTAGATAAATAATTAATTGTCTGTATACGAATTTTAATATTTACTTATATACACATATTCTTTTTATTTTGTTTTTCTCAATTATATTATGTACAAATATAGATTTGCTTATATTTTATAACTATTTAACATTTATATATATTTATTTATTTAAATATATCGTTTAATTTTAATATATACTCGCCGTGCATCGCACAGGTGAGCGTGTACTAGTTTAACTTATAAGTTAGAGAAAAAAAAATTAGTTAGAGAGAGAAAAAATCTTTATTAGATAGAGAAAATCGAATAAATATGAAATTCGAATGATATATGATAAAAATTGAAGAAATCATAGTTGAACTAGTTTCAGAAAATGAGTGGTATTTATAAGATAATGAAAAAATAAGTTGGGATAGATAAATTTATTTTTTGTGAAGTTTAGAAGTTTTTAGAGCTTATTTTTATAATTTATAAGTTTTTTAGTAACTTATTTTGCCAAACACTTTCAAAGATGCTCTTATAAGTTCTTAAACAATTTATGTTATTTTAAAGAGCTTATAAGCTCAATCAAACATACATTAGACCGATATATGATATTTTCTGTAGTTGTAGTAATAATAAAATAATACTCGTAATTTTTAAAAATATTCTATTATGTAGGTGAAAGAAACAAGAGGTGGTATCCTGCAAAGATTAAAGAAACTTTAATTAAAAATTATTAAGTTTTAATTAAGTGTGGTCCCACGCGTCCTAATGTAAGAACGTACCCACAGAATAATTTGTGAAGAAACAGAATAAGCTGAAAACTTAGGGCGGAAGAAAAAGGAGTGTTGAAAAGGTCAAGGTTAATAAATACAAATAATAATATTGTCAAACATTTCACATTTTGTTCTAGAACTAGAATACAAGCTTCGTCAAAGATATTTAAATTACTCGTACACAAGAGTCTCAATTCCTAATAAATTCTCAATGAATGAATATATGAATTTTCCTTCCTTAAAATGTAAATATGCTATTCATTTAATAAAACAAGATATCCACGGCACACGTATGCACACGTATAATTCGCTTTTGTTATAAGATTGTGATTTGTGATCGTGACTCGGTTGCGACCTGCCTTGGGGAAGCTCATTGATCAAGGCCAGACTTAATTAATTTTGTGTGTTATCATTGGTTACGAAATCGCAAGGAAAGAAAGGTTGGATATGTTGCTATTAAAATTAATATGAGTAAAGCTTATGATAGGGTGCAATGAAAATATCCAGAGTGGGGTTTCCAGTGAATTTTTACAGACTTATTATGACATAAAATATGTTAGTTTCATAATAATCTTTAATCATTTTAGATCGAGATTCAAAATATACATCCAAAATTTGGACGAATCGCAGAAGGAGTCAGGCACGAGATTAAATTTCAGTGCCGTTTCCACCCAAAAATAGATAAACAGTTAGAGATGATAATACGTAACCCTCAAATACATATTGAGAATAGTTGTATTGGATATAAGTGAAAGTTGGGAATCAGTGTTGCCATCGATTGAGTTCGCCTACAATAATAGTTACTAGGCAACCATTGACATATATAGCAAAGTATGCGGTATTATACAGAAGAAGTGTAGATCGATCTTTATTGGGGGAAAGTAGGTGATAGAAATATGTTAGGACCATATATAGTCAATGAGAGGATTGAGATTGTTCATCAGATCAAATAAAAAAATAAAAGAGGTTCAAGATAGACAAAAGTCTTATACTAATACGCGGCGAATTGAACTGTATTTTAAATTGGGAGACAATATTTTCCTAAAATTATCTCCCTCTAAGAGAATAGTAAAATTTGGTGTCGAAGGTAAGCTAAGACCCTGCTTTGTAGGACCACCCTATGAAATCTTAGAAAAGATAAATCCACTAGCTTATAGATTAGTGTTATAACCAAGTTTTGGAAACGTCCACAACATTTTCATACGTAGATAGTGTATGTGTCTCTCTTAAAAAATTTAAAATTGGCTAATACATGATATATATGAAACTACTCCTTCCGTCCCACCATTTTAGTCCCTTATTCCATTTTTAGATGTCCCAAAAAGATAGTCCACTTTTCTAATTAATACTATATAAAAATATTGTTTTTACTAAATTAACCTTATTTAATGTTTCACTTAAATGTGAAAAAGGATGTGTGAAAATAATAAATAAGGGTATAAAGGATAAAAATATAAAAATTAAATACATTTTCTTAATATGTGTGAAAAGTGGGAGGGGACTAAAATGGTGGGACGGAGGGAGTATATTTTAGGGATTCAATAAATTTTACCAATAAGAAAATCGGCCGAATAGCTCTTTTAATTGTAGAAAAAATCGATTACAATCAAAATAGGATTACATCTTTAACCTTTTCAATTTGAAATGCATCAATAATTTCTTAATTATTTCATTCGTTAGCTGCATTAGAATAAACGCTCGAGATTAATTATTCATCCTCTATATCAAAATCCACGAGAATTCTACCACTTAACCTTAATCTCCTATGACGCTCTCTGATGTTGGCCTAACATCCAAGCCACTTCTATCTAAAGCGAAGGCCCCCACCAAAGCAAGCAAATGATCAACCTCTGCCCAGACTACTACTCCACCATGACCACCACCATCTCCCAGGAAAAGTGAGTCTGATAGCAGTTCAGACTCTGATGTGGAGGTTAGTAACTCTTACTCATCAAAATTCTACACTCATGAGGTAAAGGCTTTGTTCAAATCAATGTCCGTTAGAAAATTTCTGAATGAGGGCAAGGCTGATCTACCATTCTTTGCAAAATACAAGCTTGTCCTCTTTCTTCAAGATAGAAGTTTGTGTGTAACAACCCAACTTTTGGAAAATAATAATAATGATAAAAAAAAATGAGAGTTTGACCTTCTTAATGTTGGCTGCTTTGTTATTCTGCAGGAGTTCCAAAAGAGCAATTAAGAAATGAAGGAATTAAAGAATAAAATAAAGAGGGAGCTATGGAAGGAGTGAAGGATTTTACCGTCTCAATAACAAAAGAGAATGGTTTTTATTTTGGGATTGAAACTGACGTGAAGATGTAAATAAAAATATTGGAATGTTGAGTTGAGGAGTAGGCAGTACGTGGCTTTCTTGTTTACCAACCTATTGAATAAAATAAGATATGGATTTGATTGGTTTTGATTGCAGAGAAGAAATTACATACTGGACAAATATAAATTCATTCATTTGGGCTTGAGGCCCAAAAATAATCATAACTATAAATCCTAAATCAAATTAAGGGCATAAGTATGTATTGGGCCCAAATAGAAATACTAATAGAAATAAAAAAAATCTTGAATTAATTAAAGAAATCAAATGTGGTGTTTCATGAAACCAACACCTAAACTACGAGGTGAAAAGCATAAACTATACCTAGTAAAGTTGATCGGAAAGAGTGAAATGAAGCGATCGGAAAACAGGAGCTCAAAGGAAAACTAGCTGTTGTATTTGAAAGTATATGATAGCGTAATTACAATGCACGAGTGCGAGGTCTATTTATAGAGTACAGGGAAGGGTAAAATGGTAAAATTGGTGTAAGCGCATGCACTTGGCGTGGTCGAAGGGTATATCAGGAATTTCATCTTCACGCGGGAAGTCTTCCGCGTTTCTGGCGATCCCTCTGATGGAGGTGATCTCTCTGGCGTGGATGACTTCTCTGGCGTGGAGGACTTCTCTGGCGTGGATGACTTCTCTGACGAAGACGACTTCTCTGACGAGGATGACTTCTCTGACGAGGGTGACTTCTCTGACGAGGGTGACTTCTCTGGCAAGAGCCATTCCTCTGGTGGATGAGTTGTCTCTGATGGATGAAATCCCTCTGGTAAGAATGATTCTTCCGACCAGTATGATTCCTCTGGTGAGGATGATTCCTCTGATTTGTATCCTTTCTCTATTCTGCACATATTACTCCTCATCAACCACTCCCCCCTCTGGTCTGGTTGAACCGGGTATTCTTCGTGTTCAACCATTGAAGTATTGTTAAAGCTGGAGCTATGATGTTTTCCCTGATCCCTGCAAATCCTGAAAACACGAGAATCTTAATACTAAAAGAAAGCAAGGATAAACCCTATAAATTATTCTCCAGTGTTTTTGTTACTCCCACCCCCTGGTCTGGCTAGTTCACTCTGGATTAGTGCAACTAGTCAGAGGATTCGCCCGCGTGGATGACGTCACCCGCATTAAATGCCTGTCTGAGCTACAGTGCTTTTCCCGTACCCCGAGGTTATCTTTTAACCTTTGCGTCCTTTCGCCTCCGTAGGGATTTTCAGCCGTTGATTTATTTCCGTATGCCACGTGTCACTCATCCCGCATGTTGGTAGTTGCCCGCGTACATTTTTACTTAGTCGATTCGAACTTTCATTTTTCACCATTCTTCTCCTCCAAGTTTTCCGAACTCCTTTATCTGCGTTTTCCGGCGATTCTCTCCCTGTTCCGGCGTATTTCCCGCGATCCCTCCGCTCCAGTTTTTACCGTCAATTTTTCTCTGCCCTAGGTAATTCGCGTATCCTTTTTTCCCATTATTTGTGATCAGTGTAAGTAGTTTTGAGGTTTGTTGGTGCTCTGATTGAGCGTGCTAGAAAACCTAAGTTTTGTGTATTCTGACGATGGCCTCCACTTCCGCTCCTCAACCCTCGCGTTCGCCCTCTCCTTCTTCCCGAACCTCTTCATCTTCCTCTCCCCAACTCCAGGATCTTGATAACTTCCCTTCTCCCTCTGCCTCTTATGACTCTCAAACTATCCCCAGTTCTTCTCAGCCTAAGAAAAGGGGTAAGAAGACCCCCCAACCCCCAAAGCGTGTTCCTGAATCCCTCCTTGGCGTCACGGCGGTTGATAAATTGGCGCGCAAGTGTCGCCACCCCGAAGGTTTAAAGTTCGAGGCCTTCTCTAAAGATTCCACACCTCCCGAGAGCCTTCGCCACCCTAGGGTAATAGTCATCTGGCAAGCCCAAATAGATGCTGGCCTAAGGCTTCCTCCTCCTACCCTTTTGGTTGATGTCTGCAACCATTTTCGTATCCCTTTTTTTCAAGTCGCTCCCTCTGCCATCCGAAGACTATATGCCTTCCATATCCTTTGTCGAGCCCACGGTGTCAAGGACACCGTCAAACTGTTCTGTCAGACCCAATCTCTTCGTATGCAGGACAATCCCTTGTATAGCTTTGCGGGTCTTCGAAGATATCCTACTTCTTTTCTTTCCTCTCTAAATTCTTCTGATGGTGGCTTTTTGAGCTATTATTGTTATGTGCGCACCCTTTTCGGCACCTGGCGCGATTATTATGCTCGGGAACTAGAATGGCATAATCCTCGGACTACTTATAGACCAGCCTCCCTAGAAGCCCCCTCAATCTCTGATTTGGAGGTCATAGCTCGTCTGAATGCTCTGAACAAAGCCCAGCCCTTAGACTGTAAATACCTTGCTGAGAACAATTCGGCTCTGGCATTCAATGGCCTGTTTCCCCTATATCCCAAGAAATCAATAGGTAAAGAATATGAATTAGAAAATACATTAACCTTTGTTACCCTGATTTTAAAGATGTGGAATTTTGATTTGCAGACATGTCTTGGAGAAAGAAATGCGGGGACAATTTGCCTGCCGTTGCTCCTGTGATAGAGGCCCCCTCGGAACAATCGATTGGGACCGAACTGGTCACCACTCCCCCTGTGGTAGAGGTCCCAGAGGGGAATGTGGAAGCCTCCCGTCCCTTTGATGTAGAGGAGGTTGATGCAGGCGGCCTTATCCATGGGCGCAGACGATCCAGTACCGGTGATGCATCTGGTGCTGGTGAAGAAGGTGTCCAAATTGTAGACATCACTGGTGAAATTCCCTCGCCCGACTCGGACCCCGGTGTCACCCTTACTGAGCTTTCGAAGAAAAGGAAGAGGGGTTCCTTGATCTCCGTGGGGGAGAAGGAGAAACAGGAGGGCCTGAAGAAGGCCGGCAAGTCTCAAGAACCATCGAAGAAGTCTGCTGGTGGTTCGAGGGTCCTCTCGTCTGCAGTGGAAAAGGGCAAGGGGCCAGCGAAGAAGTCTGCTGGTGGTTCTAAGGTTCCCCCTTCTGCCGGGGGAAAGGGCAAGGGCAAAGCTGTGGTGCCCCCTGCTGATGAACCAGAGGATGTTGTTCCTGGGCCGATTTCGAGTTTGTCGGGACAGGGGTTGATTGATGCCTTGATAGCTCGGGTCCACTCAAAGGACCAGGAGAAAGTGGAAAAGCTGACCCGAGGGGCTTTAGCTACTCAGCTGTGCCAGTTGGCTCTTCAGGTACCCTGCTTCTTATACTTTATTATAGAGAAAACGAAGTTGCTAACCTTTTTATTGTTCTGTCGGAACCCATTTTGTTTTCTTGCAGGTGGAGGCTCGGATGTGGGGGGCTGTTAAGTGCATCCATGACTACGACATGTCAGAAAAAGAGAGAGAGAAGGAACAGACGGATATCGCTAAGCGTGACGACGACGTGGCCGGGGTGGTGGCGCGTTTGAGTAAAGCTGAAGCGGAGATTGCTGAGCTGAAGGCTCAGTTGTCCCAAGCAGAGGTGGAGAAATCCTCCCTGGTTTCTGAACTGACAAGGACGACCAAGGAAAGCCATGAAAACCTGGCCAGGTTTAAGGCGGGATATGAAGAAGCCTACAAGGAGACCCGGCGTGATTGGAAGAAGATGCTCGTGGAAGCGCAGAACCGTGCCTATGTCTTGGGAGCGCGAGATAACCGCCTGGAGTATTTCTTGTCTCCGCAGGGTCAACACTTTCTGGGATTGATGCTGGAAGGCACCTTGGCGGCCTTCAAGCAGACTCAAGAGTACCTGGAGGACTTCGGACCCCTCTTTGCCTATGTGATACGGCAGTCCGCCTCCAAGGCGTTAGAGATGGCGGGGGCGACCTCGGAACAGCTCGCTACCCTGGATCTGCATGCCTTGATGGAGAACCTCAATGATGAGGAAATAAATAAGCTGATGGGGATCCCTGCGAATTCTCCGGGGAAACCAGAATGGTGGTATCCAGTGCTGGAGAAGGCCATTCCCTATTTCGCCTTTGGGGTTGGGTCTGCTTCATTGCCCTCCGCTCCAATGTATATGCCTGCTTTCTCTGCTTCCCTGGTGGGCTTTGTGAACCGGCTGCGGGATCCCACTAACAAAAGCACCCGAAAATTTTCTCAGTACGGCGTGGTGCCTCCTCTGCCCTCTAATTTGGCGGCCTCTGTTTCTGAAGATTCCGCTTCCTCCTCTTCTGCAATGGATCAGCTTTTTACCCTGTATCAAGATGAGAAGACGTATGTACAAGAAGCTGTGAAACTGCTGGACTTGGGAGTTCGTCTCCCTAAGGTGAAGGAAGCTGGCATGCTGCCAGTGTTTACAGAGGGAACCTCTGCTAGCCAGATCCCTGCCAGTGATGTTCCTCCTCTGGTTTCCTCTGCCTCTGCTCCTGCTTCCTCTACTCCCGCTGAAGATTCTTCTGCTCCTCCCTCTTGATGTCCCCTATCTCTTCCCTGACTTAAAGGAAATTTTTGTAACTCTTTATACAAACTCAATACTTACCTCTTAGTTTCTGGTGTGTAGTTCTGCCCTTTTGGTATGCTTATATGAAATTTCTTTCCCGCTTATGTCGCTTTTTTCCCTTTGTTCTTTGTGTTGTTTTTTGTTGCTTGTTCATGCTAAGTTGATATTCCCGCATCTCCTTTGCTGGTTTGATTTGATTTTGATGACTCTTCTAGCGAGGGTTCTGATGACTCCTCTGGCGAGGATTCTGATGACTCCTCTAGCGAGGATTCTGATAACTCCTCGGGCGAGGATTCTGATAACTCCTCGGGCGAGGATTCTGATGACTAGATCTTGATGACTCCTCTGGCGAGGATTTTGATGACTCATCTGGCGAGGATTTTGATGACTCCTCTGGCGAGGATTCTGATGACTCCTCTGGCGAGGATTTGGTTGACTTCTCTGCCAGAGATTTCGCCGCCTTCTCTTACGAGGATTTGGTTGACTTCTCTGCCAGAGATTTCGCCGCCTCCTCTTACGAGGATTTGGTTGATTTCTCTGCCGAAGATTTCGCCGCCTCCTCTTACGAGGATTTGGTTGATTTCTCTGATAGGGATCTCACCGCCTCCTCTTACGAGGATTTGGTTAACTTCTCTGCCAGAGATTTCGTGATTACTTTTCATCCAAGCGCTCCTTTGCTGTTTCCCATCCAAGCACTCCTTTGCTGCTTCCCATCCAAGCTTGAGCACTCTGCGCGGAGCATGGAAGACCCGGGGGGTGCAACCAACTTTCGCGGCTTACGATTAAATAGTATCCCTCTGCGCGGAGCATGGAGGACCAGGGGGGTGCAACCAACTTTCGCGGCTTACGATTAAATAGTAACCCTCTGCGCGGAGCATGGAAGGCCCGGATGGCACAACCAACTTTCGCGGCTTACGATTAAATAGTAACCCTCTGCGCGGAGCATGGAGGACCCGGGGGGTGCAACCAACTTTCGCGGCTTACGATTAAATAGTAACCCTCTGCGCGGAGCATGGAAGGCCCGGATGGCACAACCAACTTTCGCGGCTTACGATTAAATAGTAACCCTCTGCGCGGAGCATGGAAGGCCCGGATGGCACAACCAACTTTCGCGGCTTACGATTAAATAGTAACCCTCTGCGCGGAGCATGGAAGACCCGGGGGGTGCAACCAACTTTCGCGGCTTACGATTAAATAGTAACCCTCTGCGCGGAGCATGGAAGGCCCGGATGGCACAACCAACTTTCGCGGCTTACGATTAAATAGTAACCCTCTGCGCGGAGCATGGAAGACCCGGGGGGTGCAACCAACTTTCGCGGCTTACGATTAAATAGTAACCCTCTGCGCGGAGCATGGAAGGCCCGGATGGCACAACCAACTTTCACGGCTTACGATTAAATAGTAACCCCCTGCACGGAGCATGGAAAACCCGGGAGGTGCGACCAACTTCCGTCGCTTACGGTTAAGTGCAACCTCTGCACGGAGCATGGAGGACCCAGGGGGGGTACAACCAACTTTCGTGGCTTACGATTATGTGCAACCTCTGCGCGGAGCATGGAAGGCCCGGATGGCACGACCAACTTTCGCGGCTTACGATTAAGTAGTAACCCCCTGCACGGAGCATGGAAAACCCGGGGGGTGCGACCAACTTCCGTGGCTTACGGTTAAGTGCAACCTCTGCACGGAGCATGGAGGACCCAGGGGGGGTGCAACCAACTTTCGTGGCTTACGATTATGTGCAACCTCTGCGCGGAGCATGGAAGGCCCAGATGGCACGACCAACTTTCGCGGCTTACGATTAAGTGGTAACCCTCCCTCTGCGCTGCTGGAGCATGATTCCTCTGCTCTGCTGGAGCGTGATTCCTCTGCTCTGCTGGAGCGTGATTCCTCTGCTTTCCTTGAGAAGAAATTTTAGAATTTAAAAATTGGGACCTACGGGTATACACCCTACTCCCCCCTCTGGTGACGTGTGCAATACTCTGTTATGAACATGTTGGCCCAATTACTTCTTATTCCATCTCCGGCCCATAAACTCACGTGGGCCCATTATCTTTTAGCCCTTCCCTTAAGCCCGACACTGCCTCTATATATACCCTCCACACTTCATGACCTAGCTTAGAATCCTTCATCTTTTTTCCGCCGCCTCAAATTACTTTCTTCTTCAAACCCTAAATCTCCCGTCCTTTTGGCTTAAGCTGCCTTTTTATCCTGGTCGTAACGCCCTCAGTCGGGGGAGCGAGTCCTTTTGAGAAAGTACGCCGGCGCCCGTTGGTAACTGAAAAAACAGGACTCCCCTCCACCTGAGGGTTTTATCTCCAAGATTCTTAAAGAAAGCTCCCTCGTTGCCCTTTTCCGACTTCCTCTCAGACCCTAGATCTGCCGTCCCTTGTCTCTCATTTCCCGTATCTTTTCCCATCTTGGTTGTAAAGCACTCAAGTACGGGAAGTTCCCCTCAGAACACTCATATCCCTAGAGGCTCCGCTTTCCTCCCTGTGCTTCCAGTGCAGGTTTCTAGCTTTGTGGTTGTAAGGAGCGGACTTCCCGTATTTAAGAGCCTTATTGCCGTGTTCCCGAGATCTGGATGCTGGTTGTTCTATTTCTCCGTATTCTTTCCTCTTGGCATTTTGACTTGTTGCTTTTCTTGGTATTCTGCAGGTGTGGGGTAGATCCGGAGTGGATCTGAGGTAGATCTGGCGTGAATTTCCCCCAACGGAGGAGAAAAGCTTGAAGTGTTGGCACATGGAGGCGAAGTCGCCAGCTCCTTGATGTTTTGCTTTCCCCTTGACCTGCTAAGAAGCAGTTTTTGTATTTGTTTCTCCCTTATCCTGCTAAGAAGCAGTTTGTATTTTGAATTTGAAAATTGGGGATTACGGGTGTACACCCTACTCCCCCCTCTGGTGACATGTGCAATGCTCTGCATGAACATGTTAAATAGCATATGTAATGTAAGAAAGCAATAATTGAAATAAACGAACACAACACCAGGGAATTCCCTAGAACCACATATCTGTTTTATTGATATCATGGCCCCGGACCTCATTAAAACCCCTGTGGGGAAAAAGAGTATCCGGTCTACAAGTGATTACTCCTGCTAAGTAGCAGTTATACATAGAACTTTTTGAGTGTGTTTATATTCCATGGCCTGGGGAGAGCTCTGCCGTCTGAATCCGACAATGTGTACGCTCCGCCACCCAAGACCTCTGTAACGATGAATAGTCCTTCCCAATTTGCTTCAAACTTGCCCACTGCCTTTAATGCGTCTGCTCTTTTCAATACTAGATCGCCTTTGACCAGCTTCCTTGCTCTGACCCTTTTGTCGTACCCTGCTTTGATGACACTTTTATATTTTGCTGCTCTGATTTGCGCTTCTTCCCGCTGTGCTTCCACAAGGTCAAGCTCAGTTCTTCGAAGGTCGGCGTTATGCTCTGTATCATAGGTGATGATGCGGTATGATTCCAGTCTGGCCTCCGCTGGTATCACTGCATTGGATCCGTATACCAGCGTGAAAGGTGCCTCGCTCGTTGCTGTCTTCGGGCTAGTTCGGTAGGCCCAGAGAACGGTGTCTAACTCTTCCACCCATTTCCCTCTGCTCTGATTCAACCTCTTTTTAATCCCTTCACAGATTGTTCTGTTAGCTAATTCCACCTGGCCATTTGCTTGTGGGTGAGCCACTGAGACGAAACGCTGGGTGATGTCCATTCGGTCACAAAAATCTGCTATCCTCTGCCCTGTAAATTGGGTCCCGTTGTCAGACACAATGATTCTCGGTACTCCGAATCTGCAACAGATATTCCTCCAAATGAATCGTTCCACTGTCACTTCATCGATCTTGCCCACAACCTCGGCCTCAACCCATTTAGAAAAATAATCTACTGCCACGATGAGAAAGCATTTCCCTCCCGGTGCTGTAGGTAACTTCCCGACTATATCAATGCCCCATTTGTCAAACGGACATGCCGCGTACATGACACCCATAGGCTCCCCTGGTATATTGATTCGCCCAGCATGTCTCTGGCAAGCTTCGCACTTGCGGATGAACTCTCTGGCTTCCTTGTTGATGTGAGGCCAGTAGAACCCAGCCCGAATAATTTTTCGTACGAGATCCCGAAATCCCGTATGCCCACCACAACAACCTGCATGAATTTCTTTCAGAACAAAATTAGCCTCTGCTGGAGATAAGCATTTTAGTAAAGGCTGAGTAAAAGATCATTTGAAGAGTTGATCGTTGATTAAGCAGTAATTCTCATAGCGAGCCCTCTGATTGGATTCTCTGCTCAACCGCTCCCCTGTCTTCAGAAAGTGTATAATCGGAGCCCGCCAATCGTCCCTGATCTCTACCGAGAAAACCTGCGAAGTCTCCATCTCTCTGGTATCACAGAGTAAAATAATTTCATCATTCCAAGTTTGCTCCACCGCACTAGCCATGCGCGCCAATAAGTCCGCTTTCGTATTTTCCTCTCTGGCAATTTGCTCGATCCTGAATTCCATAAACTTTTCTTTCATTTCACTGATTTTGGAATGGTACGCCCTCATCCGCTGATCCTTGATGCTATAAGTCCCTGAAAACTGTTGGGCAACCAACTGGGAATCTGTCTTTATGATGACACACTCGGCTTTGAGCTCTGACAAGATGTGAGCCCCTCTGACCACGGCCTCATATTCCGCTTCATTGTTGGACAACCGACAAGTGAATTTGATGGCGAACTGGTATGTCCCATAACCCGGTGAAGTGATATAAACCCCGATCCCACATCCCTCTTTCGTCACGGATCCGTCCACAAAGGCCACCCAAAACTCTGGTACAGGACGACGAGTTATTTCTTGTACGAAGTCTGCCAATGCTTGCGCTTTGATCACCGTTCTCGGTTCATACTCTACATCATACTCCCCTAATTCCACAGCCCATTTAACCATCCTTCCCGACAAATCCGGGCGCCCCAAAACTTGTTTGAAGGGAAGAGACGTGCGTACTGCCACTCGGTGTGAAAGGAAATAGGGCCTCAACTTTCTAGCCGTGACCATGACTGCCAGAGCAGCCTTCTCAATCTCTGTGTAATTTTGCTCAGGCCCTTGTATGATTCTGCTAACGAAATAGATAGGCTTCTGGTGACTTCCCTCTTCTCTGATAAGCACAGAGCTGATCGCATCTTCTCCCACCGCTATATACAGATACAACGTTTCCCCCGGCACCGGCTTGGTCAGAGTCGGTAACTTGGCTAGATACACTTTAAGATCCTCAAACGCCGCTCTGCATTCCTCTGTCCACAGAAACTTAGTTCCCTTCCTCAGCACCTTGAAAAACGGCATGCTGCGTTCTGCCGAGCGTGATATAAATCTGCTCAGAGCAGTGATGCGCCCATTTAGAGTCTGCACTTCTTTGATTCCTCTGGGCGGTGTCATTTCCATAATAGCTTTGACTTTTTCTGCATTAACCTCAATCCCTGCAGGCGTGACCTTATATCCCAAAAACTTCCATGTTGTGACTCCAAAGGTGCATTTCGCTGGGTTCAGCATAAGCCGATGATCTCTGACCACCGTGAAGATTTCTTCCAGATCAGAAACATGATCCTCTGCCCTGACACTCCGTACAAGCATATCATCTACGTATACCGAAATGTTCTTTGCCAGTTGTTCTTTGAAAATTTTCTCCATCATCCGCTGATATGTAGCTCCCGCATTTTTTAAGCCAAAAGGCATACTTCTCCATCCATACACCCCACAACAGACGGCAAATGCCGTTTTGGCAATGTCTCCTTTATTCATCCTGACTTGGTGATATCCCTGGTATGCATCCATCATGGACAATAAAGCACACCCTGAAGTGGTATCCACCAGCTAATCGATCCTCGGTAGAGGATAATGGTCCTTTGGGCAAGCAGCATTTAGATCTCTGAAATCCACACACATCCTCCAGGTGTTTGTTTTCTTGGGTACCATCACCGCGTTTGAAATCCACTCTGGGTATTGCACTTCCACAATGTGCCCTGCTTCCAACAATCCGTAGACCTGTTCCCTTATTGCCGCGTCCTTCTCTGCCCCAAAATTTCTTGTTCTCTGCTTTACCGGCTTCACCTTAGGGTCCACGTTGAGGCAATGTTCTGCCAACTTTCTGTCAATCCCCTTTAAATCGGTGGTACTGAATGCAAACACGTCTGCATTTCTTCGAAGACAACCAATGAGTTCCTCTCTGACCTGATCACTCATGGCAGACCCAATCTTTGTCTGGAAACCCTCTTTCCCTGGAAACAATTCTATCATGTTGCAGACATCACTGGTGGACACCAGCGCGGTTTTTTCTGTGCTATCTCTGTCTTTTAATAAATCCGCCAACTCTTGGCGTTCCTCTGCTAAGGCATGCACCTCGCCCACCTTTCCCCTCTTCCGTATATCTGATCCCTTTATCACTCTTTCCCTCTTCTGGCCCGATGAGTGTGCAAGCATTTGGACGTGACATGCTTTCGACGCTGTTTGATCCCCACAAACTTCTCCTACTCTTCCCCCCTCGACTGGGAATTTCATTTTCAAATGGAACATAGAGATCACGGCCCTGAATGCCGTCAAGGCAGGTCGTCCGAGTATGACATTGTACGCAGGTTTGGGCATGTCCACAACTAAAAATCGTACCATCCTTGCTCTGCTGCTATTGGCTGCACTGCCGAGGATCAACAACAGCTCCACATACCCTAACGGCATAACCATCTCTCCCCCGAACCCAAACAAAGGAGCATTTGTGGGCTCAATGTGCACTTCTATTCCCATGTTTTGGAGGCATTCCTTGTATAAAATATTCACGGCGCTCCCTGAATCGACGAAGACACGGTGAACCATGCAGCCCGCTATTTCCGCCATGATGACCAGCGCATCATCATACGGGTACATTAGTGTACGTATATCCTCTGCTCCAAAAGTAATCGCCGGCTCTTCTGCCGCACACGTAATTTCCATGACCCTTTTAGGATAATACCCTGTTTTTACTGCTCTGATGACTTGCTTTTTAGCCCGATTTGACGTGGGCGTCCCGTTCTCTCCGCAAATCATATGCACTTCCCTTCTGTATGGTGGAGGAGGGGCTTGCCTCTCTGCCTCCTCCCTGCGATTATCCCGGTTGTCATCAGGCCTACGATCTCTGTTGTTCCCCTGCTCCTGTCGCAGATCCCGATTATTCCTCTGATCCCGCTGGTCTCGCTGATCCCTCTGATCTCTTTGATCCCTCTGGTCATTCCGCCTCTGACCCTCATTTCCTCTGTCAATGAATTGATCAAGGAGTCCCTGGCGCACTAATAGCTCCAGTTGATGCTTAAGATGTCCACAATATTTTGTAAGGTGACCGAAGGCACTGTGGTACTCACACAACTTGTTATTGGACCCCTCCTGTGGTGGCCCATTCCGGTAGGTTCTCGGTGCCCGAAAGAACGGTTGGTCTTTTATCAAATGGAAGATCTCGTCTTGTGGTTTATTCAGGGGCGTGTACTCAGTAAACCGTGTGACCTCATTCACACTGCGTTGTTGATGGGACGGCATTCCTCCCTGGGGTGGCAATACCCTAGGAGGCAACCCTCTGAATGGGGCCCTATCTTGCTGCCTCTGTCTCTCAGGTGCTTCCTCGGCTTTCTTGACCCTATGTTTATCTTTTTCCACCTTTCTCGCCATCTTGGCGTCCTCCAATTGCAGGTAACCCGGCAACCTTGCCATAATGTCATCAAAATCCCTTGCTGGTCGGATTTGCAATTCGTCAAAGAAGATCCCCGGCCTGAGTCCTCTGACATAGGCGCAATTTTTTATTTGTGATTCTGCCTCTGGCACCTCCAGAGCAGCGAGGTTAAATCTTGCTGTATACTCCCGCAACGTCTCACCTTGATCCTGCTTGATATCCATCAGCGAAAGAGCTGACTTTCCTACCCTCCGCGAACTCGCAAACTGTCGTAGGAAGCGAGTCTGTAAATCTTCAAAAGAGTAAATAGAATTCGGCGGAAGCGTTCCAAACCATAACTGAGCTGGTCCAGTCAAAGTAGTTGAGAAAATTCGGCACTTGATGCCCTCAGTGTACATGTGCAGTGTAACCAACCCTTCAAACCGATTGAGGTGCACCTCCGGATCAGTAGTGCCATCATAATCCAGTGAGATGGGCTTGTAGCTTCTAGGTAAGGTGTCTGTCAAGATATCGTCAGAGAAAGGACTGCGGTTGTTGATAGGATGAAACCTTGAAGTCTTAACCCTCTTGTCTTCCTTATATCTTCCCTGCTCCCTTCTGTCCCTTGGCATGTCTCGGTCATGACGTTTGTGAGCTCGGTGCCCTGGCCTGCCAGAGGAAAACTCCAGCTCCCTTTCTTCTCCTCTTTCGGTGTACCGTGATTTTTCCAGGCGATGAGACTTCTCTACTCTGTAGGACCGTTCAGATCTCTGTTCTTTGTCTTCCCTCCGGGATTTCTCCCTCAGCGATTTTTCCAGATTTTCAAGCTGATGTTTCAATTGTGATACTTGCTTTTTCAACCGTGCTTTCTCCTTCGGTCTCTCCTCCTCAAACACCAGGGAGACGGATTGACTATCAGACTCGTCAACCCGCTCTCTCCTGACAACACTGTTAAGCCTAACGCGGCTCCCCTCTGGTATAGCTATCTCTCTGTCAACAGCGTCCCCTTGCCCTTCTCCAGGCATCACAGCCTGTTTGTTGATTGCCAGTATATTTGCCTCCTGAGCAGCGGGAGGTGGGGCCTCAGTGCCCTGCAGGTTGGCTGCTCCCACCGGGGTAGCCACAGTAGGGATGACGGACATCATCGGAGTTCCCAGTGCCTGCCGCATATTAGCATAGCTGAGCAAGGCCATCATTTGCTCTGCCAGCCCAAAGTTAATCGATCCTCCTCCAGACGCGGGAGCCAGATTCGGCAGATCAGAACCCGGTGTGACCAAAGCAAACCTCTGTGCGCTGACATTCAACCCTGTTGTCGGCGTAGCTGAGATAGCCTGAAAACCCGGTGGCACAGTGAAAGTAGGATTACCCTGAAGGCCAGTGAACAACGAGGTAGGCACCTCAGTAGTGACAGCAGCAGAGTCAAACTCCTTCTCCAAGTTCCGGTGAGCATCGGAGGATCCCATGATACCTGCATATAAATAGAGTGAGAGAAAAATCCTAGCGACGAAAGCATAAATCCTCCGTTTATGGATTGAAATCCCGATATAAGAAATCCAATAAGAAATCCCCGATACCGGTACAGAGACCGTTAAGAAATTCCCCTCAATGTGACGCTATGCACTGGGAAATAAACCCAGGGCATAAATCTAAAAAACAGAACCCGCATAACGGAGTTTTTCCCCGGTGAAACCGCATTAAGATCCGGCGGAGAAAACAGAGCATCGAGAGAACCAAGGCAGGAAACCCAAAGATAAACATACATCAAGCAACCATTAAAAGACTGGTTAGCATAATACGTTAGAAATGATGAATAAGTAAGAGATATGTAAAGATATAAACACCATAACCCAAAAATAGACACGATCATGCACTATAATAACCACCAAACCCAAAACAACAGAATTATTATGGCAATCAGCCAGATCAGTAGCATAATGCAGTATTCAGCGTATAGGACGAAAGTTAGTCTAAACAAGCATGAAGGACATCAGTAATTATTCCTCTTAAACGCAAATTATCCACCCATCAGCAACACAAACCCCATTACAACAACAACAAAGTATTAATCGACGTATTAATTGGTGCAAAACCCGTGAATTAACAGCAAAAAGGTCCATGAAAAAAGAGACAAAGTGTTAAACAATCTTTCATCAGTGCGAAGCCCCTAATTAACAGCAAAACCCCACATCCTCCCAAAAACAGAGTAATACTCAACAGCCCACAAGCATAATTCTAAGATTATCGGAGAAAACATGAAGATCATCCACAACTATCACGTTTATACGTAAAACACACGTATACTAACAGCATAAACTCAAGATATCAGAGACAAAAGGTCAATCCGCCGTTCATCGATTCGAAACACTAGATCCGTAAGAAAAAAGCACCCAACATAATCAAAACAGAGCCTCACACCACAATTTTCCCATACAAAACACTAGATCAGTGAAGAAAACATCAATTCTACAAGGAAACCCTTCGTCCGTAAACAACTAACCCAAACAAACGGTAAATAAACGTAAAATTCCCCGATTCATGACTTATGCCCGTCGCCACCTTTCCCCATGCACCAAAAACATAAATCAACGCAAATCATAGCAGATTAACAGCATATTAACCCGGAAGACGCAATTAACCGATCAAAAACAGCTGGGTGTCCAAATTATCGGCTCAATTGGTGCCAACGCCCGCAAATCCGATTGGAATTTCAGATCTGCGTACGCCGGCGACCGTGATCTCACATCCTAGCTCAGTAGCGTTCCCACAGACGGCGCCAGTTGGTGTTTCATGAAACCAACACCTAAACTACGAGGTGAAAAGCATAAACTATACCTAGTAAAGTTGATCGGAAAGAGTGAAATGAAGCGATCGGAAAACAGGAGCTCAAAGGAAAACTAACTGTTGTATTTGAAAGTATATGATAGCGTAATTACAATGCACGAGTGCGAGGTCTATTTATAGAGTACAGGGAAGGGTAAAATGGTAAAATTGGTGTAAGCGCATGCACTTGGCGTGGTCGAAGGGTATATCAGGAATTTCATCTTCACGCGGGAAGTCTTCCGCGTTTCTGGCGATCCCTCTGATGGAGGTGATCTCTCTGGCGTGGAGGACTTCTCTGGCGTGGATGACTTCTCTGACGAAGACGACTTCTCTGACGAGGATGACTTCTCTGACGAGGGTGACTTCTCTGACGAGGGTGACTTCTCTGGAAAGAGCCATTCCTCTGGTGGATGAGTTGTCTCTGATAGATGAAATCCCTCTGGTAAGAATGATTCTTTCGACCAGTATGATTCCTCTGGTGAGGATGATTCCTCTGATTTGTATCCTTTCTCTATTCTGCACATATTACTCCTCATCAAAATGTGTATTGGGCTTGTACTAAAAATAATTGATGGGCATTTGGGCAAGCAAAAGTCGAATGAGAAGAATAAATATATATATATATATATATATATATATATATATATATGGGTTGGGTTCCGGTGGATCCCTATGCTTATAATAGATCCGTAGATCCAAATCTAGACCACACATTTATGACATGTGGCGCATCAAGATGGTGACACGTGGCAAGGCATTTCAAGGCAAAATCTGGAGAGGGGTAAAATTGGAATGTAATTTTCGAAATTCAAAAAAAAAAAAAAATTATATTTTCTCAAAATAGGTATATTTTAGACGCATAAAGTTTCATACGAGAATGCATGAACTTTCATATAAAAATGCATAAAGTTTCATATAAATATGCATAAGATTTCACCCCACCCCAACCCCACCCCCCACACCCCACACCCCAGAACCCCACCCCCACCCACCCCCTACCCCCCCCCCCCCCACCCACCCCCCCCCAAAAAAAAAAAAAATTTTTTTTATTTTTTTAAAAACTGATTTTCTGACCACTGACCCACCCCTACCCCCACCCCCACCCCCACCCACCCACCCCCCCCCAAAAAAAAATTTTTTTTTTAATTTTTTTATTTTCTCAAAAACTGATTTTCTGACCACTGACCCCCCACCCACCCACCCCCACCCCCCCACCCACCCACCCCCCAAAAAAAATTTTTTTTTTTGAAAATCAGTTTTTAAAAAAATAAAAAAATAAAAAAAAAAATTGGGGGGGGGTGGGGGGGTGGGGGTGGGGGTGGGTCGGTGGGGGGTGGGGGTGGGCCAGCAATTAGAAAATCAGTTTTTGAAAAAAAAAAAATTTTTTTTTTGGGGGGGTGGGGGGTGGGTCGGTGGGGGGTGGGGGTGGGGGTGGGCCAGCAATTAGAAAATCAGTTTTTGAAAAAAAAAAAAAAATTTTTTTTTGGGGGGGGTGGGGGTGGGGGTGGGTGGGGTGGGGAGGCAGGGGGCAGGGGCTGGGGTGGGGTGGCGAAACTACCAGATTTATTAAAATGAAATGCATTTTTTGTATAGTTTAATGCATTTTATGTGAAAACTTTATGCATTTTTGTTTGATTTTATATGCATGTGAAACATGCCTATTTTTGGGGGGTGGTAATGGGGAGGGTTGGGGGGTGGTGTTGGCTGGATTGGGGGGTGGTATGGGGTGGGGTGGTGAAAATACCAAAACTGGAAAAATTAAATGCATTTTTCTGTTCAAAGTTATGCATTTCATGTGAAAACTTTATGCATCTTTGTGTGAAATTGTATGCATCTAAAATATATCTATTTTGAGAAAATCTAAAAAAATATATATATTTTTTAATTATTAAATCCGAAAATTACATTCCAATTTTACCCCTCCAGATTTTGCCTTGGAATCCTTGCCACGTGTCACCATCTTGATGCGCCACATGTCATAAATGTGTGGTCAAGATTTGGATCTAGGGATCTATTATAAGCATTGGGGGGGGGGTGGGGGTGGGGGTAGGGGTGGGTCAGTGGTCAGAAAATCAATTTTTAAAAAAATAAAATTTTTTTTTTTTTGGGGGGGTGGGTGGGGGGTGGGGGGTAGGGGGTGGGTGGGGGTGGGGTTCTGGGGTGGGGTGGGGTTCTGGGGGGTGGGGTGAAATCTTATGCATATTTATATGAAACTTTATGCATTTTTATATGAAAGTTCATGCATTCTCGTATGAAACTTTATCCGTCTAAAATATACCTATTTTGAGAAAATATAATTTTTTTTTTTTTTGAATTTCAAAAATTACATTCCAATTTTACCCCTCTCCAGATTTTGCCTTGAAATGCCTTGCCACGTGTCACCATCTTGATGCGCCACATGTCATAAATGTGTGGTCTAGATTTGGATCTACGGATCTATTATAAGCATAGGGATCCACCGGAACCCAACCCTATATATATATATATATATATGGTGCGGTTATAGTGAGAACCACAATTATCGTGAGAACATAAGAACCAATAAAATTACTGCATCTGCTATACAAATTAATGCATCCGCTATTAAATTTAATGCATCCAAAAAAAATAATTTTTTTGCTCCCTTCAGGATTCGAACCCAGCATCTGCATCCATCCACCAAGATGATGCATCCACCGTAGATCTTGATGATCGAATGGCTTAAAATGGTTCTCTGTTCTTATTTTATTAGTGGTTCTTATTTGAACCTCTCCCTATATATATATATATATATATATATAAATATATATAGGGGAGGTCTAAAATAAAAACATTTCTTAAAATATAAAATATAAACAATTTTCAGCCCTTAGATCATCAAGATCTACGGTTGATTCGTAACCTTGTTGGATAAAATTCGTACATTAAAAAACGTTTATATTTATATTTTAAGAAGTGTTTTCACTGTAGCCATCCCCTATATATATATATATAAATATATATAAATATATATATGGGAGGGCTAAAATAAGAGCATTTCTTAAGATATAAAATAAGAATCATTTTAAGCCCTTAGATCATCAAGATCTACGGTTGATTCGTAATCCTGTTTGATGGATTTATGGTCCTGAGTTCGAATCCCAAAGGTAGCAAATTTTTTTTTCACAATTCATACATTTATACAGCGAATTCATACGTGTTCTACATAAAATTCATATATTAAAAATTGCTCTTATTTCTTATTTTAAGATGTGCTCTCACGGTAGCCCACCCCTATATATATATATATATATATATATATATATATATATATATATTGTAGTATACCACATATAGTTTAGTAATAATTCATAATTATTGATCAACCAAGATAATATCATTGATCTTCAACTTATGAAATTTCTTTGGAAAGAAAACACAATTTATTTAATACTGGGCGTGTATCAATAATATACTAATTAAAGGTCTTTTATATTTCTTATAGGAAAATCGGGATATCACATATATACCCCCCCCCCCCCCTTAAAAAAAATTTGTCCCCGAAATTTACGTACCTTGGTAATCTAATTCGGGGTATTGAGCTTTCATCTTCTCTTCTAATTCCCACGTTGTTTCTTCTATCCCATGGTGGTGCCAAAGCACTTTAACCATAGGGATTTGCTTGTTTCTTAAAACTTGAACCTTTCGGTCAAGTATTTGCACGGACTTTTCCTCATAGCTCAAGTCTTGGGCTGGAACTACTTCATCATGCTTTATTACGTGTTTTGGATTAAACACGTATTTTCGTAATTGGGAAACATGAAACACATTATGCACGTCCCCAATGCTAGGTGGCAACGCTAACCTATAAGCTACGTTGCTCACTCTATCTAGGATCTCAAAAGGTCCTATATAGCGGGGTCGCAGTTTACCTCTACTTCCAAAACGAACAACTCCTTTTGTTGGAGAAATTTTGAGAAAGACTCTATCCCCAACATTGAATTCCAATTCAGTGCGTCGTGTATCAACATATGATTTTTGTCTGTCTTGTGCTTCTTTGATCTTCTGTTTAATCTGGTCAACTTTTTCGATCATCTGTTGAACTAGTTCTGGTCCCAACAGCTTTCGTTCGCCTACTTCATCCCAGTAAAGTGGCGATCTACATTTTCGTCCATATAGCGCCTCGTAAGGGGCCATTCCAATTGTTGTCTGGTAGCTGTTGTTATAGGCGAACTCCACGAAAGGTAGTAGGTCCTCCCAATTTCCACCCTTGTCTGCAACAATTGCTCGAAGCATGTCTTCTAATATCTGAATTGTTCGCTCAGATTGGCCATCTGTTTGGGGGTGGTATGCTGTGCTGAAGTTTAGCTTGGTGCCCATTGCCTCCTTTAAACTTTTCCAGAATCTTGATGTGAATCTAGAGTCACGATCAGATGTGATTGATACTGGTACACCATGAAGGAGCACAATTTCCTTGACATATAACCTTGCAAGCTTTTCCATCCCAAAGGTCATTTGCATGGGAATGAAGTGCGCTGACTTTGACAGGCGATCCACAATTACCCAAATGGCAGTGTTTCCACGCGCTGATCGTGGTAAGCTTACCACAAAATCCATGTTGATATGTTCCCACTTCCATTCGGGGATTGGTAGTGGTTGCAATGTCCCATATGGTTTCTGGTGTAGTGCTTTGACTTGTTGGCATGCAAGGCACCGTTCTACGAATAGTGTTATGTCTCTCTTCATTTCTTTCCACCAGAACATTTTCTTCAAGTCTTGATACATCTTTGTGCTTCTCGGGTGAGCTGTGTATGGCGTGTCGTGTGCTTCACTCATGATTTCATTCTTCAGTTCTTCGTTGTGTGGCACACATAGTCTGTTTTTAAATTTCAAGGCATTATACTTATCCTCTGTGAATCCTTTGGGTTCGCTTGATCTTGCTGCGAGTCGCATCTTTTCCAAAAACCAATCTTTTCTTTGGGCTTCTATGATCCTGGCTCGCAAATCTGGGACAATTTCCAGAGCATTTATGCAACTTAATATTGTGTTTGAAGGGTGTACTATTTCCAAATCAAGTGCAGCCATCTCATGTACTAATTTCTCCTGTTGAGTAATAAGACATCCAAGTTTTTCTCTGGTCTTTCGACTCAGGGCGTCTGCCACCACGTTTGCTTTCCCAGAATAGTAATTGATGGTGCAGTCGTAATCCTTTACTAATTTCAGCCATCTTCGTTGTCTCATGTTCAATTCTTTTTGTTCAAAGAAATATTTTAGACTCTTGTGATCGGTGAAAATTTCGCACTTTGCCCCGTAGAGATAGTGCCTCCAAATCTTTAGGGCGTGCACGACCGCGGCTAACTCTAGGTCATGAGTTGGGTAGTTTAACTCATGAGGCTTCAGTTGACGGGATGCATATGCTATCACTCTCTTGTCTTGCATCAAAACACACCCAAGTTCTAACTTCGAGGCATCAGTGTAGACAATAAAACTCTTATTCTTATCTGGTATGGCTAACACTGGAGCAGTGGTTAGCCTTGTCTTGAGTTCCTGAAAGTTCCGTTCACAATCATCGGACCATTTGTATTGGGTTCCCTTCTTTAGCAGTTGTGTCATTGGCCGTGCTAGTTTGGAGAATCCTTCTATGAATCTTCTGTAATAACCTGCCAATCCCAGGAAACTTCTGATCTCGTGGGCATTTGTTGGTGTTTTCCATTCCCTGACAGCTTTTACTTTGGCTGGATCCACTTTAATCCCTTCAGCTGAAACAATGTGCCCCAGAAACATTACTTCACCTAGCCAAAATTCACATTTGCTAAACTTGGCGTATAACCTTTTTGCTCGCAAGGTTTCCAACACTATGCGCAGGTGTTCCTCATGTTGTTCTTTTATTTTTGAGTATACGAGGATGTCATCAATGACAACTAAAATGAATTTGTCAAGGAATTGATGAAAGACTCGATTCATCAGAACCATGAACACGGCTGGCGCATTGGTCAGACCAAAAGGCACTACTGTGAATTCATAATGTCCGTATTGAGTCTGAAAAACTGTTTTAGGGATGTCTTCCCTCCTTATCTTAAGCTGGTGATATCCAGACCTAAGATCTATCTGAGAAAATACACCTGCTCCTTTCAATTGGTCGAACAAATCATCAATCCTGGGGAGGGGATACTTATTATTTATCGTGAGTTTGTTGAGTTCCCGATAGTCGATACACATCCTTAGCTAGCCATCTTTCTTTTTGACGAACAAGACGGGTGCTCCCCATGGTGACACGCTAGGTTGTATAAAACTTAGGTCCAATAATTCTTGCAATTGCACTTTCAGTTCTTGCATTTCTGGTGGGGCCATCTTGTATGATGCTTTAGACACAGGAGCAGCTCCGGGTTCCAAGTCGATTGTGAATTCTAATCGTCAATTTGGTGGTAAGACAGGTAGCACTTCTGAAAAGACATCTGGATAATCCCGAACAATTGGAACTTCATCAATCGTCTTCTCTTCTCTCCGGGCAGCCCTGTCAGGTGAACGAGATAAGCCTGATAGTTTCATTTTCTTAGTATTCTTGTGGCTTCCATGGCAGAGATTATTGGTACTCCGGCACCTATCTTAATCCCATGAAAATCTGATTCGCCTTTTTCTGGTGTTTGAAAAGAGATTTTTCTTTCGTTGCAACGGATTGTAGCACCAGTTCTAGTGAACCAGTCCATTCCTAGGATGATGTCAAACTCTATCATAGAGATGACATACAAATCCGCCTTAAGTTTTTCAGTTACTATGTCCAGTTCTAGATTTGAAATGACGTGCTTAGTTGTCATTCTCCCGCCTCCAGGGGTAGTAATCTTCAAAGACTTTTTAGATAATTCCGGGACCAGATTCAATATTTTACAAGTAGTATATGCAATAAAGGAGTGGGATGCTCCCGTATCAAACAAAGCCATAATAGGTGTTTCAAGTATGCTTATCATACTTGTTAGATTCCCTTGCTCTTGTGCTGCTTGCTGCTGATTAAGGGCGTAAACCCTCACATTTTGTGGTGGCCTCTGATTTCCTCTTGGACCCTGGTTTTGTCTTGGCTGATTAACTGGGTTCCGTAACGGGTTTCCCGGGTTTCTCGGTGGGTTTCCAAAGTTTCTCTGTTGGTAGCCTTGATTGTACTGCTGTGGGGCCCCCCTATTCTTCTTGGGACAGGTGTTGGCGTAGTGCCCTTGTTCACCACAATTGAAGCATACATTCACTCCCTTTAGGCATTCTCCCAAGTGAAACTTGTTGCACTTTTAGCACGGTCGCTTTGGCTGAGCTTGCTACTATTGATTAGAGTTTTGTCCCTGGTTGCCAGTCCATGGCTTCTTTCCATGTCCGTAGTTTCCTCCTTCATTCCAATTTCTCTTCCCTTTTTCCATATCTGAGTGAGATGTTTGGCCAAACTGTTGTGGATGAACAAACTGAGCAGGGGTTTTTACTTTTTCTTTAGGCAACAATGATTCAATGGTGAGTGCCCTATTCAGAGTTTGGGCATAAGTGAGTCCTCCTTGACTAGCAAGAGATATAGAGATTTCATAGTGCAACCCATTGCGAAACTTTTTTGCTCGTTTTTCATCTGTATCCACCAGATGTGGAGCATATCGAAATAGTTGATTGAAGGCCCGGTCATACTCTGTGACTGTCATGTTTCTCTGCCTCAGATTCAAGAATTCATTCTGCTTTTCCTGCCTGTAGCACTCTGGTATGTATTTTTCAAACAATTTGGCCTTGAACTTTTTCCAGGTCAGGTCTTCCAGCTGTTCTTCTGTCATCGTGTTTTCACTGATTCCCACCAGAAGTCTGCTTCATCTATTAGTTGGTATGTAGCGCATTTGACTTTCTCATTTTCTTCACAGCGTATGTAATGAAAAATGCATTCGATGGCCCTTATCCATTTCTCAGCATCTTTTGGTCCGCCCATACCATCAAAAGTCGGGGGTTTCTCTTTCCTGAACCTCTCTGCCGCGGTGTGATCAGGAACCGCAGGGGGTACAAGGTTTTCATGGCCATATCCTCTTCCTTATCCTTGGCCTCCGCATTCTCGACCACGTCCACGTCCTCGACCGTGTCCGCCAATGATAAAGTCATTTTCGTGGATCTCAGCCTCGAATTCGTAATCGTTGTCCTCCATTCTGTAATCCATTTTTCATCGATTTATAACAGCCTCGAATATATATATATATATATATATATATATATATATATATAGGGAGAGGTTCAAATAAGAACCACTAATAAAATAAGAACGGAGAACCATTTTAAGCCATTCGATCATCAAGATCTACGGTGGATGCATCATCTTGGTGGATGGATGCAGGTGCTGGGTTCAAATCCTGAAGGGAGCAAAAAAATTATTTTTTTCGGATGCATTAAATTTAATAGCGGATGCATTAATTTGTATAGCAGATGCAATAATTTTATTGGTTCTTATGTTCTCACGATAATTGTGGTTCTCACTATAACCGCACCCTATATATATATATATATATATATATATATATATATAGGGGGCCGCTCCAATGAGACCCCCTAATTTTAGTGAGATCTAGGGCACGATCTGGTGCGTTTATTTTATCAATCCTATGGTTGATATTGTGTCTGGAGGGTGATTTTTTTTCGCAGGGTTCGAATCCTGGAGGGAGCAGAATATTTTAAATTTTGTTATTCATCAGTATATACTGCATTGTTTATCAGTATATACGGCCATGTTCATCAGTATATATGTCTTATTCATTACGAATTTTTTAAATTTTATTTTTCACCAGTATATACATCTTGTTCATTAGATATACGTTTTATTCATTAATATTATATGTCTTATTCATTGTACTCATGTTACACGAAAAATAGGGGGTCTCACTGGAGCGCGCCCCTATATATATATATATATATATATATATATATATATATATATATATATATTCCTGCTAATGTATAAAACATCCATTTATTTGCAAACGCAACATAATAAACAAGAAACATCTGATATATATATATGCATCAATAGTGGGATCATGTACAGTCGTGATACAAAATAAAACTGCTAGAGATATGGTGTCGAGGCGAAGTATGGCTATCTAATGCCGACTTCACAAGCAAACCAAAAACCCGACACCTAATCTAGCATAAGCATAAAACTATACTAAACATCATCTATGGAGATCTCGGGAGCTAGCTGTTTTCTAACGGCGCTAGGTTCTCGGCCGCCTCATTAGGTTGCTCTAGATGGTGCTCTATGGGGTCTTCTTCGGGATCCCCTTCAAGATCATTCTCCTCTTCTAGAATGGGAACAACAGCCTCATCGAGTGCTGGAGCGGCTGGGGGAACAGGTGGATCCCCCAGGTGGATCTCCAAGCCCACCACGTCTGTCAGTGGTAAAGCAAATGGTTGTACGTAGTCCTCTAACCGGATGCGTTGGCGTCTAGGCACATGGGGCTCAACAACCTGTCCCCCAGTCTGTTAAGCCCTGTCGGACGGCTCTCACTGCTGTGGCACAAGTGGGGGTGCTGGTATACCAACGGTCAGGCCCACAGGTAGTCCTCTCTCATACTCCTCCCTACTCCTACGTAAAGGCAAGGTAGGGGCTGCTGCCCTTGTATGCTGTATCGGTGGAAATAACTGGTGAAGTGAAAAATGAACTCCACTCGGCGGTGCAGGTAGTGGGGTCAGGAGCCCCTGATCAGCCCATCTGCTAAAGATCCTCGTGACAAATATGTGAAAGTTCCCAAGCGGCCTGGATGTGCTCAACTGTGCAAAAGACGTAACCTCTAACTGCTCGTCTGCCCAAATCCGCCAGTCTGGTGGTAGGAGTTGGACGAGCTGTTGTCCGGCCTCATAATCAGTAACACCAACTGTCCGTGCAGTATGCCAAGCATCCACATACCGTCCCAAAAATACCCCAAGGGGCTCTGTCGGGTCCCACCGGCACTGCCAGAATCGCCTGAGTCTCTTTTCCATCTCGTGTGTATATGTCAACTGCTCTATCATACTGTCGAGGATGGAGAAGTGTGGAGGTGGGTGTGGTGGCTCCATCTAAAAAGATAGGTTCTATATCAAATCAAATACTAGTAGTAAAGCGAAAGCGGGTAAATAAACTTAAACAGCTCCTAAAGTCCAACTTCTATGTTCAAGCACTCTATGTGATCCTCAAGGTTCTGCTAGCCCTGCCTAGGTAGTCTTATAGCTATTTCCTAGGTATTTCTAGCTCCCTATCCTAAAGTAATAATCTATGGGGTTCTTAGTTCTTTCATTCTTTTAAAAGCTTTCTTTATCAGCAGTGGGTACGTAGTATCCCACCCTGTCATAGTTCTCGTTGGGTCGAGGGGACTCGAAAAAATTCATCTCGACAAACATTTCTTGTTGGATCGTTGAGGGCTCGATTTATCCCAAAACGTCATTTGTTTGAGTAATTGATAGAGAATCAACATTGTTAGAATACTTCTTTTCTTTAGGGGGCACCTCCTTTCTTTATAAATGCTTTTTGAAAATGCTATTGAAATTTTTGTAACTACCTTTAAATTCTTTCAAAGGAAAATATACCTTGACGCGGTGATGTGACGGAGAGCTGGGAGTTTTAACGATGTTTAGGAGTCTAGAGGTACACTTCTAGACTTAGTTTCAAGGAATTCAAGGTTATCACAAACGCGAAAGAAAATCTACGCTCTGATACCATTATGTAACAGCCCAACTTTGGGAAAATAATAATAATGATAATAAAAAAAAACGAGAGTTTGACCTTCTTAATGTTGGCTGCTTTGTTATTCTACAGGAGCTCCAAAAGAACAAATTAAGAAATGAAGGAATTACAGAAGAAAATAAAGAGGAAGCTGTGGAAGGAGTGAAGGATTTACCGTCTCAATGATTGGAGCTTGCTGGTGGGTGGGGAACAAAAGAGAAGGGTTTTTATTTTGGGATTGAAACTGACGTGGAGATGTAAATAAAAATATTGGAATGTTGAGTTGAGGAGTAGGCAGTATGTGGCTTTCTTGTTTACCAACCTATTGAATAAAATAAGATATGGACTAGATTGGTTTTGATTGCGGAGAAGGAATTACATACTGGACAAATATAAATTCATTCCTTTGGGCTTGAGGCCCAAAAATAATCATAATTATAAATCCTAAATCAAATTAAGGGCATAAGTATGTATTGGGCCCAAATAGTAATACTAATAGAAATTAAAAAAAATCTTGAATTAATTAAAGAAATCAAATGTGTATTGGGCTTGTACTAAAAATAATTGATGGGCATTTGGGCAAGCAAAAGTCGAAAGAGAAGAATATATATATATATATATATATATATATATATATATATATATATAGTATACCACATATAGTTTAGTAATAATTCATAATTATTGATCAACCAAGATAATATCATTGATCTTCAACTTATGAAATTTCTTTGGAAAGAAAACACAATTTATTTAATACTGGGCGTGTATCAATAATATACTAATTAAAGGTCTTCTATATTTTTTATAGGAAAATCGGGATATCACATTGTGGGGGACTGTGGTAAATGTGTTTGGCTATGATGATATGATTGTTCGAGAATTTAATGCAAACCTTCTGCATGCGGACTTTAATCATAAGTCTACTATATTCGGGAAAGTGTTTGTACGTGGTAATGTCTTTTCTCCTGCCATGATTAACAAATATTATTTTACTGAGAATGTTGAAGCCAATATTGATGACATTGAGGATGAGGAAATGTTGAGTATGTTAACTAGAGGTAAGATGTCTGAGTGGGCATCAAAGTTTGATGCATCTACTTTGACTTGGAAATTTGCAGTGCTGCACAAGATTGTTGTTTTAAACTGGATGCCCAGTAAGAACACCACCATTCTCACCCGTGAACAGGCTAAAACTCTGTTCAAAATTGGTAAGCCTCTAGCTTTCAATTTTGGTGAGCTTGTGTTCTCTAACATTTCTCGTCTAGCTTTCAAGTAATCAGGGTCGACCAAGCTCCCTTATCTAGCCTCATCTACCAGGCGTTGGTCCAACAAGGTCTGCAAGAGAATGAAAAGGCCGTGTTAGTTGAATAACGCAGTGTTCTTAAGTTTTTCAAAACTCTACTAACGCCCGACAGAGTAAAGGATCTTCCACACAGTCCACCAAAAGTTAGTGGCTCAACTCAGCTTGAGCTTGAAGATAAAGAAGACTCTCTTAATGCTGATCTTGACAAGCATGATGATCCAAAGGCTAGGGACAAAAATGTTGCAACTCCAAGAAGGGAAAATAACCTGTTAATACTGATCCTAGGCCTGAAGAAGTTGATGTTGTTGTTAACGTTGAAGTATTGCAGAAAGCTATGGAAGAACTTTTCAACCTCAAACATCATGTGCACACCATGATGATTTGCAACAACAAAATAGGTGCGTTCATGCTTTCAAGGATCGAACACACTGAAAAATATTTCAACAGCTACTTCATTTTTTTTTCCTACAACCAAATAGGAAGTGTAGATTCTTCTGGAGCGCACATTTGCTATGTTGGGTGCTGGTGAAGGAAATGTTGGTTGTTGATGTTGGCCATTATGTTTTTCTCTTTTTAAATCTATGTTGGTTGTGGATTTGTTGGGTTGTAGATGCATGGGCATCTTTTTAAATCAATTTTTGTGGTGTTTTAACACCCTGAATTTGGGGCGTATGGACACCTTATTTCAGTAATATTTTGATGTGTTATCTTGGTTTTTGGTTATGTTGTTGATCCAACATTTCCTTTTTTTGATATACTTATGTTAGTGATCACTATTTTACAATCAATAAAAACTGCAACTATAACAGTGTAATTGTAGCACTAAACAACAAGTAGAGTATCGTATCCACGTGGACTGATAAACGAAAATACCCCAAGTACTCCTAATTAATTCTCAAGTAATATTCAGGCAAAGACAAAATATAGTGAAAAATAAATATACTAAACTCAACACAAAGCAAATAAAATAAGATAAATAAATCAAATGAATAAAAGACTGATCCTAGGGAATATAATTTCGTTAGTCAAATCCACACAATTAACCTATTAATCTTAATTATCAGTTTAATCCAATCATGATGAGAGATCACACAAATAATCACACACTCTTGCTAGAGCAGTTTATGATAGTAGATTAGTAAATTTTATATCTCTGCTAGGTCTCAAAAAAATCTTCTAACTCCCAAAAGCTCACAAGAATAGCTCCCTATAATCCACCTATCTCCGCTAGGTCTCAAGGTTAAAATCATACATACATTCCTGAATCCACTAAATAGTTATTACCACTAGGTCTCAAACCAAATAACTAAACATGCAAACTATTGATCAGGCAATTCACACGAAATCAAGCACCAGAAATTATGAATAAGAAATTGGAAGGCAAAAATGTATCAACAAGTCATATAAATCTAATCAACTATTAACAAACTCTAGAATCATATAAAGAACTTAGACAATCATAGCAAAAGAACACATAAACATAATTAAAAAGAAAGTAATTGTAAAATCTTAATTAAATAAAACCCGGAATGAAACCAAAGAGACAACTTGAATCTTTAATCTTGCCAAAATTCAATCCAAGTTCTAAAACCTAAAAAATAATGAATTCTAAAGTTATAAAACTGAAAATAAGAGCATGGAACCATGGATAGGTCAATAATGTGACCTATTTATAGTCTCAGGGTGAAACCCAATCTAAAAATCCAAAAATACTAATAAAAACGTGGAGAAAACGGCGGTCGAAATGGTGCTTGCCGTTCCGGTCGCTGAAATCCTTCACGTCTCCTATACAAAATTGATAATTGCCGATCTTCCGACTTCGGGTCAATTTGAATCAGTGGCTTCGGCGATCGTTGTTGCGATCGTCGATTTCCTTCTTTGGCCGTGTACAAAATTGGCGATCGGAATCCCCAATCGCCGTTTTATTCAACTTTTTTCTCATTTATTCAACTTTTTTCTTGATTTTAGGCCAGTTTCTTTTTGTTGTTGTCCCTCGGACACATTTCTTTATTAGTATTGGTCCAAAACATTCATTCCTGTATTAAATTGGCCAAAATTATACCAAAGTGTGAAATCACGAAATAATATGAATTTAACTCCAAAAGATATCACACAATGGAAAATTTTAACATAATTCAAATAATATAATCCATAAAAACTATGCAAAATGAGTGTTTATCAGTTTGTACATCTTGTTTTGTGTTGATCAACTTCTGAATTTCCAGGTCACAATATTGCAAAAGAAAGTCTTGGCCTTCGGCTGACCTTCATAAAGTAGAGGGGGAGTTTTGAAATTCAATGCTTGTTGTTCTTCACTGTCATTTGTTTTGCAGGTTTCAGTGTGGTTGATATTTAGAGGGGGAGGAGGGGTTCTTAACTCTCTCTTGTTTGTTTCAGGGGGAGTGTTGTTCCAACATCTATTCTGGACTGCTTTTGAGGTTTTACTTCTTATTTCTTTCAGGGGTAGTGTTGTTCTAACATCCCTTCTGAACTGTTTTTGAAGTTTTCCTTTTATTTGATTAAGGGGGAGTTTCGAATTCCTTCTTGATCTGAAACTTGTAACATAAAATTATTTTACGTATATAGTTTTCATTGTTTTTATTTTTGTTGCAGGAAGAAAAAAATTAAGGGGGAGATTATTGGAGTCAATGTTGACCTTACAATGTTGGGTTAAATGTTGATAACATTCTGTTATCAACATTTTTGGGAATCAGCCAACATTTCGGAGTCTACCTTGAAGCTGAACTTTTACTCTCCATTGGTAATTGTACATAATTAATCTTTTACGTTCCTTTCACGTTTTACTATTCTTTGGTTGTGGAATAAATGTTATTTGGTAGTTGACCACGTTTTTAATAAGTGGAGTGGTGGTTAATCATGGTCCAAAGCAACGGGTAGTTTGTTTATATTTTTCTGGACCCATGATCTTTTCAACCAATATTCACGGCTTGTCGACTGCAGGTTTTGGAGGTGCATTGCAGCGGGTTATAAGAAGCTTCTGGAAGTGGGAAGTGGGGCAAACTAACCACGGCATGGAAGCCTATAGAAGCTACAAGATGGCCCTCTCATTCGTACATTTTGGAAGTGCATTTTCACCGACCTAACAATCACTCACAACCAACTCGTCATTTATCCTGCTGCAAACGTGACACTGGTTCTTCAAGCCGTGCTTTGACGGATGAGGCTTAGGCAGCCAATCTGTAAAGTCTCACTCTGTATTGATGGGAGGTCATGGAAAAGGGTTGAAGTTCAAGGACATTGGAGCCGAGTAAGTTGTTTATTTGTCCGATTAACATTAGGTTTTTCGGCTATTAACTTTTTGCGTTGAGTCAACATTCTAGGTGCAGTTTATAGATTGGTGGATTAATCTTAGGTAGTCAATTTGTAAAAGTTGATCACCAAGAGATCTTATTCTATACTTTGTAATGTTGATGATCATAGTGGATTTGACCATGAAGTACTCATGGGTTGTATTTATATAACCCGTGAAAAAATATCTTTTTATGTTATTTAATTTCCACTGCATGTTAGGTTGAATGTTATCAATATTCTATTATCAACATTTCTGCTAACATTATTCTTACAAATTACACTGTGATACTTGTGTTAATTTGGGGGCACTAAACTCTTTCAAATAATATTTTCTTCGAAACCCTAATAAAAAAAAATATTTTCTTCAAAACTAGAAATCTTATTTAAAATTTTTAAAATTATCCTTTTTCTTAATTTTAGTATTTTAATTTTTAAATATATTTATATATTTTATATAACGAATTATTAATAGAATACTATGCAATTATTATAGAAAAAAGCATATTACTATATTATAATTTATTTTAAAAAGCACTAAATCAATATTCATTTAACATTTTTTAGATTCCTTCTATTTTAATTTCATCCATACCACGGAGTACTATTCTAATTTAGTTAATTTTATAGAACTTTGGTTTCGATTTTTGGATCAAGCTGATCTAATTTTCCTTAAAAAAAATAAATTTGATTCGATTTAGAATATTCAAAATTGATTTTTTTTTAATTCAAAATTTAATTTAACGCGGCTATGATTTTAACAGGATTAATTGTAAATAAATTCTCAAACATTGGCCAACTTTTATAAATGTTGCATACAAATTTGAGTATATTAATTTTGTGGCTAAACAGATATACCCTAAATTTTTCGACGGGTATATTGGCATGTTTTGCTTTTCAAGATCCAATAGTCTATTTTTTCGAGTTTCCAGTAAAGCGTGGGAAAAACATCATATAGTGGCAATTTCTGTTGAAAGTAGAGAGAAAAATAGAATGGAAGAGAATAGCGTAGAGAGCATAAAGAGAATAAATTTGCAAGAGCATTTTATTGTGAGGGCTAAATTCCTCTATTTATAGGAGATATAAAGTTAGGATTAGGGTTTAGGGTAATTAGGTCATTAAGTAGGGAAATGTATATATATATATTATATATATATATACAACACTCCCCCTTAAATGACTAACCCTAAAAATATGCCGCCTCATTAAAACCTTGCCAAGAAAAATCTAATGGGACAAAAGTCTAGTCTAAGGAAAAATAGTACAGCTGCTCCCCCTGAAAATAATCATTGTATATCTTTGAGTCGATGCATGCCGCGCGATCTTGTGTATTAGCTTTCTGAAAGTCGATGTTGGTAATGTCTTTGTGCATAAGTTCACCAATTTATCGCTTGATCGAATCTTCATGTATCCTTTGAGTTGCGTGCAATTTAACTTCAAAGAAACTCTTCATTTGATGTTAGAGTTTAGATGTTCACGCCTTATTAAAAACATCTCCGTAAAAACCCTATGAAAAAATTCGGTAGAGGAAAAAAGTACAAGACATATATTTACTCATATATTACACTAGTTGCCTTGTTAAAAACCTTAACTAAGAAAATCTCGTAGGAAAAAACTTAGTAAGGGAAAAAGAGTACAACCATTTGCCTTCAGGGTCATTGACCTTCAAAGTCTAATTTTATAAACTATTTAAGAGATCATGCTCCCCCTCAAGATAACAATCTTGAATGTGTTCAATATAGTTTTTGAAATTAAATATCTTATCAACACCATCCACCAATTTTGAATTTCGATTTCTTTCATAACATAGACCAATTGTAATTTGCTTTGAATATAACCAATAACATGGTTAATATCATTTAAAATTCCCCTTCTTAGAGAAACATTAAATCTTGCTAGCAAGTCAATTTCGAATTGTATATCATGCATGATAAAAGTAGTGCTTCAATAACACACAAGTAAGGAACTTCGGGTCCTAAATAACTTCGTTATTTTTTTGGGTCTAGGTGAATGAATGTGATATAATCATATTCATCAAAACCTTCTTCGGGTAGGTCGACTAGTTCATGTAAAATACAGATCGATTAGTTTGAAATACTTTATCGAAATGATGCTCGATCTACAAGTCGAGACAATACTTAGTGTTAACTAAGTTTTTTAAAACTCATCTTTAGACATTAGTTAACTTCCTCAAGTTTTGAGTATTCATAAATGTTCTTTCTTCGGAAAGAATTCACTTAGTCGGTTATGCACTTTCACATATATGTCCATGCTTAATAAACTATATAATAATAAAACCATAATGTCCATAAATTTGATATCTATGTCAATGATTACTGCTCATAAATGTTATATAAATAACGAAACATAATGCCACGTATAACATGAGAATATATTTGATTGATTTTGGGTTTCTCAAAACCTTGAGCTACTAATCTCGCTTAACATCTTATTATTTTCATTTAGCGAGTTAGGCTCTGCCTCATTGTTTATTTCTATATTTTTCAGTGCTTCTGGCACTCTAATATAATTTGTTTTGGATTCAAATAACCTTCAAGTTGAACTAGAAATTTGTTGAGGCAAAAGTTGTTGTCGACAACTATAATTTTTTCTATTATACGATTCTCACGTATTCACAAAGTTCATGGCAACTTTAGTAAAATCAAAATTTCACCATTTCCCATAATATTTGGTCTAGTTGTTTCGTAATCCCAATATTACGATGATTTAGTGCACGTGCAAAATGTATTAGGATTATTGTCTTCAGGACGATCCTCTTCATGAGGGTTTTGGAATGATTTGATTTATTTATTTGATTTTATAATTCGCAGATATTTTATCTTGGGCACCAATAGATCGTTTACGCTTCTGGCGTCAATAAGCATTAAGTCAAATTCGTCCTTCGTGGACTTCAATTATTTGTGGTGCAATATGACATATGTATAAGATTTCACTCATGTGGCAGACAATAATAATTTGTTGAAGTTCTAGTTTATAATGTGTGAATATAACATAAATAATCCAACGAAAAATTTACGTCATTGTACAATTCATCATTCATTTCTCCCCCTAATGCCGAAAAAAGTTTTAAGTTGGATAAATCAAAGTATCAACATATGAATTGATCCACAATTATTGGGACTATATATGTATTTTTGACAACATAATTTTCATAGAGCTATGAGTGCATTTGAATGGTGATAAAAGAATTTAGTAGATGGAAAGTCCTCTTCAGGAGGTATTTTAATCACGCACTAATTTAAAAGCAACATAATTGTATTGTAGACAACCCAAATACTCAAGTCTTGAGTTATTTTAAAAGCATTTGGGTGTATGAATTTGAACTTCATAACAACATGATTATTAAATTAAATAATAAATGATGTGTAATTATTTGATACTCATGGGGAGATAAATGAAGCTCATCCAAAGCCCATACAAAGGGAGTATCATTTTTCAATTGTGTTACCCCTATTCTCAATAAAAGTTCAAAAACAATTGAATTGAGATGAACAATTGCTCTTCAAGATATTCATCATGAACATTAGTTGTGCTACTTCGGGAGCAACAATATAAATCGAATAGATTAAGCAACGTAATAATTAAATGAAATACTAAATAATAAGTAAATACCGAAATAAAGCTTAAAATAAAAATTCATTCTCAATATTTTAATATTCTTCCGGAATATTAACTTTTTAAATCACGTGTTCATCAGGAACACATTATATGAAATTATATTTCATATTTGTGAAAAACATTTTTATATTCAATCTACAGACGCAAAGGGCATTAACTTTTTCTTTTCTTTTTTTCGAATTTCTTATCAGTAGCATATATATAAGAAAATTTGTGAAAAACATTTTGTGTAGATGATAAAACACTACAATAACAATATCAATGCTTTGGGTAAATCATGTTAATTTGATGCATATTGAGTCAAGAATGTCACCTTATAGAAAAGACACGATTCTTTCTTTGGGCATATCATCAAAAATGAATTGTAGAACAATTTTGTAGATGTAAAACAATCGTGCTGATAACGTGTCGAAAGTAGAGAGAAAAGTAAAATAAAAGAGAATAACGTAGAGAGCATAAAGAGAATAAATTTGCGGGAGCAGTTTTTGGAAAATTCAAGGTGTTGGTATTTTGCTGAAAGAAGGACTAAATTACTATTAGATATTTTTTAAAATGTACTGAAAACTAAAATTTGGTCAAAAATGGATTATTTTTTCCTGCAATTATCCCATTTTAAAATGTCATTTTGCCAATTTGGTTATGTTTGGTAATCTTACATTTGAGCTTATAATAATAATAATAATAATTATTATTATTATTATTATTATTATTTTTAAGTTAAGTGGCAAGCCTTTCAATTATTGACAGTATTTCATCTGCCAACAGAGCTGATATCTGATCATCATTCTTCTATTCTTGTTATCTTGCAACTCATTTTAAAAAGATCTTTATAGTTAAAATAAATGATTGCATGAACCCCTCGCAAGTCTCATTTACTAGTAAGCCTATTTATGAAAATAAAAAAAGTTGTTTCCCAACCCAAGAGGCAAAATTTATTAACAGAAGAAGAGGCAAGCACAAAGGAGTAGATGGTATTATGTGACATTAGCTCTGTGCATGATCATGAACCTCCTTCTACTCACTCCACCAATGTGTTCACTAATCTTAGCAAGGTGCGCAATGCGCCTCTTGGCGGACTCGGCCGCCCCCATGGGCTTGGCCGGAGCTGCAGCCTCGTCCTCGTCATCTGCATATTTAGCCGGAGCCGGAGGGCTTTCTGCTAATGTAAGCTGCACTATCTGCTTCAAGCTCTCCACCACTTTGCTCATCTTTGGTCGATCCTTGGCGCTTTTAACCAAACACGCGTCGGCTAGTTTGGCCATCTTTCGAGCTGCGTTGAGCGAGTAGTCCTTCTGGAGCCTCTGGTCTACTACCATCCCAAACTTTCTGCTATCTGCAGGGTATTGCTTCACCCATTCCAGCAGCTTCTGCTCGGATTTGGGGCGGTCTCGTTCCAGAGACCGCCTGCCTGTCAACATCTCGTACAGGACTACTCCAAAACTCCAGACGTCGCTCTTTGAGGTCAGATGCCCCGTTTCTATGTAGTCCGGTGCAGCATATCCGTATGTACCCACAACCGCGGTTGACACATGACTATGGCCGGCTTCAGGACCCTCCCGGGCCAGCCCAAAGTCCGAGAGCTTCGCCTTCAACTGCTCATCCAACAGCACATTTGATGACTTGAAATCTCGATATATAACCTTCACAAATGGAGCAAGCATCAAGACAAATGTGATTAACAAAGTCTTTTCTCATCTTGAAACAAGCAAGAAACAGGTGTGTGTACCTGAATTTCTAAGTCTTCATGAAGATAAGCCAATCCCTGAGCAGCTCCGAGCACTATTTGCAGCCTAGCATCCCATGAGAGCGGTGGATACGCCTTGTTGAAGAGATGATCTTCCAAACTCTTGTTGGGCATGTACTCGTACACGAGCAGCCTCTGGATTCCTCTCTCGCCATCCACACCACAGTATCCGATCAGTTTCACCAGATTCGGATGCTCCACAACGCCTAAGAACTGCACTTCTGCTACCCATTGTTTATGACCCTGCACATCATATCATTTCACATGCTATGTAATCACGGTATAAGGATTATGCAGTTGATGCTTCAAACAGCTAGTAATTACAGATGTTTTTTTTATTTAGTGTCATACCCAATCTTAATCAATTTTGGTGGTCTAACACATTAGGGCTCTTTCTTCCTACCAAGTGTAAATTGTGAAGTAAATGATAGTACTTGCATAGATTCCACCAATCTTCAACACTCAATATGGATTCTCAAAGAAGTTATACTAATATTAGCCTAAGTCAAGAAGAAAGAGGTTTGATGAGAGATAAAGCACTTCACATTGCCAATTAAGCCTCTATTTGTCTCACCATCTACTGATTCTCATCAAGTAAAATTGCCAAAATGCACTCCACTAATCTTCAACACTCAACGTAGAGTTGAAAGCAATATATAAAGCAACTTATAACTTGTAAAGAATCCCTTGATCCAAAAACACAACAAATGACCCACAAGTAGGACCAACCAAGAACATGAATCCATGAGCAAAAGACAAAAAAGAGAAAAGGAAAGGTGTGAGACCTGAAAGCCATCCCTGTTGAGTTTCTTGATAGCAACAACAATAGGATCGGTAGAGTTTCCATCAAGAGGCTTGATGGTGCCTTTGTAAACACTCCCGAAACCGCCTTCGCCAATCTTAAGCAATCGGCTGAAGTTATTGGTGGCGTGCTTGAGCTCAGAGAAGCTGAAAACTCTCAAATTGGGAGCCTTCTCAGAGTATAATTCGGGTATGCTAGTAGCGGAGCACGAAGATTTGGTGATCCTCTCAGCGTCAGAGACATCAGATTTGGTGTCATCTTTGAGGATTGGAGCCGATTTCTGCAATCGGGTCCTACTCCTATCCTTGAAGTAGTAGAAACACTTCATTATCTTGTCTTCCAGATTCAAATCATGCTGAAATAAGAAGAGAGAGAAGTAAATGGATAATGAAGAGAGGGAAGAGAAAGAGAGAGGAGAGGAGCACCATATAATTCTCAAAGGCATATTTCCGTCTGGGTGAGGTTCAACCGCTTCACTTTCAACGTAAGGATTTGAAGATCAAATTAAAATATTTATATCATCAGAGTTTCGTTTGTTTCTCCCCTGGTTTTGCGTCGCTTCATATAAATATATAACCTCTCTCTCTCTCTCTCTCTCTCGTCGAATTATATTTTCACTTTTGTTTGGAAAAAAGGTTGATTTGGTAGGCGAGGGTGGTGACGTTGAATTCCTACAACACCAACTTCTAGAAAGATCATCTCTGTCCCAAAGAAGATGGACATCAAAAATTCCATATTACTACAAATTATTGAGGATGCTTAATTCTTTCAAAAAAAAAAAAAAAAATCAAAGAGTTGGAAAAGGACAAAGTTGTAGATATGTTGTCTCCTTTCCTCCGGATGAGATCCAGTGTCCCACAATTTTATGTGTGCCACTGTGTTCCATGTTTATATTTATTATTCTAAAAATATTTTTTATAAAAATAAAATTTATTATAATACTATGAATTATATTTAATTTTTATTTCAAAAAATTAAATTTTGTAAAAAGTATATACTATGACTTTGAATTTATCAACTTATTATTAGCTAATAAAAGTGAAATTAAATGATAAAAAATAATTATATACCCTAGATTGATGGAATAAATCCTAGTTAATAATCACAAAATTAAACTAAAGCATATAAAGTTGAAATTGAATAATATATATATAAGAAATTAAATAAAATTGAAAGTGGAACACAAAGTGGGACATAAAGTGTGGTACACTAAATCTCATTTCCCTTTCCTCACCTCCATGTCTCAAAGTTTGCATGTTTCCTAAAATCTAAAATATATTCCGACCTTTATAAATTTGTATTTTTGTATTTAACATTTGCTTAAATTAAGTCCAAAAAATATATCTACAGTATGGATTTTCTTAATCGAAAAATCAAGATGACGAATCAGAGCTCGACCTGAATTAATTACTACTCCATCCGTTCCACGAATCTTGACACATTCCAAATACTAATCTATAATTCTTTAATACTTTATCACTTTTACTGTATCACTTTTATACTTTATTATTTACACACTTAAAATACTAATCTATAATTCTTTAATTTTCGTGTCGAAATCAAACATGTCAAGATTCATAAGACCGAGGGAGTAATTCCTTCACTCTCTTTAAAAATGGTGTCATGGGAAATTGCATAGAGGAATATATTTTATGAATGTTATAAGCTCCAGCTCGCTATGTCGATTTCTCAATCTCAAAAATTAAACTCGGTAATTTTTTTAGGCTAAATAAATATTGGGTATAAGGGAGTGGTTCAATTGAGAAGCTCAAATGTGTTGAGAAGTTGAGAAGCAATCTAATAGATGAACATGTCAGTACATTTTGATGAACATGGCAATTAGACCTCATATCAACATATCAATAAATTCTTTGAACATACCAAATATAACTGACGAACATACGAATTTATTTAATTTGTTAAAAAATACGTCACCGCCAAGGATCGAACCCCGAATCAAACCCGCGTTCATAAAAACTAATTGACATGTTCATCTATTGGATTGCTTCTCAACTTCTCAATACATTTGAGCTTCTCAATAAAATCTAACCCTTGGGTATAAAAATGTAATCTTGAAAAGTTTGGATATCTAAATGCGTTTACTTTTATGAACAAATTTATCTATGGAAAAAAAAATAGTAATAATTGTAGGGCTGATATAGACTTTTGCATTTTGCTTGTGATGCCAAACTGGGTTATCTGACATGACTTAAAAGTCAAGTTAAAATATTATAATTCTATTGTCCTATTGTATTCTTATGTTTATGATTTCTCTAGTTGTTAGGTCGATCGAGAAATTTGGACTTAATTAATTGGCACGTCAATAGTATATTTATAGCAAGTAACTGAATAATTTAAATTGCAAAAATGTTCACCGTCGCACT